>NW_008357033.1:7308944-7328736 GCF_000622305.1 Nannospalax galili | reverse complement strand
GAAAGAAAATCGGACTGTTGTGTTTACAGCGGGGCCTCCAGTTCTGCTGGCCCCCTCCCCCTCCCCCTCCTCCTCCTCCTCCTCCCTTCTCTTTTTTGGGGGGGAGCTTTTGAGACATGGTCTCCCTGTAGCCCCAGCTGTCCTGGAACTCACTATGTCTATGAGGCTGGCCTTGAACTCACAGAGCTCCACCTGTCTCTGCCTCCCAAGTGCTGGGGTTAAAGGTGTGTGCCACCATGCCTGGCTCAGCACATCTAAAAATTGATGTGGAGGCTGGAGCGATGGCTCAGTGGTTAAGAACACTGACTGCTCTTGCAGAGGACTTGGTTTCTGTTCCCAGAACCCACATCGTGACTGGCAACCATCTGTAGCAGTCCATAACTCCAGTTCCAGGGGATCTGGTGCCCTCTTCTGACCTTAGCAGGTATTACATGACATGGAGCACATACACATGTAGACAATACATTAATACACATAAAATAAAAATGATGGCTCAGTGGATAAGAGCACTGACTACTCTTGCAGAGGACCCAGGTTCAATGCTCAGCACCCACATGGCAGCTAAAAATTGTCTATAACCAGTTCCAGGGGAGCCAATGCCCACTTCTGACCTCCACAGGCATTGCACGACACAGGTGCACTTACATACACACAGGCAATATACTCTAGACATAAAATAAATTTACCAGGCATGGTGGCACATGCCTTTAAACCCAGCAGTCAGGAGGCAGAGGCAGGCAGATCTCTGTGAGTTCGAGGACAGCCTGGTCTACATAGCAAGTTCCAGGCCAGCTGGGGCTACAGGGAGACCCTGTCTCAAAAAGACCAAAAATAAAAATAAAAATTTTAAGTTAATGTGTACAGTATCGTGCTTTAAGTCAGCCCAGGAAAGCTCATCGAGTAAAATTTAATTAAAGCTGGCAAAAAAAAAATTTAAAGACAACAAAACACAAGCTGTGGGGACCTAAAGGCCCCACATTGCAGAGGTCCAAGAGGAAGTTACTGGGGCACGTCGGACTTGTTTTAAAAGTCTTGACAGATACTTCTGCACTGCTGAGGAGTGCATGATCTGCGTGTGATCATCCTTAAGATACACCCTCAGGGGGGGGGGGGATTGCCAGATGCCTTTATAAGCTCTGTAACACCTGTAATAAATGAGTCCCTGCTTGACTAGGCTCCTGTTGTGTCTGATTGTTCCCGGTGCTGGGGGCTGCAAGGGCTGGCGAACTGTGCGCTTACTTGTCCCCAGTCATCACTGAGCGGGGTTGCTGACTCGAACCCCCTGCAACTGGCGCCCAGCGTGGCGCTCGAAGGAAGGTGAAAAGAAGAAAATAAAGAAAAAGAAAAAAACAGGATTGGGGCCAATCGGGAGTTCCGGGTAAGTGAGACCTGAAAAGATGGGTAATGCAACTAATAAGCCTGAGGACTCAGGGCTTAAAGCACTGAGAGTTATACTTAAAAGTAGGGGATTGGATCTGTCAGATCCGGTAGCTCAAAAAGTTTGAGCAGAGGCTGTTCATTTGGTTGCCTGGCTACTTGGGGCTAATGTTTTTGCTGGGGATACATGGGAATCATGGGAAGAGTTTGAGGAAGAATGCAGAAATGCAACAGAAATGAAACCAAAAGCGGACGGCACCTCGGCATGCCCTGGCCAGCTTCAGGGTTTCCCGGGACCCATGCTCAGGACCTATGGGTTCCTTTTTCAGAAAGTGGGGGTGAAGCGCACAGGGTCGGTGGCGGAAGCCACCCACCCGACCTGTCTTGAAATGGACCAAGAAGTCTAATGCGTACATGAGTCAGGGGTTTGCGTGAAAGCTGGGCGGGGGACACCCCCCCACCCCTGCGGTGCACCTTGACAGGCTCCGGGACGGCTGGGAAGGCCCGGTTGGAGGAAGGTGGCTGGGGTGGGGGGCGTCCTGACCCTTCTGCCGGCGCCTGGGGATCCACCCCTCCCCCGAGTGTTACAGCCCTGCAACAAGGGTGACCATCTAAATGGTAGCCTGGAACAATGTTCTCTGACAAGGGCAGAGCACTCTGAAATCTCTAGTGGGACTCTAGGTTTTAGAGTAAGATTTTGTAAGTTGAATAGAAGTCTTGTATTGTGGTTAAATCCCCTGCCTTAGTCTTGAGACTACACGCAGTGAAAACTAAAGATTCACTCTGCATTCCAAGTGGGGGCAGCATAATATTTAAAATGTGACGAATCTTGGGCCGGGCATGGTGGTGCACGCCTTTAATCCCAGCACTCGGGAGGCAAGAGGCAGGAGGATCTCTGTGAGTTCAAGGCCAGCCTGGTCTACATAGTGAGTTCCAGGAGAGCTGGGGCTACAGGGAGACCCTGTCTCAAAAAGACCAAAAAAAAAAAAAAAATGCGATGAATCTGAGCTCAAGGAACTCCAGGGTTCTAGGAAATATTCTCACAATTTTTCTGTAACTTTGAAACTATTTCAAACGAAAAGCAAACATGGTCTCTGGCGCCTCCTGGTGGCTATTTCTGGAAGCACACCCTCTATCAGAGAACCAAAGGCTGCCACTTATGAGTCACTAATCAGCCACCTGCAAAACAAGAGCCTCCCACCTAAGTGATTTCCATTCACGCCCAGTCTGCCTCTGGGAACTGCACTCAAGGCCATTTCTTGCACAAAGTGAAATCGTGTGACTCTTGGTTTGAAAGGAGCCTGCTTTTCAGAGCCTCCAGCTTTCCACAGTCAGTCTCAGCTAGTTCAGCCAGCAGCTGGTCCTAACCCTTCCTCCTTGGATTGACTTTCCAATAGCTGCTATTCCCCTGAAGTCTGGGCTACCACAAAGCTGCCCTTGACCTCACCTGCCAGGGCCCTTGCCCCTCCACCCACTGGTGTACAGCAAATCGGCCACTGCCTACCCCCACAGGGCTGCCTTTTCTCATGGGATCCCTCCTGTATGCACAGCCCAGTTTGTGCAACTGAACATTTAGTGGCCATGCCTGTAATCCCAGCATGTGGGAGGTAGAGACAGCAGGATCAGATGTTCAAGATCATCTTTGGCTACCTTGTGAATTCAAGGCCAGCCTGGGATTCATGGGATCCTGTCTCAACAAAACACAAACAAAAAAGGTATTTATGGTCACTGGCCTGTTGCCACCTGCCCTCTTCCCTTTGGAATGGAGAAACTAGCATCCTGGTTCTCCTGTGTCCCTATTGCCCAACACAGAGCCAAGCTTTAGCTACCCAGCTTTGTTCCCAGGTGACCGTCCATGAAAAACCCCACCCCCACCCCAGGATCCAAGTGAGTAAAACTGGAGTGCACAGGACTCATGGTGGCCCTGCCTGATGAGGGCCTGTCACTCCCAGCTAGAGAAGGAGTACTGAGGCTGCAGCCACCACTGCCTGGGAGCTGGGGGCACCCTTACAACAGGGAAGTCCAGGGTCCCAGCCTTGGTTAGCAGCCTGCCTTCATCAGCCGGCTTGGCATGCTGCAAAGGCAGAAGAGCCCCTCACCCCCTGCCCTTCCACCTCCTGAATGCTAGAGTTAAAAGTGTGAGCCACCGCATCCAACTTGTCCAGCCTTCTGAACCTAGTCTGAGAACTGCTCCTGGGTTGGAGTGAAGACTCTTGCAGAAGACTAGAGTTTGATTCCAAGTACCTATGTCGGGTGACTCACAACTGCCTGTAACTACAGCTCCAGGGGATCCAATGCCTTCTTTTGGCCTGTGTGGGTACCTTCCACATGCATATTCACATATAGTTACACACAGACACAGACACACACACAGACAGATACACACACACACATTAAAAAAAAGAATCAGGCTGGGTGTAGTGGCACACGCCTTTAATCCCAGCACTTGAGAGGCAGAGGCAGGTGGATCTCTGTGAGTTCAAGGCCAGCCTGGTCTACATAGTGAGTTCCAGGACAGCTGGGGCTACAGGGAGACCCTGTCTCAAAAAGACACCCCCCAAAAAAGAATCGGCCTATGCTGTGTGAACGGGCAGTTGCTTCCTTTTCCTTCCATTGTGTGGACTCATTTGTCAATCAGCTCATGGCTTGCTCCTGAATAGCAAATGACATTCATGTCCTGGGTTTGGTTGACCTAGATTTCTATACCATTCCCATATGTAGGTATATATAGGATTTCTCAGTTACAAACATCTGCTTGACTTTGTATATGTATGTATGTGTATGTACATCCACATACATACGTGTGCATATATACATACACATGTACACATGTATGCAGGTGTACATACATGTGTGTGCATTTGTGTGGCAGTTGGAGGACAACCTTGGGTGTCGTTTCTCAGGCACCTTCCACCGTTTGTTTGAGACAGGGCCCCTCATTGGTCTGGAGCTTCTCCAAGCTGGCTAGGTTAGCTGAAGTGAGCTCTCATCTCACCACTGCACATGCTGACCCTCTGGAGAGCTGAACTCAGTGTTTACATTTACAGGGCAAGTGCTTTACCAACTAAGTCATCTCCTAAGTCCATTTGATTTTTAATTTATTTTTTTATTTTATGTTTATGAGTGTTTTGTCTGTGTGTATGTAAGTGTACCCATGTCATGCAATGCCTATAGAGGCTAGAAGAGAGCAGGATTCCCCTGGAACTGGAGTTACAGATGGATGTTAACCACCATGTGGGTGCTAGAAAGCAAACCTGGTTCTTTTACAAGAGTAGCCAGTGCTCTTAACTGCTGAGCCATCTCCCCCCACCCCCCGCCCCATTTGACTTTTTAAAAGAAGAAACTGCTGGGCCTGGTGTGGTGGTGTACTCCTTTAATCCCAGCACTTGGGAGGCAGAGGCAGGCATATCTCTGTGAGTTCAAGGCCAGCCTGGTCTACATAGTGAGTTCTAGGACAGCTGGGGCTACAGGGAGACCCTGTCTTAAAAAGACCAAAAAAACAAAGAAACAAAAAAAAAAAAACAAAAAAACTGCTAACCTGTTTTCCAGAATGGGCCCACCATTTCACTCATCCAGCAATGAACAGAGGTCCCAATGGTCTACAGCATCTGATGTTGTTTTGTTTTGTTTTTGGTAAGTCTCACATAGCCCAGGCTGGCTTGGAACTTATGTATCCAAGGATGACCTTGAATTCTTGCCTTTGCCTCCCAAGTGGGCATGTACTAGTCTTTTATTTCACTCATTTGCCAGAGTAGAGATGTCCCTTCAGAGAGTCCTGACTAATCACTTATCCAGAGAACAACCCCTCTTCAGGGAGCCCACTGGCTTCCTAGGCACTCCTTATCCCTACCTGAGGGGCAGGCTGGAGTCCTCTGTGGAGCCAACCCACTCAAGACCCATGATGCATGAATAAGAATCCCCACCAGCCCCAGGACTGAGCGTTACCAGCCTTCTGAGCTCAGGTCGGCCCAGACTCCAGGTCCCAGAAGTCCCAGTCAGAAATGAGAGACTCCTGCCAGCTTGATTTCCAGCCTTCCTCCCAGATCAGGAGGAAGAATTGCTGGGAGGCAGAGAGCTAGCAAGGTGAACCCTCCACCCCCACGCCAGCTGTATGTAAGGCAGAGGATGCACCCAAGCACCCTGCCAGCAGTTCTCCTGGCCAGACTACCTAGAAGCCCTACTCTGTCTCTGAGGCCCAGGGACCCTGGCTTGGGAAGGATGGAGTGTGGTGCCAGGAGGCACCTGCCTGCTGGCCCTCAGCAAACCTTGACTGTGCACCTGTGGTGTTCCAGGCCTGGTTAGGTAAGGAGCATTGTCTAGTGGGAGAGATGGACCAAAACTCCCAGTGACACTTTGGTCAGGGAGGGCCTCTTTGAAGGGGACATTTGAGCAGAGTCAAGTCAGGCAGCAGGAGGTGGCATCCCTGGGAAAGTGGGAAGAGGAAGGTATGGGGAGCCAGAAGAGCAGGGGCTGGAGGAGGAGCACGTGGGCTGCAAAGGGCAACATCAAAGGGCCCAAGGTAGACATACCAGGGAGATGGGGGTGGGGCTCAGATGTCATGGCTGCCCAGGTGACTCCACAGCAGTAATCTGTTTCTAGATTCTGGAGGTTGGAAGTCCATGGTCAAAAGGCCCCATGATTTCTTCCAAGGCCCTCTCCTGAACACGAAGTTGGCTGCCTTCTCTCTGCCCTAATCTCCTCTGTAATGCCCTATCCACAGATAGTTACACTCCGAGACACAATTTGACTAGTCACAGACTGATTTTCTCCAAAAGAGATGAGGACCTGAGTAGGTATAGAACAAGATGGGCCCTCACTCACCCCACTCCACTACCTCCCATCCCACTAACCCCCACCCCAGGGCTGCAGGAGAAGCTGCTAATGGGAACTGGGCCATTGCTGACGTGGGCAGAGAGTAGGGTCCAAACAGGCTTCCTAAGTAGCCCCTGAGTGGAGACTGGTGGGGGGAAGAGGTACTCTGGTGCTAGGGGTCAGCTCTGAGCCCTGCCTGAGGGTGGTGTCAACTTCCTGGCTAGCATTCCTCATTCACTAAGTGCCTACTGTGTGGATGAAGAAGGCGAGACTGGGCCCAGTGTGCTGACTCGCCTGCTCCTTTGGCCCTTCCTCTTCCTCTCTCATGGGGAGCCTGACCCCCTCTTGGACAAACATCTTGTGGTTATTTCCGCCTCGCCTGCCCGGAGCCCAGCCTGGCCTGAACAAACACTCGGGACCTGTGTTTCCTGCCTGGGCTCTGGGAAAAACCCAGCCTGGGGCTGCTGAGGTCAA
Organism: Nannospalax galili; assembly: GCF_000622305.1. Classification (NCBI taxonomy): domain Eukaryota; kingdom Metazoa; phylum Chordata; class Mammalia; order Rodentia; family Spalacidae; genus Nannospalax; species Nannospalax galili. Next base: position 7,322,073 of record NW_008357033.1, on the reverse strand, counting down.
CCTTGAAGGGAAGTGGAAGGAGGAGGCACCAGGCCCTGCAGGGTGGGCCCTTCCTAGGCCTCCTGTGGCCTCTTGGGCTGCCAGTGCAGTACCCTGGTCTTAGGTGTCTCCTCTGAGCATGAGTCTCTGTAGGGAGACACAAAGCCTGGGTCTGTCACCAAGCAGGGGTGCTGGGAGTGGCTGGGACAAGGCACCTCAGAACAGTCTGTGTGTGACCTTGCCAATCTACTCCCTTCCCACCTGCCTGCTTGCTTCGGCCTTCCTGGTACTGTCCCCATGCTTGGTTCTCAGTCTCCCTGGAGGACAGTGATCTCAGATGGCTAAGGAGGTCCAGTGCTGGTCCAAGTAAACCAGGAGGAAGGTGCAGGTGGGGGTCAGGAATGGCACCACAGAGCCTGGTGCCCTGCCTGATCAGGAGCTGGGGGCAATTTCTGAGAGGCACCTGAGGCCATGGAGCCACAATCTACCTTGGGCTGCACCTTCAGTCCTGGCCCTATCATTCTGGAGTGTCCTGGTCTCCCACCTTCTCTTAGGAGCCAGACTGGAGTGGGAAAGGTGACTGTGCCTCACAATGAGAAATACAGCAGAAGGGCAGACAGGAGTGAGCTCCCTGGCCCAAGTTTCGAGCATGGTGGTTGGACAAGATGACCCTGCCTGACCCTTCCCTCTCTAGAACCCCATGGACATGGCCAGAGCCAGGCAAGCTGGCAGGCCTCTGGAGGGAGCACAAAGTGGCTGGTGAGTGAGGGAGGGGGTACCTGGTGTCCCTGCTACCCTCTACCTCACCCAGGGTGTGTTGGCATCAACATCAGCCTCCTCCTCCTCCTGCTCCTCCTCCTCCTCAGCAAAGCACTTTGCCAGAGAAAACCTACCCAGCTGCAGTTTGAGTTTGTTTTTGTTTTTCAAGCAGGATCTGGGAGTGGAGACAATGGGATTAATGTTATTTTTTTTTTTCCTTGCGAGTAGTTTCTCCTCATCTGGGAGCTTCGGGTCTGGATTCCCACCTCGGTTTCCTTCCGGCCTGCGGAGGAGGCTGGAGAGAACGGACATGGTGGGAAGGAGGCCCAGACGGTGTGGGGACGAGGGGGTCAGGGGACACCGACTACTCTCCCTCCCCTCAGCCTGGCTTGGTGTGTGATGTTTGTTTCTCTGAACTCATCCCAGCCAGCTCCTGCATGCTATGAGATGATCGCCTCCTCCAGGAAACCCTCTTGAGCTGCCCTGTCAAGACTAAGCTGATGTGGGCATCTTCCCACCATCACAAATCTATGCCCTACCTTGCACTGTGGGCTGACTTACTGGACTTGGTCCTCAGTGTGAGACCAGATCCAGCAGAGTGCCTAAAGATGGCCCACAGTGGATACCAGCTGAGCCCAGCATGGAGAGAGGCCTCAGCTGGCCTCCCTGGTCCTCAGTCTCCTCAGGGGTCTGGATACGGTGAGGTGACTGGGAACAATGCAGGCAGGAGAGTGAGGCTTGTAGGGGACCTGAGGGCTGAAGTGGGACTGGAAGAAGGGTATGGATGGGGCCATTCTGGTTGTGTGAACTTGGGAAGTAAGTTTGCCTCTCTGAGCCTCAGTTTACTTCTATGCAAAATGGGGCCAGCAATACCACCTGACATGAGATGAATGGTCCACTGGAAGACCCAGGAAGCCCTGGCTCAGCAGGGCCTGGGCAGAGTGGAGCTGAGGGGGCTGGATTTCTTGTTGAGCCTTCAAGACATGGAAGTGGAACGGATCCCCCTTTCTGCCATTCACATCCCATCATTCACTTACTGATGCCGGGAATAGTGGCCACATCCTCCTGTTTTCTCCCAGTATCCCCACCCCCCAGGCAGCCAAGTCACGCAGATGGCAGTGAACTGTGGCAGGGGGCTTAAGCCTGCTGTCAATCCCACTGTGGCTACAGCCTTCAGTACTCCTTCCGTTGGGTGGTCCCAGCCTGGGCAGGCAGGAGTGTCCTAGAAGGGCTATATCCTGGGCTTCTGTCCCATATCCAAAGTCCACTGGTGACCTTAAGATCCCTTAAGGAGAAAGGGACTGGAGTAAGGGGGGCAGCAAGAGTCACATCCTGGATGGTGATCTTGCATTCAGATGGTGACTGGAAGATACTGGGCATCCCATTACTGTGTCCCCCATTCCCCACCCACTCTGAGCACGCACATAACACTAGGACTGATATCCATCAAATACCAGCCTCCTGCCACTAGTGCCTGGCTCTGCCCTAAGTCATATCTCCCAACATCCAGGGGAAACTAAGGCCCAGAACCTGTGATGTGGTGAGGGTCTGGGGACATCCCAGTCAGGTGGCTGCTCTGGGGTGCCCTCTCCATCCCTGTCACAGCGCCCAGTGTGTCTCTGGGTCCTAGGCAGGACCATAAGAACCAGGATGAGCTGGGACAGTCTGAACCTCTCAAAATTTCTTGTACCCCAGCAGGCTGTGCCTCTGAGCCCTGTAAGAACCCACATTCCCAACCCACAGCTTGTCGCCAAAACTTATTTTTCAATTTAATTGTTTTGAGACAGTGTCTTATAAACTTAGGCTGGCCTTGAACTTGTTATGTCTTCCAAGGATGACCTTGGATTTCTGATTTTCTTACCTTCACCTCCTAGGGGCTAGGATGACAGGTGTGCAACACTATGTCTGGTTTATACAATGTTGGGGGATCAAACCCAGGGCCTCATGCATGTTAGGCACTTTGCCAACTGAGCTAAATCTCTGGTTTGCATGCAAGTTTATTTTTTAATTTTAATTTTTTAATTTTTTATTTATTATTTTTGTCTTTTTGAGACAGGGTCTCCTTGTAGCCCCAGCTGTCCTGGAACTCACTATGTAGACCAGGCTGGCCTCAGACTCACAAAGATCCGCCTGCCTCTGCCTCCCAAGTGCTGCGATTAAAGGCTTGTGCCACTACGCCCAGCCTTTATTTTTTAATTTTTAAATTGCATTTTGATGTGTGTGTGTGTGTGTGTGTTTGTGCATGTGCACACCCACTCCAGTCATAGAGCATATGTGACTGTCAGAGGACGATTTGCAGGACTTCTTTCCTTCCACCACATGGGTCCCGAGAATCTAGTTCATGTCCTCAGGCTTGTGGAAGGCATCATTTACCCTCTGAACCATCTTACCAGCCCTGCAAGTTTTTTTTTGTTTGTTTGTTTGTTTTGGTCTTTTTGAGACACAGTCTCCCTGTAGCCCCAGCTGGCCTGGAACTCACTATGTAGACCAGTTTGGCCTTGAATTCACAGAAATCCACCTGCTTCTGCCTCTTGAGTGCTGGGATTAAAGGCGTGTGCCACCACACCCATCACGTTTATTTTTATTTTTTATTTTATATATTTTATTATTTTTATTTTATGTGTATGCATGTATTGCCTGCATGTAGGTAAGTGCACCTGTGTCATGTAATGCCCGCAGACAGAAGAGGCTGTTGGATCCCCTGGAACTGGAGTTATGGACAATTGTTAGCTGCCATGTAGGTGCTGGGATTCAAACCTGGGTCTTCTGCAAGAACAGCCAGTGTTCTTAACCTCTGAGCCATCTCTCCAGCCCCACAAGTTTATTTTTAACACAAATAATACATATTATTTGAGAGAAACAGAAAATTCAGACACAACTTCAAATCTCCCCATCCAGAGGCCACACCCCAATAGCATCTGGAAGTTGCCCCTGCTGCCCTGCCTCTCCAGGGACTCCATGTCTAGAATGCCCACCTATGGGGACCCGGCCCCTTGTGCACAGCTGCAGTTGCACAGCTGTTCCAGCCAGAGTCCTGGGATTACAGCTTCCTCTGGAGCAGGGGTGTGGACTCAGGGCCAGGGGGAACTGAGACTGGGCGGGTCCAGTGGGGAAGTGGAAATGCCCGGAGTCTTCCCACCACTGACAGGCTGCCTACCTTCTAGAATGAGGACCCCACCCAGCCAGACCTATCCCAGGAACCCCAGGCTGATGCAGAAAGAGGGGGTGCCTTGGGCTCCAGAGACCACTATGAGGGGAACCTTTGCAACTGCAACCTCCTTTTGGTCCCAGCCTGGCCACCCAAGGTTCCTGGAGGACAGGAAAATTAGGCTCAGCAGTTAGGGACTGGCTGTTTCCAGGTAGAGGCTGGACTGGTATGGAAACACTCATGCTCCTGCAGCCCAGGCCTCAGACAGTGGTTAGCCCCATGGCTCAAGTGGCCCCCAAGCAGTTACTTACTGGTCCCCATGACCTTGACAAGGCCTAGTCTCTCTTTGGCACTCTGTAAAATGGGGCTGGCATGACACCCTCTGTGGTAACTGCAGACCCAGCCCAGATGGGAGAGAGAACTGGCTTGGAGGTTGGGACTAGTGGCCACCCTTGCTCTCCCCAGGGACCCCAGGTGTGGGCAGACAATGGACCAGTGGCACATCTGTGCTGACCTCACCAGCTTCCAGGGGCTGCAGGAGGCCTGTTTTCTTGGGGAGAGGGTCTCCTCCTATCCTCTTCCCCCAAGCCTTCTTCCTGCCACCTGGGTGGTGGCCGCCCTTCCGTCCAGGCACATCCATTGCACTTAGGGTGTTGGGGCTGCTCGGCTGTGACTCACTTCCTGCTTCCAGGAGCTGAAAATAGTGCCCCTGGATGGTGGAGATGTACTGGGGGCTCCACGCAGGATGGATGCTTTACACTGTGCTCTGGTCAACACTAGCCTGCCTGCAATATAGCTACTACCCACTTACAGACACAGGGGCATCCTCACAGAACATCAGCCTCCAGGGTCTCTTTTCTCCTTGGACAAATTATCACCTAATGTGCATAACCAAGTGTTTGAGGGTAGCCAGCGGGTGGCAGGACAGCACCCTTATGAGGCTGTCCTGCAGGCTGAGCAGCAGGGAAGGGATGGTACAGCAGATGAGGGCCCAGCAAAGGCAAAGGTCAGGATCAAACACAACTGTAGACAAAGGAACAGGAGCTCAGCTTTACCCCTAAAAGTTTTCCCAGGGTTTAAATTTGGAGGAAAATAATAGATTTGCAGTTTGAAAAGGTCCCTTAGGAAGAGGGATCTGGGGAGAGGAAAGGAGGAGGACATGGCAGAGCAGACGGGGATGGGGAACACTGGGAGATGCAGGACTGAATGAAGGGGGTGACAGAGATGACCTGGAGGTGACATTTGGAAGGAAGTTCCAGGGTGACCTGGCTGCTCCCCAGTTCTGCTTTGGGCAGCTAGGTGGATGCTGAGCTGGGGACCTGGGGGTGGGACCCGACTGTGGGAAGTCTCAGTCTCTGGTCAGTTTACCAGGATTTGAGTTTCTGGCCTGGCCATGTTTGCATATCCCTGGGGAGATACACTCAGGGGACACAGAACATTATTCAAAGGTGAGAAGTGGTCAAGGGACCAGGTGTGGTGGCACATGCCTGTAATCCCAACACCCAGGAGGTTGAGGCAGGAGGATGATTTTGAGTTCCACACCCCGCTCCCGACTCAAAAATAAAACAAAAATTGGTCAAGGAAGACAGAGGGGTGTGTGTGTGTGTGTGTGTGTGTGTGTGTGTGTGTGAGAGAGAGAGAGAGAGAGAGAGAGAGAGAGAGAGAGAGAGAGAGAGGCCAGGCAGTGTGGTGGCCTCCAACCAGCTGCAGCCACCAAGGCCCTGCCTGGCACTGGGGCTTGCTGGTGAGTAAGCATTTTGCTCCGCCCACCCCCTGTAGACTCTGCCTCTCCTCCCCTGGCAGCTCCTCTTCAGGCTCTAGAGGAGGTCCTTCCTCTGCTCAGTGCCTCCCATAGAGGATGAGTGACAGGTGGGGACCCCACAGGAGGGAGGCTGGGGGTGAGGGTCTAGGCTGCCTTCCTGACATCCATCTTTGCTGGAGACCCAGCAGCTGACCAGCAGACATCTGTCTTCTTACTCCCTGTGAGTCTGCTTCGAGTCCCTGGTGGCATGGGGACACAGATATGCCCCTGGGGACTTAGTTCTTCAGAGGCCCTAGGTGACCGTGGAGCCAGTGACAGACACAGTCACCTGGGTGAGGTGCGGGGCGGGGGGCACCCAACCGGTCCAGAGTTCTGAGTGGCACTAGGCAGGGGGCTTGAAGACCCAGAGGAGGTGGTGAGAGGGATCCATGGATGAGGGGACCTACAGGGAACTCAGACTTCTGAGGAGGATGGGGAAGTCTGGGGGGGGAAGTACAAGCGAAAGACAGTGGCTCATCCAGAGACAACCAGCTGTGGTCAGCAGCTGTTCCCTGGTGAGGAGGGATGGTGTCACCCAAAAGTCCCTGAAGCCCTTTTGAGTTTCTCAGCAGAGATGACCTTGAGCCAGGGAAATGGAGGCTGAGTTGCCAATGCTTAAGGGCTGGACTACCCAAAGTCCAAAGCTAGACCACCCAAGGCCAGAGGCTGGACTGTCCAAGGCCTGGCTGAACTCTGCAGCATAATTCAGCCTATTGAGGCCTATATAAAACATGGCTTATCAGAAAGAAATCTCTTACTGCACCAGGGAAAACAAGATCAGGCTGTGGCTCTTCACAGCAAAAGTGCTGATGGCCTCTGAGGCCCCGAGTCCCCTTGGACACCAGACACTGTGTCCCCAGCTGCCTATGGCTCCCAGCCATAGTGCTCAGCCACATTCCCTCCCCCATGGCCTGTTACACATACCTCCTTTCTGTTCCTCCCAGGGCTTCTGGAAAATTCTTTTTCCACCTTCCTAACTTCTCTGTAAATCTTAGCGCAAAGGTTCCTGAGGGAGATGTTTTGAGTTTATTCTTGAGAAACTTCCAGAATCACCCAATATCCCCCACTTCCAGTTTCCCCGCCCCAGCACAGTGACATGAGTTCTGTAATTAAAGGCCATCTCCCTTTAAGGCAGAGCTGAGGATAGGGCCTGTGCCTGTAAGCACTGTGACAGCCCAGGGCCTGGTACAGCGGAGGGTAGGGGTGAGGGAACCGTCTCTGTGCTGGGCTTTGCCTGGGGTTCTGCTTGTGTGTAGAGGTAAACTGGGGCAGGATCCTCAAAACCCTCTGGCAATCAGTCACCTGAGGCCAGGGCCTCCTAGGTTGAATCAAGGCAGGGCAGAGGATCCTGCCATGTCCTGATGGTATGGAGGTAGGTAGTCTGGATTGTCAGGAAGCAGCTAGGCAGGGTCTCTGCATGTTCCAGAGAGGGAGTCCAGCAGTTGACACTCTGTGTAGGGTAGTCATGCCCTGGGGTGGCACCATCCAACTCGGTATTTGTTGGTAGTGACCTGTGTCTCACTGGGGGCATGTCCTAGCCTACACTCTGGTGTCATGCCCTGCTACAAGTTTAGCAGTCTAATGACAGGTGCTGGAAGTGTGTGAAAAACTCCTTAACACTGAGTTAGGGTTCCAGAAATCTCAGAAGGGCCATTTAGATATGGCCTTTAGGGATACCTAAAAGTTCACTGGGACTTTTCAGAGGATATAACACTTAGGCTGTATCTTACAGGATAAAGTTCATCAAGAAAATGAGAGGAAACATCTTTTCTGGAATTGGGGTCTCTTCGTGTATTCCCGTGGGCCACCAAGCCAGAAACTAAGACACTAGCCTGGGCCCAGGTCTCCCTTCTACATCTTGTGTGTTACAGAAGTGTGTGCCTTAAGCTACTGTCCTGGCATGCACAGGGTGTCTGTTTATTCCTGGTTTTGTTGAGGTAGGCCTCATTCTATAGTCTAGGCCAGTCTCCAGCTGACAGCAACCTCCTGCTTCAGCCAAGTGTTGGGGTCACAGGTTGAGAAACCACATCTGGCTTAATTTTTTTTTTCTTGGTGTGTATGAATGTATTGCCTGCATGTATGTAAGTGCACCTGTGTCATACAGTGCCCACAGAGGTCAGAAGAGAGTATCAGATTCCTCTGGAACTGGAGTTACAGTTGTTAGCTGTCATGTGGGTGCTGGGAATTGAACTCAGGTCCTCTGTAAGAGTAGCTGATTTCAGCTCTCCTTAACAAGAGTCCACAGTTCTCAGTCTTAGAACCAAAACAGAACTAGTGATAAGATGAGTATAAAACAGTGTTTTGACTGTCTTGTAGCTGCTGAGTCCTCTCAGTTACTTACAGCAAGTCAGACAAGTATAGTTCAAATGGCCTGAGAGCTGTTTTGCTGAGCTCAGGGACCACAGGCCCTCAGTAGGCAAAGAAAAGAACCAAAGATGAAAATTTGTGTCTTAAAGCCCTGGTGTTCCTAAGCCTTGGAGTTACCGCTGCATTGGATCCCCTGAAACTGGTGATATGGATGGTTGTTAGCTGCCATGTGACTGCTGCAAATCGAACTCAGGTTTTCTGTAAGAACAGTCAGTATTCTTAATCACTGAGCCAGATATCTCTCCAGTTTGTTTTTTTTTTTTTTTTTTTAAAGACAGGGTCTCAATAGCTACACAGCCCATGCTGATCAGGAACTTGTGACTCCTTGTCTCAGCATCCCCAGTGCTGGGCTCACAGGCATGTCCCCTCACACTCAGCTTGTCATTCTCACACACCCAGTTTGTCATCATCATAGTTTCTGTAGGGCGGCCAAGGTAAGGACCCCAGACAGACGCTGAGGTGCAGGAGTGTCTCTTCAGGGCCAGACAGGGGAAGGCAGTTCCAAAGTCAGATTGGTAGCTCTGTCCATTTAGACATGAAATACTGTGTGTCACTGAATATGCTCCCCTGGTCAGAGGCTGGCTGTGCACCCTATAAGGATTAGCTTACTTTGTCCCCACAGCCTGGAGATGGGGGAAATCTTGCACCTATTTCACAGGTGTGCCAACTGAGACCAAGAGAGGTGAGGGACTCCTCTGGGTCACAGATAAAAAGTGTAGACTGAAGCCTCCATGGCCTGTCTAGTCTCCCGCCCCCCCAACCCCTGGGGAAGGAAGACCTACAGGAATCTAGGGGAGACCCACCACCTGGAACAGCCAGATGACCTCAGACTGGTCACCTCCTCTCTGACCCTCAGTCCTCCCTCTGTAAACAGACATGGAATCCTGGTGAAAGTGAAGTTCTTACCAGATTGCTCTGTGAACCAGTCCCCAGAACCCCACCATGGGAGGCCTGCCTCAAACTCCCCTTGGCCAGTCTGTCACCAACCCCTCAGGGTGTACTCACCACTATGTCCCAGGTGTCAGCTCAGCACAGCCTGGAACAGGCACAGTCCCGCCTGGTGGGTGAGCCTCACCTGAGCTTGGGTTAACTCACCCATCCAATGAGGCCATAATGCAGGGCCGTGATTGGCTAGGCCCATCAGGCACATAGCGGGTGTTCCCCCTGCCTCCTTGGCTTCTGCCTTGGGGACACATTTGAGGCGCGCCTGCCTGCCTACCAGCTGCCTGCCTGCCAGCACAACCCAGGCAACTGTCACTTGTTGGTGGCAGCCAGGGAATGTGGGTGGGGACCCCTGGGGCAGCCCTGGACAGAGGCCTCAGTGTGAGCAGCCTGGGTCCTTTCACAGGACCAGACCCATGACTGGCTGTCTGAGAATGCTGCCCATTATCGGACTTACAGAGCACAAAGGGGCAACGAGGGGGCCTGAAGGCCAGGCGCCCGCCATGGGCTCATAGGGGCTCTGGGTCCCCTGACCACAGAGGTCAAGGACGTGTCCAGAGTCAGCAGAGGGCACTCACACACAAAAATGAGAGCCATTTCCTCCTGCCCCACAAGAAAACAAAGACAGAGAAGACCAGGACTCCCCAGGAATCAGGGAGGGACTCTCTGGAATCCAGGGCGGGGCCTGAAAAAATGGACAGGCTCAGCACCTGAGGGGTGCTAGCCACAATTGTAACTTAAGACTGTCAGTGTGAGGGGTCACATCTCCTGGCAGCATCAGCCCTCTTTCTGGAGAGGTACCCCTGGGGGCACAGTAGCAATGGCTGGAGATGCACTGTGGAGCCAAAAGGAGAAGGAAGCAAGCACTGTCCACTTCTGGCTAGGTGCTGTGTGACATCAGGCAGGCATCTGGGCCTCTCTGAGCCTTGGCATCCACACATGGTAACTGACATTCAGGCCCCGGCAGGCCTGGGTTGGCACCTGGCACAGAGGTTGCTTGCTGGTCAGTGGTCCAGGAGGCTCTCCTGAGGGGGCTTAGTGTCCCCACTGTCAGGTGCAATACCAGGAGGGACTGAGAGGGCACAGCCCCCAGAGGTTGCACTGTCCCATCTGCTTCCATAAGACTGGCACTTGTGGTGTGTCAGAAGCTCTTCCTGCAGTGCAGTAAATGTAACCCAGGCCCAGGGCAGAGCCCCTTCCCAGCCCAGCTGGCCTCACTGTTATTGTTTCCAATTGCAGAAGAAAAACATTTCCTCCCGCGCCCTGCTGCCTGCTCCCTCCCCTTCCCTTAGCCTGCCTTGTGTGGCCAGAGGGGACTGGCAGGGGGGTGGTGGGAGGGGGAGCACTGACCCAGGCAGGAGGGTAGGGGAGCACTGACAGAGGGGACATACCCGTACCCAAGTCCCCAGCAGTGAAGGGACGCTTACCCTATACTTTCCAAATCCCAGGCGGCTTCACCACCCGGAAAATGACCCCACTTCACACATGCCAAGAAATCAACTCCATGTCTAGGGCCTTCCACAGGTGTGCACCAGGGCTCATGGAAACTAGCTCCACTTGCTGGAAGCAGACGGGAAATTCTAGAAAGCTCATCATGCTGGTCTTTCTATTAGAAAGGGACAGTGACAAATTAAAGAAGCATTAGCCCCAGACTTGCCCTTGATCTAATCAGGAACCTAAGGAAGGGAAGGATCCAGTCATAGCCACAGCTGCCATTAGTCAGTGGCTGCCTCAGAGTTGGGGTACTGGGTGCCAGCCATCTCCTATTGGATCCCCAAATTTCTCCAGCATCTCAGCAAGAACTTCCCATCTCCCTCTCTTCCGCATCTCTGCCCACTCAAGGGTAGGGATGGCTCCGGCCAGGACCCAACCTGGAAGGAGACAGCTGAGTTCCACTTCTACCAATAATGTTCTTCAGTTCCCCATCTGTGAAACGAGCTCAATGACCCCGTATTGTCATCTGGTTGCAAAGACAGTGTAAAATGGGGAGGGGCAGAGCTGGGCTCAGGGTTTAGCCCTTGGTGATGTCATGGGCTGCTGTGGGACCCTGATGGATCACAGTCCTCCTGTCCCATGCTCCCAGCTCTAGCATGGCTGTGGAGCCATGAATCAAAGCCATGAAGTTTAATTCTCCATCTCACAATCTTCCAGGAGTGTGCTATTATGACAGTACAGGAAATGGAGGCTCAGAGAGAGCAAGTGCCTTGCTGGAAGCCACACTGTACAATTTGCTGAAGGATATTCAGACCTGGAATTTAACCCTGTCCTAAATGCCAGAGCCCAGCTAGAATGCCCACAGTGCCCAGAGCAATCCATGATGCTAGCAGAGTCAGGAGCGTTATCCTCAAGGCTCAGTGGGGGGAGCTGTAGGATGCTGCAAGAAGGCAAGACAGGAAGGAAGCAGGGAGGGGGAGGGGATAGGGTGGGGGAACCCAGAGAAGACTGAGACCAGAGATAGAGACATAGTGGAGAGGAGGGGAAAGAGAGGGGAATGAGAAAGAGACAACAAGAGCAGGAGGAGGGAACAGAGGAGGGCAAGAGATGGGTCAGAGGCTAGAGGAAAGTAAGTCCACAGCCGAGCTGTGCACTCTTACTTTCTGTGCACCCTGCCCAGCTCCCCAGTGGCTCCCACTGATGGTATGACATGGGCCCTCCTCACACAAAGGCAGGTCCAGAGAGTGCTCAGGACAGAAGTCTCCAGTCTCCTGCCAAGGAACACTCTCTCAGCCAGAGTCAAGGCCAGACTCTGCAGGAAAAGGGTAGAAAATGTCAGGCCGGCAGGGTGACGGGAAGGCTGGCGTGGGTCCCAGGAAAATGGGGATGGCCGTAGGCTAAACCCTTTCTGCTGAGTCCATGGGCACAGGAAAACCCCTGCCCACTGTTCCTTCCTAGTTAGATGGGAATAAGACAGAGGAGGCACCCTCCAAGGAAGGGCTGCCAGACACCAAGTGGCAACAGTGGGTCTGACGGAGAAGATCCTGACGGACAGCCAAAAAATGAGGGACCAGGGCTTTCAGACACTGGAGCTGTGCTCTGCCTTCCCCCTTAGCTGTACATCTTGGGTTTCTCTTGGGGGTCTCAGTTTCAATGTCTGTGAGATGGGCCGAGTATTTCTGAGGTCAAAGGCACTCAGCACACTGTGTGGGCACCACCAGACACCAAATGCTGTGGAGGGCCATTACACGGGGCTGTGACCTTGGGAGGGCCTACCTGCTCCTTTGAAAGTCAAAAGTCCAGTGCCAGCACATGTATGGGAGGACTGCAGATCCTTCCAAAGCTCTGGAGTAAGGACAGGGGCTGGGGTGTTGTGGGATGCCAGGCCAGCAGCCCAGAAGGTCTGGCCTCCACACAGGAACCAAGGCCATTGTTTGGGTGTCCTGCCCAGCCTGTCCCATAGTCTATAGGATGGAAGTACTCTCCACACAGTTTCCTGCTTTTCCTGTCGGATTCCCAAGCTGCTTGTAACCTCTTTTATAGGATAGCTTTGGGGCCAGATCATGGGGTTCCAAGGGACTGGTGTTCCCTGGTCTGGCTGGCATTCAGGGTGAAGCTTGGCATGGGAATGGGAAGTGGGGGACATGTGGTAAGGAAAAGTGGGGGACATATGCGGAACGGCTGTGACCAGGGAGACCCAAGGGAAATGGGGGGCTTAGGGGAACCGGGAGAGGAAGAGAGTGCAGAGGGAGAGAGAGCAGCAGGAACAGAAAAAAACGCGGATAAGGGAGAGGGAGTGACGCGGGAGAGGCACGGGGCGGGGTAGAACGAGCTAAGTCGTAGACTCAGAAGAGCGAAACTCGGCGGAGCGGTGGAAGACAAACGGGTGCCCAGACCGAAAAGGAAAGGGACCGGGACTGGCAGAAAGAGAGGCGGGACGACAGACAAGCGTGAGCGGGACCGGACGGTGGCCAGGAGCGCCGGGAGAGCGCGGGGAGCCAGAGGAGAGCGCGGGCAGAGCGCGGGACGGGCCGCACCCGGAGCCCGGGCCCAGAGGGGCGCCCTTGGGGCGGGGCGTCAGGGGCGTGGCGCGGGGCGAAAGGGCGGTGACCAGCGAGGGCTTGGGGGCGTGGCCTCCGCGGAGCCTCTCCGGCCCCGCCCCCGGGTTGTGCCGAGTCGCTGAGCCGGGCCGGGGCGCC
>NW_008357033.1:7267660-7308751 GCF_000622305.1 Nannospalax galili | reverse complement strand
CGGGGTCCGGCTCCCGGCCGCGCCGCGCCCCATGCACTCGCAGCGCCGCGCAGCCCGCGCTTGCCCGGATGGCTCGTAGCGCCCGGGCCACCGCGGCCATCCCCCTGCAGCCGCGCTCGTGCTCGCGGGGCCCCGGGCTGTCGTTGCCGCCGCCGCCGCCGCCTCTACTACTGCTGCTTCTGCTGCTCGGGCCGGCGCGGGCCGGCGCCCTGGAGATCCAGCGCCGCTTCCCGTCACCCACGCCCACCAACAACTTTGCCCTGGACGGCGCGGCGGGCACCGTGTACCTGGCGGCTGTGAACCGCCTATATCAGCTGTCGGGCGCCAACCTGAGCCTGGAGGCCGAGGCGGCCGTGGGCCCGGTGCCCGACAGCCCGCTGTGCCACGCCCCGCAACTCCCGCAGGCCTCGTGCGAGCACCCGCGGCGCCTCACCGACAACTACAACAAGATCCTGCAGCTGGACCCCGGCCAGGGCCTGGTGGTCGTGTGCGGCTCCATCTACCAGGGCTTCTGCCAGCTGCGGCGCCGGGGCAACATCTCGGCTGTGGCAGTGCGCTTCCCGCCAGCCGCGCCGCCTGCAGAGCCAGTCACTGTGTTCCCCAGCATGCTGAATGTGGCCGCCAACCACCCCAACGCGTCCACCGTGGGGTTGGTGCTGCCGCCCGCCGCCGGCGCGCGGGGTAGCCGCCTGCTCGTGGGCGCCACGTACACTGGCTACGGCAGCGCCTTCTTCCCGCGCAACCGCAGCCTGGAGGACCACCGCTTCGAGAACACGCCTGAGATCGCCATCCGCTCTCTGGACGCGCGCGGAGACCTAGCCAAACTTTTCACCTTCGACCTCAATCCCTCGGACGACAACATCCTCAAGATCAAGCAGGGCGCCAAGGAGCAGCACAAGCTGGGCTTCGTGCGCGCCTTCTTGCACCCCGAACCCCCGCGCGGCGCGCAGCCCTACGCGTACCTGGCGCTCAACAGCGAGGCGCGCGCGGGCGACAAGGACAGCCAGGCTCGCAGCCTGCTGGCGCGCATCTGCCTGCCCCGCGGCGCGGGCGGCGACGCCAAGAAGCTCACCGAGTCCTACATCCAGCTGGGCTTGCAATGCGCGGGCGGCGCGGGCCGCGGCGACCTCTACAGTCGCCTGGTGTCCGTGTTCCCCACGCGTGACTTGCTCTTCGCCGTCTTTGAACGGCCCCAGGGCTCCCCAGCCGCCCGAGCTGCCCCGGCCGCGCTCTGCGCCTTCCGCTTCGCCGACGTGCAAGGAGCCATCCGCGCGGCTCGCACCGCCTGCTTCGTGGAGCCAGCGCCCGATGTGGTGGCGGTGCTAGACAGCGTGGTTCAGGGCACCGGGCCGGCCTGCGAGAGCAAACGCAACATCCAGGTACTCCTGGGCCCGGAGAAGTGTACCCCGGGGACGAGGGCAGATTTGCTGTGACCTAGGTGTGGCTTGAGGGGGGGGGGGTTACCAGCAGCGGTGGTGGCCCAGGTATGCACGCCCTGGTCGCAGGAGCGGTCTGGGTCACAGGTGCTCATACCTAAGAGGAGTCTGGGTTGTCACGGGTACCCAGATGTTCCCTGAAGACAGCAGAAGTGTGCACCTGCAGCGCAGGTGAGCCGTGGGGGCCACAGGTGTGTGCTGAGTAGAGCGGGAGAGCACACCAACAGTGTGTTTCGGAAGGCTGCCGGGGCACCTTGGCCGACGTGTGCATGGGTGTGGCAGCTGTGCAGGAGGCACCAGAGCCCTAAAGTTTGGGGGACATGTGAGTGTGGCAGGAGCATCTAGTGGGGGCCCACAGAAGCACAGGGAAGCAGGGGTGTGGACTCACAATGGGAGTGAATGTCAGGGGACACTGGTGTTTGGGAAGTGAAAGGTTCCCTGGGGGAGTCCACGTGGTTGGCAAATGTGTCTGCCCAAGGCCAATTTTCATTCACTCATTCAACAAATCACAACTGAATAGCTAGTAGGTCCCAGCGTGGCAGACCTAGGGTGACCACTAATGCTGTGGAGTTCCTACTAAGTGTGCCCTATGTCCCAACTGTCTTCAACAAGTCTGTTCTTTGTACAGATGAAGAAATGGGCAAAGGGAGGTTAAGTAACTGGCTCAGGACCACACAGCCACAGAGGTGGGACTTGAACCAGGCTTTCTAGCCTCAGCATGCATCCGTGGTGCAGAGGTACTGCTGCCTTACAGACATGAAGGTGGTGTGTGTGTGTGTGTGTGTGAGAGAGAGAGAGAGAGAGAGAGAGAGAGAGAGAGAGAGAGAGAGAATCCACATAGCCCAGCTAAGTAGATGGGGCCCAGGAGGATGAGGGGGAGGAGTTGAAATGGGAGCAGAGAACTGTAGGGCCTGGTGGTGGTTGGCCCAAGTGTCTGAGGCTGGAATGGGCAGTGGCAAAAGGGCCAAGTTAGGGGATCACTGTGAGTTGGCCGTGGGTGCAGCCAGTCCACTGAGGATGGAAACAGAAGGCGGGCCTGTGGATCCTCATTTTTCCTCCTTGGGTCTCCTCCAATTGACATCTACTTTGCAAACGGAGGAGCCCAGCCTTCTGATGCTTGCTCAGAGTCCCTGGGTCCCTGCCTGCCCCTTTTTCTGTGGCCCCCAGTGGTGGCAAGATTCTCCTAAGATTAACTCTCCCCTGTGGGTGTACACAACACTGGGGCTTTGAGCAAGCCCAGATTCCTTCTCTTGGCCCAGACTCCTACAGCCAGATGCCTACCACCCTGCACACCCTTGACAAGAAAGGTCACAGGGGGTGAGGCACAGACAGACTGTCCCAGGAGCACAGCTCAACTACTAGGCAAGGTTCAGCCCCTGTGCAATGCTGAGGCTAGGGTGGCCAGGATTCTTCCCAGAGCCATAGCCCCACCATAGCTGTGCCTGGCTCTGGAGGTTTGGGCTGGGGCTGGGGCTGGGGAGAGTGGGAAGGAGGGAAGTGCTGTGGGCAGGGAAGGCGGCCCTCTGTGGGCCCCTCGTTGAGGAGGGTTCTGTGGGATTCCTCAGGCTGCCATCTCCCTTCCCCCTCTGACAAGAACTGTCCTGATTCCCACGGTCCCTGGTGCCCCACTCGGCCAACTCAGTGACTCACCCTTCAGAATGAGGCTGGGTTGCCCTCCCTGTGGGAGCAGGGCCTCAGCAGGGACACAGCCCCAGGGACAGTGTAGTTTGGTCCTGCTCCTCACCCCAAGGCCACAGTCTCCCTGCTGAGGCCCTTCTAGAGTAGCCTCTCCTGGCTCTGTTCCCACCCCATGCCCAGCTGTGAACACAAGGCTAGGGTCCATGGCAGAATCCCTACATGCTACCAAAGCTCCCAGATCTGGACCTCCAACATGGTAGAGTGCTACTGCCAGCTCCCCTGCATTGACTTGAAATCCTCTCTCTCACTGCCTGGCTGAGCTACCAGGGCCTCCTCCTCTGGAAAATGAAGATACACTGCAGAGTCTTATCACAGAGACCTGGATGAGGGAGTTAACCACAGAGTCAAGTACTTGATGCCTGGAGCACAGCAGGCATTGGGGGACTGTGTTGTTCTCACCCCTTAGGTGAGAACACTTAGCACTTAGCAGGGCTCTGGGCTGCCCTAGAGATCAGGCTTGCTCTGCAGCAGTCATGACCCCACCACCTCCACCTGTAGCCCCAGCTGGGTGCCCACTGTCACCAGTCCTCTGTGCTCTGCCCTACGCCCCATGACTCTTGGTTTCTGGCCTCCTGGATAGTACAGGTCCCTGAGGGTGGATGTGTAGCTGGGCACTTATAACAGGGATGTGTGCCAGAGAGAGAGAAGGGCAGGCACTCGGGAAGGAAGATGGGTAGACGAAAGCAGGGAAGTTCTCAGGAAAGGAGGGCAGGGTCCAGGTACAAGACACAGCTGGGCAAAGGCCAGGAAGTGGGATGTAACAGGGTGACTCTCAAAACTCCAGGGTCAGGGGGCCTGTGTAGCTGGGCAAAACAACAGAAAGGAGTTGGGAGGGTAGGCAGGCTATGGGTAGTCCGTTTTATCCTGGAGATAAATGTGGAGAACCATGGAGAGCCTTTTATATATATATATGAGACAGGGTCTCATGTAGCCCAAGCTGGCCCCAAACTTGCTTTGTAGGTGAGGATAACCTGGAACTTGTGATACACCTGCTTCTCCTGAGTGATGGAATTGCTAGCATGTGCCACCACATCTGGTTTATGTATGGTTGAGGATGGAACCCAGGGCTTGGGTGCACACTAGGCAAGTGTTCTACCAACTGAACTGCATCCCCGTCCTCAAATGAGACCATCTTAAAAGTGCCTAGGATTGCTGTGGGTATTCAAAGAGACATATAGGCAAGTCTGCTTGTTCATTGCCACTCATAGGAGTTGGCAATTGTGTGATTTAGAAAGCCTGCAGGTAGCTGGCAGGAAGGAGGTATGGAGGAGGGGAACAGTCCAGACTCTCCAGATGAGATGTTCCCTGAATGCCTGCTCTGTACTGGGCCTGAAGACTCTGCACTGCAGTCATAGAGACACACAGGGTAGGTGTGAGCCTCAGGTGTGGTCAGCTGGGCCTGGGGTGATACTGAGGGCCTGGAGGGAAGCACGGTGTCTTTGATAAGGTTGGTGCTAGCGTGTAGGCCCAGAGTGGGGCCAAAGAGTCCCCCTGAGTGTGGGACTGAGGTTAATGCCTTTGGTGGGGGTCCCTCAAAACCTGGCCCCTTAGCACTAGGGGTTTTGTGAGCCCAGTCATGTGACAAGGCCTGCCTTTCCATCCGTTTTCCATAGACATCCTGCCCTCCTGTCGTTGGCTCAGCTTCAGAAAACACAGATCCTTGCTCTATCCTTTGGGCCCTGCCAGGGATATCCCAAGCTGTCCTTGAACCTCAGTGGTCAACCTGGACATCCTGGCCTTCTCAGGCAGACTGTACCCTCAGCTGGGTGATTCTCAGTCACAAGTGAAGACTTCCCCATGGGAATCTGGCTGGAGAAGGGGGACTGTTGAGGACTGAGGATAGGCAGTGATACACTTGTCCCCCACTTTTGTCCCTGATAGTTTTGACATGCTGCGACTGCTGAAATATTTTGAGAGAGAAATTGAGTTAAGAAATTAGCTTGAGCTGGGCATTGTGGCACATGCCTTTAATCCCAGTACTTGGGAGGCAGAGGCAGGTGAATCTCTGTGAGTTCTAGGCCAGCCTGGTCTACATAGTGAGTTCTAGGCCAGCTGGGGCTACAGAGAAACCCTGTCTCAAAAAGACCAAACCAAAAAAAAAAAAAAAAAAGAAAAAAGAAATTAGCTTGGGCCTGGCTAAGAGGCACATACCTGCAATCCCAGCACTCTAGAGGCTGAGACAGGAGGAGTTTGAGTTTGAGGCCAGCCTGGTCTACATAGTGAGACTCTGTCTTGAAGGGAGGGAGATTGGGTTTCTTTCTTCAAGCCAGGGTGTGCCTGAAGGGAAAGCAAGTTGGGCAGATGTATGCTGTTGGTGGGGAAACTGAGACAGAGGGTTGCCTAGCAAGGTGGGGCTAGCTGAATGTGCTTCCCTTCCTGTGATCTTTCTCCTCAGAATGACCATGGTGTATATGTACTGAAGACTCAGGAACACCATGGCAAATGCCAGGGCTGCGTTTCCAAGGTGTCTTTTTATAGTAAAGGTAGAAAAAAAAAAAAACTCTCAAGCAGGTTTTAAAGTAGGCAGGCGGTGGGTGGGCACGTGGCTCAGAAAGGTATTTTCTGCATCTATTTCAAGGCTAAGATGGCAGATGGGGGCGGAGGGAGAGAGCTTCCAAGACAGGCTTTAGGTTTGGGAGGAGGTTAGAAGTTGGCATTCTATGGAGAGGGGCAAGAAGAGACCCTTATAGGATTTAAGAGAATGCCTGGCTTGAATGATGCATCCAGGAGAGACAGATGGGCTTGGGCTACAGCCCTCCTGCTCTGAGGATGTCTGGCTCTCATGTACCTGGGGAAAAAGCTGACCTGTATGCAGTGTGACCTATGGCCCGTCAGTTACTCTCTCTGGGCCTCAGGCGCTCTCCTTCTAAAAGAGAACTGTGTCCTTTTAAGGATGTGGGTCGATTAAAATCACACATGCTACATCCAGGGAATGGCAGGTGCAGGTACTAGAGGGAGAAAACACATCTGAGCACAGTATGCCAGTGTGTGGAACAGACAGCAGGTGCTGAGAGGAGGGTAGGCCGGGTACTTGCAGCTGATGAACTCACACCAGGCTCTGAGGGAGCAGGATGAGACAGAGGGGTGTGGCGAGGGCAAGAGTGGGCTCCAGCCCCAGTGGAACTCAATGGGGCAGGAGTCTTGGATCAGAGAAGCAAAAGACTCTCATTTCCTTTTTTGAGTGGAGGGGAGGGAATAATAGGACTTGTTATGCTGCCAGGCAAGGGCTCAGCACTGAGTTGCATTCCTATCCAGCTCATAGTTCTCACAGGCAACACTGCATCCACAGTTCCAGTCCTCAGATAGAGAGCTTTACAGAGGGGGAAACTGCCCAGAGAAGCCAATGGACTTGCCGAGGGTCACACAGCTGCTTGGTGGAATTCCAGATCCATAGACTTCTGGCTAGCCTCTTTGGGGCTCTTGTGGCCAACCCTTATGGGGGGTGGCTGGTTAGCTAAGAGCTCTAAGCTCAGCATGCCCGGGTTCCCCCAGGTGGCAGCTGGACAGCACAGGTGTGGGGAGACAGGTGAGTGAGGTAAAGCCATTGAGCATGTGTAGAAGAAATGCCATATTTCAGCTGGGTGTGGTGACACACACCTGTGGTCCCAACACTTGGGAGGCTAAGGCAGGAAGGTCATCAGTTTGAGGCCAACTGGACTGTATAGTGAGACCGTATCTCAAAAAAAGCAAAAGACTGAAGTAATGCCTCCCCCCTGGAAGAAGGGTGGTCCTGACACTGGGGTGTATAAAGAGTGGGGGACAT
Source organism: Nannospalax galili (assembly GCF_000622305.1). Lineage (NCBI taxonomy): Eukaryota > Metazoa > Chordata > Mammalia > Rodentia > Spalacidae > Nannospalax > Nannospalax galili. Next base: position 7,301,854 of record NW_008357033.1, on the reverse strand, counting down.
CAGCTGGTCAGTGGACTGACAATAAGACTTGTCCCTTTCATTGTTGTTAGTGGGGACCTGACTCATCTGGGACAGACTGGAGAGCCACCCAGGGAAGGTAGATAGGTGACACTGCCTGGGACACAGCTTGGGCCTTCTGTGCCCAGTCAGACCATGGTAGCTATGTGCATGGAAGTTTAGGGAGCTGGTCGGGGTTTCTAGTCCTGGTGACCACTGTGGGACCTGGGCTGGGCCACAGGCTGACAAGAAATACCCACCTTAGCCACCAGAAATAATACTGTGTGTGATTTCTGTAGTTTCTTTTTTTAAATATATTTTTAAATTATTTTTTTTGTGAATTTCATACAATGTATCTTAATTATATTTAGACCTTCCCCATCTGCACTCCTCCATAGCCCCCTCCCCCCACCGGATTTCATGTATTCTGTCATGTTAAGGCCTATCAAGTCAAGTTTGTGTACCCAGATGTCCCTCAGTGTAAGTTCATCTATTAGATCCTGGTCAGCCTAGCTAGTATCACTCCCTTAAAGAAGACCAACTCTCCCTCCTAACAGATCAGCTGCTAACAGTTCCTCAGCTAAGGTTGGGGGCCTCCTGCCCATCTCCCTAGTTCTATGCTGAGTTTTTGTCTGAGTCAGCATGACTCTTGTGCATGCTGTCACCATTGCTGTAAGTTCATATGAGCAAGTTCCCAGCTGCCTGGAAAATTATTTCCTTGTGGTCATCCACTACCCCTGACTTACGATATTTCCACCCCCTCTTCTGCAATGGCTCCTGAGCCCTGGGTGGCAGAGGTTTAATATAGGAGTCCTCTCCAAGGACACACACTGTCTTATTCTCGACATTTTGGCCAGTTGTGGCTTTCTTATTTCTGTAGTTTCTTGAGAATTTGTTCTCTGCCAGGTCCTATACAAAGCACTTTACCACCCCACTCTCCTGAAACCCAAAGGAGTGAGTGTAATCTGTATTGCTGTGTGTGCAGAAGGAGGCCAGAGGTCAATGTCCAGTATCCTACTCAGGACACCTTATTTTTTTTAGATGGGGTCTTTTGCTAAACATAGAGCTTACCAATTCCAAACTCCAGGAATTCTGTCTCTGCCTCTAAGTGCTGGGATTATAGGTCCAAGCAGCTATATCCAGTTTTTGATGTGGGTGCTGAGGATCTGAACTTGGGCCCCATGCTGTGCAGCCAGCACTTTAAAAGTGAGCCCTTTTTTTTTTTTTTTTTTCGGTCTTTTTGAGACAGGGTCTCCCTGTAGCCCCAGCTGTCCCAGAACTCACTATGTAGATCAGGCTGGCCTTGAACTCACAGAGATCCACCTGCCTCTGCCTCCCAAGTGCTGAGATTAAAGGCGTGAGCCAGAAAATGGAATCCCAAAGAAGGCCTGGGGGTGGGGAACAGTGAGAAATTCCAAAAGTCCTGTGCAACTGCCCCATCGTGGAGTCAGGACCCTTCAGCCTTCCCTGGGTGTGGGGTCCCTACCCCTCCTTTGGCCAGCACATCTTTGGTGGCTTTACATGTGAGTGGCTAACTTGTGGGAGGCATTTTTTAGGGAGGGACTCAGTCTTGTTGGCATGCTTGGCCCAGAGAAAGGAAGCAGACTGTACCAGTCCCCTGAAGTTCTGGAATAGTCATGTTTCCCTGTGCTGTGCCTCATTAGGCAGTAAGAGGGCCTCCTGGAAGCAGTGGCTTTGGAGAGCACCTGGAGGACAGATGGGGCAGGGAAGAATTCACAGAGGGGCCATGATGAAGGTGTGGTGGTCAGCCTAGGCAACAGGCCTATAGGTGAGATTGCAGGGTCAGGCCAAGGACTTGGGCACTGTCCTGCTGGCCCTGTGGGAAAGCTCTGTGGCCTTGGAGGACAAGGGTACATGGCCCATCTGGCTCTGGAAGAGCCTTGGCTGCTGCCACCAGGTGCTGGCTAGATTCCCCCACTGTGGCTGCACCAGGTGACTCCAAGGGCCTCTCCAGCTCTGATAAGGCTGTGAGCATTGCCATGGAAACCAGCTGTCCCCAAGCAGAGACAGCCCCAGAGGCATCTCAGGATGGGATTCTGGGTATCCCAGAGCACAGCTCCAGCTTGTCAAGGCCCATGTTGGGGCCGCCCAGGTGGGCATCTGGTGGCCAGGCCTGCACAGCTTCCTCCTCAGTAGACACATTATGCCATCTAGCTCCTGGGAAGCTGGGCCCTTGTCCTCCTACTGCTCTGTCCCCAGCCCTAAGCACTGTAAATCATGCACTGAGGAGGAAGGAAGCCTGTGGCTGCGGTCCAAGGCCTGTGCAGCCCCAATGGGCCTATCACCTCAGCACTCTAGGCCAATCGGTAAATAACAGGGCTGTGGACTGCAGCCTTGAGTGGAGGCTGCAGGCTGGAGCTGAAGTGGAGGCTGGCCAGCCACCCACTAGGGCCCCTCTTGGCCTCTGTTTACCCTCTATGTTGAGATTTGATGGGCCTCAGTTTCTCCAGCTGATACCCCAGGGCTTTCTAGCTCCACATGTCTGTGATGGTGGCAGCCATGGGGGCTCTGTACACAGAACCACAGACTGTAGAGCCAGTCAGCCTGCCTAGAGCCTAAAAGCCCATGAGTATGTCAGTTCCCAGGGGACAGGGGATTGCAGGAAGGGGACAGGGGATTACAGGAGGCTGAGAGCTGCCCAGGAGATGTGAGCCACAGGCTGGTCCTCTGATGTCCACCACCCCACTACTGCTGCCTCAGCCTGCCCACTGGAACTAGATGGAGCTAGCTGGGGGGCAGGGCCTTGAGCTGGGGAGGAGCAGAGTCTTCTTAGCCCACATCACACTGTTTGTTGGGGACAAGATGGGGGAGGGGGCTGAGGACAGGGCCAGGCCAGAGAATGAGAAACAGCCTGAAGAAGGGGGAGCCAGGCGGCTGGTAGGCCATGGCCAGCTAACTAAACAGACACCATCTGAGTCAGTGCTTCGGGTCCTGGGCAGCAGCTGGGCAAGCCACCAAGCCCCTGCTTTTGAGGGTGAGGCCCCAAGGTCCCCTCTAAGACTGCTGTAGGCACCCAACTGCTACCTGGCAGAGCTTCCCCATCCTTGGGTTCTCTGACCCCTCTAGTGTCCCCAGAGCTGCCTAGGAGCAATTATTGAGCACTTGTGGTTTTCAGGCTAAGTTCCTCCAGCGATCCTGTGTGACTGTCCACCCCACAGAGAGTCCCAAGATACCTAGTACCTTGGGGCCTGTTTCCTCAGCTGTACTGAGGGGCACAGTGGAACATGCGCCCTAGGCAGCTGAGACGCTGTGCTCCATGAGGCTCTGGAAGGATCTTCCAAGTTGCTTTGTCCTTTATTCCTTGTCTGTTCATCCTGCCTGGTCTAGGCATCCCAGGCCAGGTGGGAATAGCTGTGTGTTGGAAGGATGCCTTTGGCCCCCTCTGTGCTGGTCATCCATGCTGGCTTCTGGAAGTGTCTTGGTTGCCCCTGGGAGGGCAGTGGTTTGTCATCCCAGTAGGAGTCACTTCCTCTCAGAGTTCCCTCCAGAGCTGAGTCTATCACCCCTCCCAGGGCTGAATGGCACATGATAGGCCCCAGGAATTTTTCTGTGCCTCAGTTTACTTAGATGGAGCCACCGTGTTCCAAAAGGCAGCATGTGCTGAAGTGGAAAGGAGTCTTAGGGCTGGATTTGAGGGGCTGTGGTGAGGTTTGGCTCTTCCCCAAGCCATATATCTATGCAACATCCAGAACATTCCCTTTGACCCTGAGAGGAGTTCACGGCCAGTGGGTGAAGAGCAGACAAGCCCCAACTGGCTGGGCTTTGCAGGAAGCCCTGTACTCTATGGTCACTCTTTCTTCTTGGGCCCACCACACCCCCATGGGGTGCCCTGCTCCATCCTGCCTTGCTCCCTGTCCTCCTGGTAATCCAAGCCTTGGATTTTTCCTGGGCTTGGAGCCCAGGAGGTGTGGCTCCATGTGGGTCCAAGCTGAGGGAGGAGTTGACTGGGACAAAGAACTGAGACAAGCCAGAGGTCAGGGGCACATTGAGTAGGCCCTTGAAGGCTTATGAGCCAAGTCTTGGTTTATACTGAGAGCAGTAGGGAAACCATGGAAGGCTGGTGAGCTGCAAAGGGGCCACAACCTACTTTGCAGCTGTGTGTGTGTACATGTGTCTGTTAATGAACATCTGAATTTGATTACTTTTAGACTTTATAGGAAGTTACAAAGGCAGTGAAGACAGACCTGTCCCCTCCCCATCACTGGCATCCCATGTTACCTTGGTCCATTTGTCAAATGGAGATGCTGCACTGGGGTGCTGCTCCCAGCGAAGCTGCAGATCAATCCCACAGGGCCTTTCCCTACCTTGCACTCTGTTTCAGTTCAGATGCTCTCGGTGGGGCCGGGGTGTGGCTCCCACTGAGCACTTGCCCGACAGGCCCAAGACTGTGCCCAGCACAGCAAAACAGAAGAAAAAAGCTCCTATTAGCTACCATGGGATAGTGAGTGCTGGGCTCTCCAGAGCTATTAACCCACAGTCTGCCTACTCCAGAGCAGTTGTGAGCCCTCCAGTGTGAACCTCGGGCAGTAAGGTTCCTTCTCCCCCAGGCCAGAGCACCTGGAAGAGCTGCTGCCTTTTGCGGGGCTTAGGGCATTCAGAGATGTCTTGTCCTCTGTTGCCACCTGCAGAGTTGCTGAGGTCTGGTGGGGTCTGTGGGCAGGATGCCAAGTGAGGGGCTCACTGGAACCCCCCCCCCCACAGCTGGCTTCCTGGGGAGAGAAGAACCATATTCAGCAGCAGTTACTGCCGGAGTGAAATCGATAGGGCAGAGTTTTAATGGCGGGTGGGCAGAGCGGAGTTTGGCCCCAGGAGGCAGCCAGCTCTGTGGGGAGGGGCCGCTGCTTTTAGAGAAGAGCTGAAATCAGTGGCCACTGTATATCCCACTTTAGAGAAGGATAAATTGAGGCACCTACAGGAACCAGAGGTAGTTGTTAAGGTTTTGTCTGGGACCAAATACCTACCTGCCCTCACACACACACACACACACACACACACACACACACACACACACACACAGAGTAGGCCTGCTAGTCACTTTGCTTGGAAAGGAAGCAGATGAATACAGTCATTCACACTTTATTCAAAGTTAGTTTCCCCTCTATAAACACTCTCCCCAGAGCACCCTGATGGGACTCATATATGCTATCAGGATAAATGAAAGTCCTTGCTAGCATAGTGCTACCACAGCAGAAGGTGTGTGTGTGTGTGTGTGTGTGTGTGTGTGTGGTGTGCAGTGTGCATATGAGGGCCCGAGGATAACCTTGAGTGTCATTCCTAAGGTACCATCCATTTTTTTCTTTTTCCTTACTTATTTTTATTTTATGTGCATATTGTGAGCGCTTGGCTTATCATGTGCACCATGTGCATGCAATGCCTGCAGAGGCCAGAAGAGGGCATTAGATCTCCTGGAACTGAAATTACCAGACACCAAGTGGGTGCTGGGAACTGAACCTGGGTCCTCTGCAAGAGCAGCCAGCACTCAACTGCTGAGCCACCTCTCCAGCCTGCTTTTCTTTATTTTGAGACAGAGTCTCACTGGCCTCACCAAGTAGGCTAAGCTGGCTGGCCTGTGAGCCAAGGGGAGCCACCTGTCTCTGGCTTCCCAGTACTGGGACTACAAGTCTGTGCCACCACATTTGACTTTTTTTTTTTTTTAACATGGGTTCTGGGGACTGAACTCAGAGCTTCCTGCTTGCTGGGCAAGGACTTTTCCATCTGAGCCATCTCTCCAACCCAGGACTTAATTTTTAAAGCCTCATCTTGAAGACTGGTTAGAAAACCCGCAGCTTGGCCACACCTGGAGAGGGAACATGGGTGGAAATGGGACTGAGGTGTCAGGGTAAGAACCTGGCTTCAAAGTCTTGGCAGACAGAGATGCAGGACAATGGCAGATAGAGAAAGTGGGGCACATAGGGCAGTGTGGTTGGCGCAGAGGGTATATAGAAGACAGAACTGAGTCCAGGGCCTAGAGCAGGCAGGCTGGAATTCCAAGGCTTCTATGCCCTTGAGGACAGTAGGAACCAGGGCTGCAACTCAGGAAGAGGGTGTGCCGTGCCCCATAGAGCTAGGTGCTGGGGTGGTCCGGGCCTCTGTGAAATAGGGTTCTGGGGAGGAATTCCAGGCCATGGGGCCTGTGCCCCAACACTAAGTTCAGGTCACCTCAGCTGTGTATCCCCAGCTCTGCTTCCACCTGAATCACTCAGCCTGAGATGTCCCTGGTCCAGGCAGGCAGTGTCCTTCCCTGTACAAATCATTCCCAGCCCCTGATGATGCTCACTTCTCCTTTAAAAAAAAGAAAAAGAAAAAACTCTTTTTTTTTTTAAGATTTTATTTTTAGGATTGGGGGGGAAGGTTAGAGGAAAGGCTTTTTCGAAAATTCCTTCAGCACAGAATTAATGACTTGTGAACGTCAGGGCGGGCGGCAGGAGCAAGTTCCCAGCCTCTCCCCAGCCTCCCCTCACCATGGCCCACAAATCACCCCCGTATGGTGGCAGCTCTGCCTTTCCCAGGACCCCCACCCCGCTCAGCAGAGAACCCCAAAGCTGTCTTTGGGGTCTCCCAGAGCTCAGGCCCACAGCAGGGGCTTACAATTTTAATTTAAAAACAACTTCTTCAATGACACAAGTAATCTGTATTCAGTGGAGAAAAGTTATATAACTTGGAGGAGCTGCATTCTCAGTGGGATAGGAGAGTGTCCACTGTCCCCCTTCACTGCGACCCTGGTGGCTGAGGAGGAGTTCAGCCTAGGGGACAGTTCAGCACCCACACCCAGGATCATCCCCCACTGGGACACACCCAGGACAAGGCAGGCGGGTTGGGGACAGGAAGTACAGAAGTCAGAATCTGTCGTGTTGTTTCCACGGTTTCACTCACTCTCAGTAAGCTAAGGTCCAAGAATATTAAATGGAAAATTCCAGAAATAAGCAATTCATAAGTTTGAATTTCTCACCATTGTACTATGATGAAGTCTTATGCAGTTCCACTCCACCCCTGCCCAGGATCTGATCCTGAGTGCTGTGCAATGTTTTCATGCTGTGTAAGCTACCCACATAGGAGTCACTCAGCAGCCATCATGGTTAGAGTCTACTGTCCCTGTATGCCAGGGCTATGTTCAAATGACCCTTATCTTCCTTAAAGTGGAAGCTCATGATGATGGCAGTTTGGACACATCACAGAGAGGTACCTGCTTTAAGTGAAGCAGTGAACACTCTTGCCTTGAGGCTGCCATGGTCTGTGGTACAGTTAGACTCTGTGAGCAAGAGCCCACACTCACCTCACTTTTATTACAGTATTCTGTTATAACTGTCCCATTGTTGATCTTACTATGATGGAATGATCACAGGTACACACAAGATTAAATTGTATATGTAGGGCTAGGTCCTGTCCCTGGTTTGTCATATTCCCTGGCAACCTTGGGACATGCCTTTGTTTGTGGATGAGGAGAGGATGTGCTACACAAATATGGTGAAGGCTCCGAGGCAGGACCATCTCAGGATGCTTGAGGAACAGACACAGGCTGGGTGGCTGGAGTGGAGCTGTGAGGGCACAGAAGCCTGGGGTCAGAGGTTCTGGGCTGATGCAGGTGAGGCCTCAACTCTGGAGCGGGCAGCTGTCCCAGGACTTTGTTTTACAACAGTGCTAAGGATGGAACCCAAGGCCTTCTGTGTGCCAGGCGAATGTTCTATCACTGAGGCCCATCTCAGTCTCCATTTCTACATGCATGCACATGCTTCAGAGGACAACCTTGGGTACCATTCTTCAGGCACCATCCACTTTTTCTTTAAATTACTTTATTTATTATTGTGTGTGTGGTGTGTGCAAGCACATGAGAACACAAGTGGAACGCAAGTGCCAGGATGTGCATCTGAAGGTCAGAAGACAGCTGGCAGGAGTAGGTTCCCCTCCACCTCATTTGAGGCAGTGTCCTTTTTCTTTGCTGCAATGTTTTTGTGAGCTTTGAGGCAATGCGCCTGTGTCTGCCTTGCATCTCACCTGAGTCCTTACAGGTACACACTACGCATCTTGCTTTAAAATTAAAATTTTTTTATGTGCATGAATATATTGCCTGCAGTGCACACATGCATGCCTTGCACACAGGCCAGAAAAGGGCATTGGATTCCCTGGAACTGGAGTTCTAGGAACCAAACCCAGGTCCTCTGCAAGAGCAGCCACTGATCCATCTCTCCAGTCCTGCATCTGGCTTCCTATGTGGGTTCAGGGGACAAACTTGGGTCATCAGATTGTGCAGCAAGCACTTGTACCTATGGAGACAGTTCACAGCCCCCAGCCACCTGTTTTTGAGACAGAGGCTTTCACTGGACTGGAACTCACTGAGTGGCCCATGCTGCCTGGTTAGTGAACCCCAGGGTTCCATTTGTCTCTGCCTTAGCAATACTGGGATTACAGGCATGCATTACTACACCTGGCTTTTTGTTGTTGTTGTTTTAATGCTAGTTCTGAGCTCAAACTCAGGGCTTCATCCTCATGCTGCAAGCACTTTATCAACTGAGCTACACCCCAACCCTCAAATTGTTACAGCATTAGCAATAGTGTGTGACTCTCAGTGGTGCTTGCTAACACTATCCCAGCACCAGCTGAGGGCCTTGCCCTGTGCAAGCTAGATCTAGCACTGTTCTCTGGAGGAGGAGCCCATTTTATAGCTGAGTAAACTGAGGCTTAGAGAACACAAAGCAATATGCCCAGGTTACCTACAGCCATCTCCTAGACACCATTTGCTTGTGCGTTTTGGCCCAGGGCACCTCAGCGACACCCTTGTGTACTAGCAGGCCTGGTAAGTAGAATCAGGGAAATCTGTATAAGCTTGGGCCTCAGCTTGGAACTGAGGTATGGAGCTGAGAGCTGAGATCAGGCTTCATGGACTGTTAGGGAGCCAGACAAGGCTCTAAAACTAAGGTTTGACCTGTCTTGCCTCCACAGCTGCAGATGGAGCAGCTGGATTGTGGCGCAGCTCACCTGCAGCACCCACTGTCCATCCTGCAGCCACTGAGGGCCTCACCCGTGTTCCGTGCCCCAGGGCTCACAGCTGTGGCCGTGGCCAATGCCAACAACTACACTGCCGTCTTCCTGGGCACCTCGACGGGAAGACTCCTCAAGGTAGGGGTACAAGATGGGAGCTCCCAAGGGGTGGATGGAGCAAGGGTCAGTGTTACTCCTCCTCTTCTGCTTTTCCTCCATGGCTCCACAGTGGTCCATCATGGAGGAGAAGGGCCTGCCTGAGAGATGTCAGCATCTCCAAGGCTAGGGTCTGTATTCAAGTCTCCAAACTCTGCTGTCTAGTGGCTGATTGACCCTGACAATGTGCACAGTTTCTCTGGGCCTCGGTTTCTCTATCTGTCACAGACCATCTGTGCTGGCCACTGCCCTGCTGGTCCCAGAGCTTGGGGAAGGCAAGGGGCTGGTTTTCTTACTCCAGGGCAGAACAGACACAGGGAACCGATCCCGCCCACTGCTTTCCCCCCTCCCCGAGGGGAGAATCAGTGCAGAGCCAACTCCATCATGTGCCAGCCTGATTGACTCAGATCCTATAATCCAGTTCCTCTGGTTGGGATGGGGCGGGGCTCTAGTCCCACAGCCCTGGCACGGGACCACCAGGTGGGGGCAGCAGGGACATAGGGATCCAGTGCATGCTCAACTTCCATCAAGGTGGAAGGAAGTAGCCCAAAGGGGCTAGATTTTAGGGTAAGATGCTTAGACTCTGTTTTTGACTGCTGTTCCGTGCTGCGAGACCTGGGGGCAGTGGTTTGTCTCCTTTGAGCCTCCGACTCTCTCCATTGAGAAAAAACGAGTCAGAGCTCACTCCACCCTCTGCCCACAAAGCTGCAGTTACTAGGTACCTGCTGTCTCCCCAGTGCTACACATCATGGGCACCCTGTCTATTATTTTTCACATGGAGCTAGGGAGGCAGAGCCTCAATTCCATTCCACAGAGGGGTTACCAAAGTCCTGCAAAGGAGGTGACTGCCCTAGAGTAACATAGCCAGAGATGGGGTGGTTGCATTTCATTTTTAATGTGTTTATGTGTGGTATGCTAAGGTGGAACCCGGGGCCTCACACTTGCTAGAGGCTAACCTTGGGTTTAGCTGGTCCCTCTTCACCCTACACCTTGGCCTCAAAAGTTTACTCATCCCCCTGCACAGGACATTGTCTCTCCTGACAACCCTTGCTTAGAACTTCCATCTCATTCCCCAGCCCAGACCCTGGGCTCAGTAAACACTGAAGGAGGGAAATGAAGTAGAGTCTGCTGCTGCTGGTTGTGTGTGTGTGTGTGTGTGTGTGTGTGTGTGTGTGTGAGAGAGAGAGAGAGAGAGAGAGAGAGAGAGAGAGAGAGAGAGACTTGAGTCCCTGCTAGGCTCCCAAGAGGCCTCCTCGGCAGTAGGGACATCTCAGCAGCTGAGACCAACCCTGGGGGCTCTAGGAAGCTGCATTGTTGACTTGGTGCCCCTGGAAGGAGGATGGGGAGACTCAGGATGCACACAGCAGAGAGAGGCCTAGGTGGGACTTGTGAGAGGATTAAACAAAGTGAAAATGAGGCTGGGGGCATGGCCAGAAGGATCGATCAGCATGGCCTTGAATGCCATAGTAAGTTTCTTCTATAAGCAGCAAGGAGCCAATGCACGTTTTAAAGTGGACAGGAAATCCCAGAGGTGTTGAGACCGCTGGCCCTCACTGGACCTTGGAGCCCAAGCAGCATGCTGGGAGAGGAGGGGACAGGTACAGTGGGACATTGCCAATCCTTAGGGGGATGTGTAGAGGGGCCTCAGAGCCAGAGAAGCTTCCAGGCCTCAGGAGTCCTGGAACCTTGCCCCACCTGCGCCATCTCCTGGCCTTTGCTTCAGCTCTGGAGTCTGACAGGCTTGGGTCTGCATCATGAGATAACTTGATTTCTTTCTTTCTTTTTTTTTTTTTTTAACTTTTTAAAAAATTTCTATTTATTATTTTTATTTTATGTGTATGCTTGTATTGCCTGCATGTAGGTAAGTGCTCCCATGTCATGCAAAGCCCACTGAGGTCAGATCCCCTGGAACTGGAGTTATGGACAGTTGTTAGCTGCCATGTGGGTGCTAGGATTCAAACCCAGGTCTTGTGCAAGAACAACCAGTGTTCTTAACTGCTGAGCCATCTCTCCAGCCCGATAACTTGATTTCTTTACCAAGCTCCTCAACCTCTGGGCCTCAGTTTCACTCTCTGTAAGATGGGCTGAGAGGGAATTGATGAGAAGTGACCCAGCAGCTCTGCTCCTGTGTACTTCTTGCCTTGTCACTCATGTCTCAGGCCTGTGGATCAGGTGGCTACCATTTCTCATTCACTGGTGAAGCTGAGGCTCAGGGAAGGGAAACAATGTGTATTAGATAGTACATTGCAACTTATAAATGTACCAGAATTCAAGCTTTGTTTATAAGACAGGACACCCATCACCCTCCTAGGGCTTCCTCTCTGGCCCTGGACCAACTGGAGCTGAAAGGGAGCAGAGACCTCAAGCCTTGGACAGCCTACCCTATGGGTGGTACCTCCGGGACCAGCAGCTGACAGCTGTTCCCCCCACAGATCAGCCTGAATGAAAGCATGCAGGTGGTAAGCAGGAGAGTACTGACAGTGGCCTATGGGGAGCCTGTGCACCATGTGATGGAGTTTGACCCCACAGACCCTGGTTACCTGTATCTGATGACATCCTACCAGGTAAGGAGAGCCACAGCCAGCCAGTTCTGGAACAGGACCTTTGCACATGCTGATCCTCCTGCTGAGGGACCGCTTTCCCTCCCCCCACCTCTGCCTCCATTCTTCCCCATGTGCCCCCAACTAGGCCTCCAGCCTCAGTTTCCTTGGCCTCCTGAGGGAGGGGTGGCTGCCTCACTCAGTCGGGTCCCCTCTGCCTGCAGATGGCCCGTGTAAAGGTTGCGGCTTGTGAGGTACACCCCACCTGTGGGGACTGTGTAGGTGCAGCCGATGCCTACTGTGGCTGGTGTGCTCTGGAGACACGGTGAGTCCCCTGTGGTGGAGGCAGGGACCAGAGGGATTTGGGCAGTGGGCCCTGACCTAGCCTGACCCCACCATGCCTGCAGGTGCACACTTCAGCAGGACTGTGCCAACTCTAGCCAGCCGCATTTCTGGACAAGTGCCAGTGAGGGCCCTGGCCGCTGCCCTGCCATGGCTGTGCTACCAGCTGAGATTGACGTACATCAGGACTACCCGGTGAGTTGGGCCATGCCAGCTGGGAGCCTGGAAGTGACAATGTCCTGAAGGCCCTGGTCACACATGGGACTGTCCACCCTGAATGCTAGTGGGGTCACAGGCCACTGCTGGCTTTTAAGTTGAGGGGTCTGTGCACTGAGTAGGGGCACAAGGTGGAGAGCAAGTCCCCTCTGTCTTCTCTTGGGGCTGCCAGCCATTGCTTGTCTCCAGACGTAGGTGGTGGACAGTTGCTCATGCCCAGGATGCTGTGCCTGCAGCATTGCGGATGAGCTAGGCACCTAGCGATCACAGCAGCAGCCTGGGGCCAGCCCACCCATCCTCACTGACTTCTGAGCACAAGGCCCTCATTTGTCTCCTTGAGGGCTTCCAATGGCCTGGCAAGCCTACTCCCCTGTCATCACACATCAGCCGTGACCTGGACTCATCCTGGGCAGCCTGGAGTAGACAGGTCCATTCATCCACTCTTCCATTCACATTGTATTGAGTACCTGTTGTATGCCATGCACACTCTCACACTCTGGGGACTCAGCAGTAAGCAAGATGAAGTCTTGGCCTGGGATGAGCCAACCTTCTCCTGGAGGAAAAGATTAAGACAAAATATGGATGTGTGCAGAACAGAGCAGGGTGGGGGCATGAGGGTGGGCAGTTTAATGGCTGCAGTCTTGCACTAGATAAATCTGACCTCAAGCCTATGGCAATCCTGCCTCAGTTTCCTGAGTGCTGGGATTATAAGTGTATGCCACAACACCTGGATTACAGAGCCTTCTGGACCAACCTCTGTGAGATGAGATGGGGAAACTGAGGCTCAAAGGGTTACATGGGGGGTGCAGCCCTCTGGCTTTGGATTCCTGCAAGGGAACCCCTTCTTTACTAATCACTTGGGCAGGACCAGACAGGTCTCCCTGTCCTTGCTGAGAGGGCTGTGAAGGGAGTGGCTTGTGCCCCACTTAAGGGCACCTCTCCCCCAGGGCATGATCCTGCAGATCTCAGGCAGCCTGCCCAGCCTCAGTGGCATGGAGATGACTTGTGACTATGGGAATGATGTCCGTACAGTGGCCCGGGTGCCTGGCCCTGCCTATGATCACCAGATCACCTACTGCAACCTCCTGCCCAGGGACCAGTTTCCACCCTTCCCTGTTGACCAGGGTGAGTGCCTGGCTGTGATGCCAGCCCAAGGGTGGGGCAGCAGGGACCCCCAACTTTCCAGCATCAGATGTTACTGGAAACCCCCTTTCCCGTCCTGATCCTTTCTAGACCATGTGACGGTTGAGATGTCTGTGAGGGTCAAAGGACACAACATTGTCTCAGCCAATTTCACCATCTACAACTGTAGCCGCATAGGACAAGTGTACCCACACACAGCGTAAGTGGAAAGTGGCGGGGAAGAATGGGCCCCAGGAAGGGGCAGGGGACTCTCTGGAGAACAGCTACAGACTCTGGCACACGTAGCAGTCAGGACTCTCCATCCTTCACCTGCCCTGTAGCAAGCTCTAACCAGCCAGGCCTCTGGAAACTGACACCTAGGCTGAAAGAAGCAGAGAACTCCCTGCCTGTTTCCTCTTTGCTTGCCTCTCATAGCTGGGAGTTCAGTACTTTACAAGATGTCCCACCTGTCCCAGGTAGCTCTGAGCATGAACAAGACCTTTCCTAGTGCTGAGATAACTCTCTGGAGCCCAGTTTCCAGGGCAGGGTGAGCTGAGGGTGGGAAGCAAGAGTCTGAGGGGCCTCCTCATCTTCCAGCTGCACCAGCTGCCTGTCAGCACAGTGGCCCTGTTTCTGGTGTACACAGCAGCACGCCTGCATCTCCAACCAGTCTCGGTGCGAGGCCTCACCGAACCCCATGGTAAGCCTGCCTTGGAGACACGCCCCGTGGCTTCAGTGGCCATTTCTTATTTTAAATTGACAGTATTGAGAGCATTTCTTTGATATTTGTCTTTGTTAGCATTGGTGCTGATGGCCAAGTGTGGCTCATGACAGTGTGTTTAACCTTGTAACTTGACAAGCTGATGACTGCTTTTTCCCCTTTTGTGTTTGAATCTAGCTGAGCCACTGTGGGCACACATTGCTTGTTACTCGCTGAAAGACTTTTTTTGAGACAGGGTCTCACTGTAGCTCTAGCTGCCTGGAACTTGCTATGTAGACCAGACTGGCCTCGATCTCACAGAGAATCGCCTGCCTCTGCCTCCTGAGTGCTAGGATTAAAGATATATATATATATATATGGCCATGCCTGGCCCTGAAGGCCAGTTTTTAGAAGGGACATTTTGGGGTGGCAGTGCGGCCCTCCAGGGAACCTGGCCTAGGTTGTACCCACCCTGCACTGGGTGGGCAGCTTCCATCCGTGGCCAATGCTGGGAGTGGCTCATTTCGTTGTGTTTTCAGCTCCTTAGGCGGCCACCTGGGAGGCAGCAGACTTGAGCCTTGAACCCAAACCCCTCTTCTTTTCCTGAAGATTTCCAACTGGGCACAAAGACCCCTTCTTGGTTTCCCCATGGCACCTCACCTTTGCCCTGGAAGGCTTCTCCTTGGGGAGGACAGATGGGCGTCCCAGGATCCTGGCTGGGTGGAAACAGTATGTTGAGCTTGGGCACACCCTTTCTCTGAACTTTATTAGGGCTCATGGCCCCTAGTGCCCTGCAAGAACAGGCTGCTGGGCTGCCAGTTGTAGGTCCCAGGATGGCAACCCAGCCACAGGGCCTGGGCTTATAGAATTCCATCAAACCCTGTCTGCCATGGCAGAAGCCATGGAACAGCTACAAAGGAGGGGATTCCAGGGCCTCAGGCTGGCTTTGAACAGTCAACCACAGCCATACTCAGCTCAGAGGGAAACTGTGGAGCAAGTGCCCTGCACCAAGAGGCCCAGGACCCTATGGCTGTACTGAGGGAGCCTCCTGCTGTGGCACTGGGTATGCGGATACAGTCTAAGTCCAGTTGGGCCTATGGCTCTAGGGTCAGAGACACCTGGGTCACTGCTCTTTCTCCCTCTCCACCCCAGCCCTGTACACAGCTGGGGCTTTGGGAATGCTGGAGGTTGAAAGTATCCACTATACCTATCTTTTGTGTTCTAACCCTGAAGGACAAGCAGCCAGGAGGACTCAGCCTTTTGACAGTCCATCAGTAATGAGTGCCTTTTGTATACCTGAGTCTGTGCTAAGCACTGGGGAGAATCCAGTTAGATCTAGTTCTGTCCTTCCCATTACAGGCCAAGACCCTTAACTCTGACTTGTGGTTGTGTGATCCCAGGCAAGCTACTGGCCCTTTCTATGCCTTTCTCCCTCTATGAAGTGACGCCCACCTCCAGGGCTGGAGTAGAAATCTGGAATTACCCCAGGAAAGCACCAACTGTATATGTACTTGGCACATAGGTCATTTTGAGGAGTTGATGGCTACTCTGTACAGGTGACCAGGAAAGATATCTCTCAAGAGGGGACTTTTGTGTAGGGTCTTGACAGCTGCATAGGAGTTCACCACCTGGGAAGCATGTCTCTGTGGCGCCCTTCAGTCTGCTCTCCCTAGGTCTGCAGTTTTCTCTCAGGGCAGGCTCCCGTAGGCCTAGAAGGACTGTCATAGAGGATTACTATAATGGGGCAGGAGAAGAGGCAGCTTTGCAGAGGCCTGCAAGAGGCTCTGACCCATTGCTTGATTTGGCATTTAATTAAGTACCAGTTAGCTATGGAGGCGCCAGGCATCCTGGGCAGATGGCGGGTAGAGGGTCTGCATGTCCCCCGGGACCCCTGACTCCTGGAAGGGAGGTGCT
This sequence comes from Nannospalax galili, assembly GCF_000622305.1. Lineage (NCBI taxonomy): Eukaryota > Metazoa > Chordata > Mammalia > Rodentia > Spalacidae > Nannospalax > Nannospalax galili. Next base: position 7,285,870 of record NW_008357033.1, on the reverse strand, counting down.
GGGAGTTGCATCTCTAGTCATGTGTGTGGTCCCAGTGACTACCCCACCCCCACCCACCCACAGGAAGATAGTGAAGGAGGCTGCCAGGCGGTGGCTTCAGCCTGTGGATGAGGGGCCAGAGAGGTGCCAGGTGTCCCAGAGCTAGCATGCCCATCCTGAGGGCTGCTTTCCCTGGGCAGAGTGATGTCAAACCTTGGAAGCAGGCTGGGAAGTAAGTGGTGACTGGCTCAGCCTGGCGTGATCCCAACCATGGAGTGACCCGGTGCTACAGCCAGTGGCAGAATGGCTTGATGGGTAGTAGGAGCTGTTAGGAACTGTGGACTGTGACTCAGAGACAACAGGCTGGGGTTCGGGGCGGGTGTGGGCCCATTAGAGCTTACTGGATTGGGACATCAGGACTCACTTCTCCTTGAACTTGAGGATACTGCAGAAGTCCTGGGTGCTCTCACAGCCCTGCTTTCCAGATGGCACATTTGGGATGCTGGTCACTTACCCAGCTTTGCTCCCAGGTATTGGTGGTCCTGCAGGATCCAGCCAGGGCAGGCTGTGAGCACACCTGGATGATGGAGCCTCCTGACCTCTCTCCTATCTACTTGACCCTGCCCTAGGTACAACTGGGCCAGTAAATGCCTCAGAAGGCATCTGAGGCCATGTTCTCCACAGGAAAAGCCAACCCAGACCTGGCTTTCAGTCCTTCAAGTGATCAGACTGAGGGCTGGTTCACCTTTAGGAATGATTGGATCCAGGGGTCCACTGGTGACATCAGGGCCTTCCAACCCTGTGGGAGATGCTCAGACAGGCTTCCCTCGGACCTTCTTAGTGATAAGGTAGTCTCTGCAGCTGGGCCTGACTGTGGATCCCTCCTTCCCAGGCTTGGGAAATCTGAGAGTCCTTTCATTGATTCCCCAAGCGTCCTAGTGTTGAGACAGGCAGGTTGCAGGGCTCAGATTTGCTGACTAGACATATCTCTGAAGCTAGGGTGGGCTTGGGGAGCAGAGTCAGTTGCCTAATCATGAACCTGTTGTGGGCCAGCTCCTCAAAGGCCAGATCAGACTTAGGGCAAACAGTAGAGGCTGGGAAGCCACTGGTGGACACAGCCGCTGGCCCCATGGCAGCTTAGCAGACCTTGGGGAGCATCAGAGTGGTATGACAAGGTCAGGACTCAGTCTGACTTCTCCTTTGTAGAGTGGATCTACTCATCTTCATGGCCTGGGGTATAAGCAGTCAAAGGGGAACAGGGGGTCCTCAGAGTGACCCCACAGAGTCACTATGAGGCCCTTGATCATTTGTGGGGTGGATCCAGAGGATAGACACTGGGCCTTTCTTCCATTTCTTGAAATTTCCCAGAGTTTACACATAGCACAGCCAAATTCTTAAGGGTACCTGGGGTGGCCTGTCCAGGGACTTTGCCTGGAAAAGCCTTGTTACATGGGTGAAAACTAAAGCCAAGACAGGGATAGAAACCCAGTGCTGTTGAGGCCAGCTGGATGTATTCCCCACCCCAGCTACAGGGGTCAGTGGGACACCTCATCCCTGGACTGAGTTGCCTTAAAGGCCTAGGCCCTGCAGCATATGCTGTCCCTGGGAAGTCACCATTCTGGCCTCGTGCTCAGCAAACAATCTGGATGTCCAGAGTTCCACTAGGAAAGTGCTTTGCTCCCCTGTGCCTCGGTTTCCCTTTAGGTGAACAGGTGATGATAGATCCTACTTCAGAAGGCCATGGGAATGGAGCTAGTGGCTAGAAGGACCCTGTCACACAGTGAGGCCACCCAAGCTTGCTTCTGCCTAGACCGTTGCTCTTGGTGGTTGGTTATTGGTGGTCTTGGCAGACCTTCTGGGTCTGACTTGGTGCTGGGGTCCCAAGGGAAATCTGTACCTGTCCTACCCCTGTATGGTTGGGAATTAAGAGTAACGTAGGGTATCCCACGGCTACAGAGGATGCCAGTCCTGCAAAGAAGAAAAAAGAAAATTGCCAGGCATCGTGACTGCCCTCCTGTAATACCAGCACTAGAGAGGCTGAAGCAGGATGGCAATTTGTAAGGCCTACCTGGCCCACATGGCAAGCATACACCTGTGACCCCATGACTAGAGGCCATCCTGCCTGAGCAACATAGAGTCCGTCTCCAAAAAAAAAAAAAAAAAAAAAAAGAACAGAGGAAAAAGTAGTCCAGGATAGGGTCTTGGTCCCCAGGGGCCTTGGCTCATATGGGTAACCTTATGTGCACTCATAGGCTCATGGCACATCTTGGCACTATTCTAACCCTAATCCTTGCCCTTCCAGACATGGGCAGGAGTGTGGCTGCCTGTGTGGCTGTCCCAGGGCCCTACGACCTTCTGCTCTAGTAGGTCATACACTGAGAAAATAGGGCTTGGAGGCCTTGGGGCAGTCAGGATCCCCCAGTACCCTGCTCAGAGAGATGTGGAGAGGTGACAGCCACAGCCACAGCCCTCGGTGCCCCTCCCCTGCTTTGGTTTCTTCTGGGCAGTGGAGTGTGGACCCCAAGAGCCTGCAGGGGCAGTTACTAGCCCCAGCCTGGTGCAGTGTCATCTGGATGGAGATTATGAATGTCAGAAACCCCAGCCACTGCAGGCTCACCCCCTGAGGAGCATTTCCAAGGGGGTGGACCATTTTGCTGCTGCCTCAGGATTTCCTCATTTGTAAACTGGGGCTGCAGGCCTGCCCCAGGGCTGATGTTCAGATCAGATCGGGAGGCTGTTGGCCCTTTGTGGAGGCAGGACCACAGGGGCCTGTGTGACTCTCTCCTGTGCTTGGTCTGCAGAAGCCTCAGGACTGCCCCCAGATCCTGCCCTCGCCCCTGGCACCTGTGCCCACAGGAGGTTCGCAGGACATCCTGGTGCCCCTAACCAGTGCCACTTTATTCCATGTAAGTAGAGGTTGGGCAGGGACTGTGTGGACCTCAGACTATCCCTGCATCTGCAATGGTGACCCTTCTTTTATTTCTTGAGCTCCATTCTGGCTACACAGGACTTGGAGTGGGGAGGCCAGACCATTGGGGATAGCAAGCAGCCAGCAGCTGCTGAGGGAACCCTGGCTCAGGCCCCAGAGCTCCTGCCCTAGAGGCTCCCTGGCAGAGTAGCCCAGCCCCTTGCCTGGTGCCTCAGCCCATGGGTGGATGAGGTCCATGTGGGCTCCGCCTGCCCTGGCCTAGCTGAGCATGACTGTGGGCATCCCAAGGCCTGCGGAGCCTACTGGCCTCCTTCAAGTCTCCCCAGGGACAGCCAGAGGAGAACACGCCCCCCCCAGTTCCATGGTCCAGAGGGGACAGTGGGAAAAGAAGTGGTGTTGGGGGAAGGGATATGGCTGTCCCCAGCCCTCTGGGAGGAGCGTGGCAGGGGGTGTTGACGAAACCTGGAAAGGTACCAATATCCCTAGTTTCTGGGACACACCATCTGTTGCCGCCACGCAGGAGCTGAGGCCCATGAAGGCTCTCACACGTGGGGGCCACGTGCCAAGCATCTGGGATATGTCAGGAGCCTCTTGCAGGATGGGACTTCTTGAGGGCAAGGGCGGGGCTACCTCTTCCCAAAGGCCCACCCTGTGGGTCACGGGAGCCGGGTGGGCAGCTCCAGCCTTAGTTTGCCAGGCTGATTCTCTCCAGCTGTGCAGTGGTTTTGGCCCTCTGCTCTCTCCAGCCACAGAATCCCCACCCCTCTTGTCTTCTGTCTCCCCAGCCTCACCCTGGCCCTGCAACTAAATCACAGGGGGTCAGGACTGGGTGCCTAGATTCTGGGAAGCCCTGTGGCAGGCTATTCTGCCCAAGGTGGCCAGGTGCTCAGAGAGGGGGCCCACCTCCAGCTCTGCACTATGGGGACAGAGCAGGCATTTGGCCCTGTCAGCAACCTCTTTCCTACATTAGCTTCCAGCTGGGGAGGTTGACCTGCTTTCTTCTCAGGGTGTCACATCTGCCAACAGCAGGGATATAAACAGGAAGTCCTGCCACAAGGCTGGCTGGGGGCTTGGCCTGACATGCATGAAACCCAAGTTGTGTTCACTCAGCAAATATTTATTGATGTTGCTCTTGAGGGAGGAAGACAAGACTGGAGAATTAGGCCCAGCTTATTTGTTCAGCAAACATTTATTGACTACCTCCTGCATACCAACCATGGCAAGCACTTATTAGGTACTTGTAGCATGCAAGCCACTAAAACACGGGATCTCTAATTTGCCCAGCAGTTCTATTCCCATTGTTCAGTCAAGAAAACCAAGTCTCAAGAGAGGCAGGGTGACTTGCATAAAGCCACACAGGAAGTAAAGATGGGAATTTAAACTGGGCTTATGTGAGGCAGAACCTGAGCATTTTACCAGCTTTTTGCTGCTCAGCCCTGACTGTCTGCAGAGGGTGAGGACATAAGTAGACAAGCCTGGGTGAGGGAAACTGAGACACTTGACCCACAGGGTAGGGCAGGCTTTGGGAGTGGAAGAGAGTCCCCAGTGCATACCCACCCACTGAGGAGAGCAGGATTGGGGGGGGGGCAGTGTTTTGATCTGAGGGCTTTTGGGGATCCAGGGACACTGCAGCTGGAGTTGGAGGCAGCAGTGAGTTTCACTGATGGTAAAAAGACCAGCTTAGGCAGAGGCCTTGCACATGCCACAGGGAGGCTGACAGAGTATCCGAGGCAGAGGCCAGAAACTTTCAGTCAAGGGACAGGTAGAGTCTCCTTAGAGCTGGGGTATCAAGAACTGGTTTAGGCTATTGGGGATGGTGGGGTGCCATTGGTGTCACAGAGAGCACTGGGCAGGGTCCTCAGTGTCTTTGCATCCCCTGACATGATGGCTAGGAAAGATTTCTGGGGACAAAGACTTGGTGGAGGTCCTAGCCCCTCTTCAGGGTGACAGCTACTGTGTCCTGATGGGGGTGCAGGAGCTGAGTGCTGGTAGCGCTCTCCTCTACCCCTCTGCCTGTGTCTGCAGGGTACCTCCCTTGAGTGCAGCTTTGGGCTGGAGGAGAGCTTCGAGGCTGTATGGGTGAATGAGTCCCTTGTACGCTGCAACCAAGTGGTGGTAAGTGGCATGACTCCAGGGGGGTAGAGGGGAGGCCTGCATAAATCCAGTGCTATGGTCCTGTCCTCCCCACCGGACCTTCCTCTACTTTTTGGCCCCTCATCCCCAACAGCCAAGCCCTCAACTGTCTTGGTGATGCCCTTGCCCTCAGGAGTGACCCAGATCCACCCCACCCATCATCCTTTCCATCACTTTACAGCTTCACACAGCTCAGAAGAGCCAGGTATTTCAACTCAGCCTGCAGTTGAAGGGGCAGCGAGACCGATTCCTGGACAGCCCTGACCCCATGACAGGTGGGTGTCTCACCCACTCCACATGGCCAGAGGGAAGGACCCAGCCTTGGGGGACCCCAGAGCTCACCTCGAAGCCACATACATCTCATCAGTGCCCAACACTCATTCACCCTTGCGCCAACGCTGCTATGTTGCCAACCTCACAGCAAAGCTGTGCAGCTTACAGGACCTTACTTGCCCACTCTGAGCCTCATGTGAAATGAGGCCTCTGGTCCTTACTGAGTGCTTGGTGAGGATTCAGAGAGTAGTGTCCGGGATGGAGTTGGCATCTGGGGAATGGCACAGTACTGAACCAATTCACACACCCCTATCATGAAGTTCACAGAGAGGCACCCAGGCTATCTCCCACACTGAGACCCTCAGCTCCATCTCTCCATACCCCCTAAGGCCTCAAACCTCAGTCTGGGCTACTCAGTTATCTCTACATCCCCCTGCTCATGGGTTAACCACTATATCCCAGGCAAGGAGCTCCTCCTCTGAGCTTTGGCCCTTTGTCTATAAAGTGGGCCACATAGGGACCCTTTGAGGGGAAGGGGTGTTGATGAGTCCAGGGGCCAGACACAGGGCAGCAAGGTGGGGGCTAGCTAAGCCCCAGGAACCTCACAGAGTCCTGACTCCAGAGCTACCTCACCTTGGGCTGACCACACTGCCCTGTGTCCACAGTGGTGGTTTACAACTGTGCCATGGGCAGTCCTGACTGTTCCCAATGCCTCGGCCGTGAGGACCTGGGTCATCTCTGTGCATGGATCGATGGCTGCCGCCTTCGAGGGCCCCTGCAGCCACCACCTGGCACTTGCCCAGCCCCCGAGATCCGTGCAGTAAGTATACACAAGCACACTCTGCACCAGGCATCATCTGCACACACAGCACCCTTGACTCAGAGATTGGGGCATGCGTGGGCCCATGTGCTTGTCACTTGTGAACACACAGTGCTGGCCTCCTGAGTCTGTTATAATGGGGAATGGACTCTGGGAAGTGAGAGACAGAGGAGGCCAGGTTTAGTCCCACGGGGTTTCAAAGTGAGTTAGCAACCCGCTGAGGCTTCCAGCAACTCACCTCATATTTAATTAAGAAGAAAATCTCAGAGAAGGATTATGATTGGCTTAGCCTGATCCAAGTGCCCACCTTCAACCCAATCAGCTTCTGGCTGAGGTGCCAAATTTTGTGGTCAGGCCTGGCCACCTGAGCTGGCCTGGCATCTCCAGACCCTCACGGGATGGAACCATGCATTCACACCTCTATATGGATAGCCCAGAAACCAGCAGCCCTGGACCGCCATCATCTAAGTAGAAGGTTTGGGTACCCCTGCCTCCTGTGGTCACCTGTGGCAGTAGGAAGGACACCCATTCCTCAGACTCCTGCTCTCTTTGCTGCCTTGGCAGATTGAACCTCTGAGTGGCCCCTTGGATGGCGGTACCCTGTTGACCATTCGAGGCAGGAACCTGGGCCGCCGGCTGAGTGATGTGGCTCAAGGCGTGTGGATTGGCAGTGTGGCCTGTGAACCATTGGCCAACAGATACACAGTTTCAGAGGAGTGAGTGACAGGCGGTGCCAACCCAATCCTCCCCCACTACCCCCACCACCATGTGCCCACCTCCCAGCTGGGCCTCACCCCGTCTCTGCCTGGGCCCTTCCTCTCTGTCCTCCCAGGTCCTCACCACCTCCTCCGGGAAGCCTCCAGGGCTCCTCAGTCCAACCCTCTGCCATCAGCGTTATTCTTGCTACTGTAAAATTTTGGGGTGTAAGTCTGGGGGTATGGCAGCTGGATCCAGAAGCCTCTAGGAAATGCCTGTGAGCAGGAAATGAGCTGGGCTTCCTGTATGAAGGTCCTGAGCCAGACTCACAGATAAGGGTATCAGGCAGCCAGCTCAGATCAGCTGGGCAAACAGCCTGGTAATCAAAGACTATCTGATCCCAGCTCTTGTCTCAGAGTTTCAGATCTGGGGAGACATGGGTAGCATGCCCCTACCTTGGCCAGCCCCAGTATGAGTGGGAGGCATGGGTCATAGGCAGACAGGGTGCTGGCTCAACCTCTGCCTACACCCCTGCTCTCAGGATCGTGTGTGCCACGGGGCCAGCCCCAGGGGCCTTCTCAGATGTGGTGACTGTGAATGCCTCCAAGGAGGGCAAGTCACGGGATCGCTTCTCCTATGTGGTAAGGAGTTAGTCCCCTACCGCCCAGCCTGTTTCTCACAGCTGAAGCTAAAGCCTGACCCAGGCCCTCTTCCCTAGATGCCTGTGGTCCATTCCCTGGAGCCTCCCATGGGACCCAAGGCAGGGGGCACCAGGATCACCATCCACGGCAGTGACCTCCATGTGGGCTCCGAGCTCCAGGTCCTGGTGAATGACACAGACCCCTGCACGGAACTTGTGTAAGCTGTGCCCACAGCCTGGCAACTATGGGATGGGTGGCACCTGATCTGGGCCTCACTTGGGTCTGCCATGGTTCTGGCCCTTCTTAGCCTGGAGTGAACCTGGGGAGAAAGGAGAAGGGAAGTGTCTGAGGTAGGCAAAGCCAGAGCTAATGTACAGTGGTGAGAAGGAACTGGGGCCCTCTCCTGTCTCACTGACAGGAGACAAGACTGCCTTGGAAGTAGATGAACATTTGGAAAGGGCCATGCTGATGTCATCTGCCTGTCATCTCCCACAGGCGCACAGCCATGAGCATCACCTGCACTGTGCCCGGGGGCACCTCGCCCTCCCTGGTGCCTGTGTGTGTGCGCTTTGAGCGCCAAAACTGTGTGCATGGGAACCTCACCTTCCAGTACATGCAGAATCCGGTCATCACAGCCATCAGCCCTGGCCGGAGCCCCGTCAGGTGAGACCCAGACCTGCCAATGCTCCCTTTGGCTCACTATCCAGGCCACAGGTGGCCTGATTGCTCTTGCTGTCCCCTCAGTGGCGGCAGGACCATCACAGTGGCCGGTGAGCGTTTCCACATGGTGCAGAACGTGTCAATGGCTGTGCACCACATTGGCCGGGAGCCCACGGTGAGGTGACAGGTGTGGGTATATGGGGGCAAGGGCGTAGACATAAGGGGATGGGGTAGATAGGAGTGAGGGATAGGATAGGTGGAGGTAGACAGGGTAAGGGAGTAGACATCAGGAGATAGGGTAGATGGGGGTAAGGGACAGGGTAGATGGGGATAAAGGATGGGAGTAGATGGAGTACGTGGGGGTGAGGTGGGCCTGTGCTGCTGGGGTCCTGAGTGACCCAGCTGTCTGCCACTGTGGCCTCTCTATCTCCTCGTCTCTTTCCTTCTTCTTTAACCTCACTCCCACTTCTCCACACCCACCTGTCATCCCACGCCCTGGCTCTGTAGCTCTGTAAGGTTCTCAACTCCACCCTCATCACATGCCCGTCACCCGGAGCCCTGAGCAATGCCTCAGCACCTGTAGACTTCTTCATCAACGGCAGGGCCTATGCTGATGAGGCAGTGGTGGCTGAGGAACTGCTGGACCCCTTGGAGGCTCAGCGGGGCAGCCGGTTCCGCCTGGACTACCTCCCCAACCCACAGTTCTCCACAGCCAAAAGGGAGAAGTGGATCAAGCACCACCCAGGGGAGCCACTCACCCTGGTCATCCATGTGAGCACTGGGCCCCAGGCAGTGGGTGGCAGGAAAGCGGCAGCTCAGCCAGAGACCCCACCAGCATCCCATGTGCACCCACAGAAGGAGCAGGACAGCCTGGGACTCGAGAGCCATGAGTACCACATCAAAATTGGTCAGGTGGCTTGTGATATCCAGATTGTCTCGGATAGAGTCATCCATTGCTCCGTCAACGAATCGCTGGGCAGGGCCGAGGGGCAGTTGCCCATCACGGTGAGTGAGTGGGGCTCTGCAGGTAGGCAGGCCCAGCTCCTTGTGCAAAAGTCACTGAGTGTTTTCATGGTCAGTAGCTCAGGCCAGCAAAGTGGAGCTTTACACCCCCACTTGGCAGATGGGGAGGCAGAGGCCCAAGGACAGTGATGGGTTCCAGCAGTCATAAGAAGCTGCCCATGTCCCTCTTGGTCTTCCATGTGAAGTGAGGGCTGCCAGTCATTGCGTAGAGTTGTGGAGTGGAGCAGAGATGGCCCAGAGGGTGAGGGCCTTGCTGTACTGCCCCTGCTTGCATCCCCCCAAGATGGGGAGCTCACCCCTTCTAGGCAGTGAGTGCCAGTCCAAAATGACCCCAACCCTGCTCTGAGTCTTCACCCCTCACTTCTCTCAGGATAGCAAGCAGCCAGACCCCGTGAGCTGTGCTGTGGTCTCTCCCAAACTGTGGTCATCACAGCTCTGTATTGAGTCTGTCTCTGTGCTATGCTGCCCAGTTCCCTGTTTGACAGGCACCATCACATTGGCCAAGAGGTTGCTATGGTTATTATTGGTCGGTTATCGCTGAGGCACAGAGAGGTTAGGTCACTTGCTTGAGGGCACACAGCTAGTGAGAAGATTCAGGGCATAACTCCAGCAAAGCCTGATGCTTGCCCCCTCCCCTCACCCCACCACCCGGCTGTGTGCAGATCCAGGTGGGGAACTTCAACCAGACCATTGCCACGCTGCAGCTGGGGGGCAGCGAGCCAGCCATTGTGGTATCTATTGTCATCTGCAGCGTCCTCTTGCTGCTCTCTGTGGTCGGTAAGGAGCCCGTGATTGGGAGAGTTGGTGGGTAGGCCTCAGTTCTTATGAGAGTGGCTGGGAAGGTTTTGAGGGAAGGTGTGGGCACAATTAAGTATGCTGAGGTGGTACAGGTGGCTGGTGCTGGCTGGATCTGCTGGGCCCAGGTCATTGGCTTTGGATGCCAGGCAGAAGAATTTGGACCTGTTCTTTAGGCAATAGTAAATGGCCAAAGGGACTGGAGGGAGGTTGCCCTAGGAAGGTGAGCCTCTGTGTTTAAATGATGGTTACAAAGTAATACATTCGATTTAGCAGAGAAAGTGGGAACCCACACTGCTGGAGGGACAAATGTATACTGACTTTGGGAATTCCTCAAAAATGTTAGGCATAGATTTACCATATGGCTCAGCCTGCCCACTCCTGGGTATCTACCCAAAAGAAATGAAAACATGTCCACAGAAAAACTTGTACACAGACATTCATAGCAACATTATTTATAATAAGAGGTCTAAACAGCTCAAGTGGTAACCAACTGATAAGTAAATAAAACACGTTGTGTTTATACAATGGAGAATTATTCAGCAATGAAAAGGAATGAAGTCCTGATACATTCCACAACATAGATAGGCCTTAAAAACATGGTAGATAGCTGGGCGTGGTGGCACAAGCCTTTAATCCCAGCACTCAGGAGGCAGAGACAGGCGGATCTGTGAGTTCAAGGCCAGCCTGGTCTACCCTAGGAAGGTGAGCCTCTGTGTTTAAATGATGGTTACAAAGTAATACATTCGATTTAGCAGAGAAAGTGGGAACCCACACTGCTGGAGGGACAAATGTATACTGACTTTGGGAATTCCTCAAAAATGTTAGGCATAGATTTACCATATGGCTCAGCCTGCCCACTCCTGGGTATCTACCCAAAAGAAATGAAAACATGTCCACAGAAAAACTTGTACACAGACATTCATAGCAACATTATTTATAATAAGAGGTCTAAACAGCTCAAGTGGTAACCAACTGATAAGTAAATAAAACACGTTGTGTTTATACAATGGAGAATTATTCAGCAATGAAAAGGAATGAAGTCCTGATACATTCCACAACATAGATAGGCCTTAAAAACATGGTAGATAGCTGGGCGTGGTGGCACAAGCCTTTAATCCCAGCACTCAGGAGGCAGAGACAGGCGGATCTGTGAGTTCAAGGCCAGCCTGGTCTACATAGTGAGTTCCAGGCCAGCTGGGGCTACTGGGAGACCCTGTCTCAGAAAACGCCAAAGGTGGGAAAAAAACAATCATGTACTCTGATTGCTTTTATATGAAGTGGAATAGGTCAATTCACAGAGGCAAAATAATTAATGGTAGTGGGAGAGGGTGGACAGGAAATGGGGAACAGCTGCTTACTGGGTAAGGGTCTCGTGGGACAGGGTATTCTAAGATTAGACAATGGAGATGGTCATACAGCATGTGAAGGAGCTTCTGGATGGATGGGTTATATGTTCATTTTATCTTAAGGATTTTGTTGTTGTTGTTATGTGCAGGTAGGTGCCAGAGGTCAAGCTCTGGTGTCAGTCCTCAGGAGCTGTCACCTTGTGTTTTGAGACAGGGTCTCTCACTGGGACCTGGGGCTTGCTAATTCAGCTGGCCAGTGAGCCCCAGGGATCCACCTGTCTCTGCTTCCCCAGCACTGGCTTTTCTACATGGGTGTTGGGGATCACACTCAGGTTCTCATGCTGGTTCAACAAACACTTTACCAAATGAACCATTTCCCAGCTCCATGTTTCCTTTTTCTTTTTAAAACTTAAATGGCTAGATCTAATATGAAAAAACAACCTAAGGTAAAATTGGAGGAAGATAAAACCCATCCATTATTTACACCCTGGATATTTGTGTATATTTCCTTCCAGTTTCTTTCCTAAAATACTACCTGTAATATTTCTATATTTATTGATGGAATCTACAGATTCCCACACCTGCCCTGAGAAAGGATTGTAACATATACTGCTTTCAGAAGTTTAACACACGTACACACACATGCACGCATGCAGTCATGCAGGCATACACAAACAAAAAACCAAGTCTAATTAACAACAGGTCAGTGCAAGAGACAGAAATTACCCATGATTCTTTCACCCAGAGAAAGCCTCTGGTGACTGCTCTTTTACATACACATTTCTTTTTCTAAGAAAGGACATCAAAGGTTTCCCTGCTGACTGGTCCCCAAGTACTGTGTCATCAGGGAGGGAGGGAAGAAGGGCAGAAGACACCTGTCTCCTGCTCAGCGACTCTGAGGCACATGGCCTATATACAGCAACTGCCCATAATTGCTTTCCCATGGATTCTGAGGCCTGAGCCACCCCTTTGCTGCCCACAGCCCTGTTCGTCTTCTGTACTAAGAGCCGCCGTGCTGAGCGCTACTGGCAGAAGACACTGCTGCAGATGGAGGAGATGGAGTCCCAGATCCGAGAAGAGATCCGCAAAGGTAGCTGCCAGGGCCGAGTGGGGCCTCGCAGGACCTGGTGGGATCCACTCACAACTGCTGGTCTGTCCATCAGGTTTTGCAGAGCTGCAGACAGACATGACGGATCTCACCAAGGAGCTGAACCGCAGTCAAGGCATTCCCTTCCTGGAGTATAAACACTTTGTGACCCGCACCTTCTTCCCCAAGGTCAGACTGAGCCTACTCTCCAGCCCCTGCTGGCCTCTGTGGGGAACTTGACCCTAGGCATCTTTTAGAGCACACACCCCTCAGCAGTGTGAAACCTGTATTCTTTTCCACAGCCATCCTGGCTTTGCCTACTATTTTCTTTCTTTGCTTACTTGATGTTTGACTCTGTATGAAAGCTGACTGCCCATGCCCCCCTCCACTCCAATACTGGACCTGTCTTTCCTCTCACTGAGAGCCCACTACTGTGCCTCACCATGAGGGAGCCCTGGGGACATCCTCCTGCTCCCTGGTGTCCCCAGCTACCACATGGGTTGATTCCCACCCATGATTGGCACCCCTCTCTGCATGGGGCACTCCCATGTGCTAGCCAAGCTGAGGTACTGGGTCCTACTTTGCAGTGCTCGTCCCTCTATGAAGAGCGGTATGTGCTGCCCTCTCAAACCCTCAACTCCCAGGGTGGCTCCCCACCACAGGAGACCCACCCGTTGCTTGGAGAGTGGAATGTGAGTACCCTACCCTGCCAGCCACATGATACCAGTCACTAGAAGGTAGTGAGCCCTCCATCTTGAGCAGGATCCAAGCAGCTATGGTGGGTGGTATATCACTGACCCCTTAGGCCAGGGAGAGGGTTGAATGCCATGCCACCTGCTGCTTACAGAATAGAAAATGAGACCCTGCAAACTACACAATTGGATGCTGTGTTCCCTCCAGGGCCCCCTTGTCACTTTACTGAGCCACTTCTCCCAGCCAGGGCATGTACCAGTAGCAGGTAGTGAGGTCCACATCTCAGGAGGCAAGCAAGCAACCATCAGGGGCACTAGGCCTCCTTGGGACCCTCATCAGTAGGCACTTCCCTCTACAGATCCCTGAGCACTGCCGGCCCAACATGGAGGAGGGGATCAGCCTGTTCTCATCTCTGCTCAACAATAAACACTTCCTCATTGTCTTCGTCCATGCACTGGAACAGCAGAAGGACTTTGCAGTGCGTGACAGGTCAGTTTGCAAGTGTTGCAGGGACAGGGAGCCATGTCCCCTGGACATGGCATCACCTAGCATCAATCAGATCCCAGGCTCCCAGATGCCTGGACAATCCTTCCTGCCCCATGTAGGCCCCCAGTGTGGGGAAAGGGGTTTCTGTCCAGCCTTCTCCAGCAGCCACCATCAAGGGCCAACCCCATCCAGTGAGGATGAGGCTTGGCTGGGCTGACCTGATTCCCCATCACCTGCAGGTGCAGCCTGGCATCACTATTGACCATCGCGCTACACGGCAAGCTGGAATACTACACAAGCATCATGAAGGAGCTGCTGGTGGACCTCATCGATGCCTCAGCTGCCAAGAACCCCAAGCTCATGCTGCGGCGCACTGAGTCTGTGGTGGAAAAGATGCTCACCAACTGGATGTCCATCTGCATGTACGGCTGCCTGAGGGTGAGGCCTGGCCCCTACCAGGAAGCTCTGCCCTAAGCAAACCTGACTTTATCAAGGCCCCAGGTGGAATCTGGTCCATAGGACCCCTTTGCACATATGAGGAAACTGAGGCTCAGAGAAGGTCTGGCTGGCCTGCCACAGGACGCACAGGATGCTGGGGTCTTGTCCTATAGCCTTAGTCCTCAAGCCTCACCCCTGCCAGAGGTGGAGGGTCTTTGCGGGGTTCTTAGGGAGGGATACGGAAATAAAAATCAAGTGTTGAGCAACCCCTGCATAGAACAGAGCTCAGCCCAATCACCTGGAGGCTAAAGGGGCTTCCTGGAACAGGTGGTCCATTCTGAGCTAAGAGAGTTCAGTGGGAAGGGGCCACTGGGACAGGGCTAGGAGGGCAGTCCAGGCACTGTATAGCATGGGCAAAGGTTGTGAGGAGGGAACAATCACAAACTGAGCTTTAGGCAGGTAAGGGCCTCACTCTGGGAATATAGGGAGCCAAGCAGTCATGATTTCCCAAAGCACAGCCTGGGGGAGGGAGGTCTGTCCCAGGATCCAGCTGCACCATGATGTCAGAGGGTCACCTGGAATCTTATGAGAAAGGCCTGGATACAGTTCAGAACCAGAGCACTAATTGTTCTGGGCTTGAGACAGGTCTTTGGTACAACCTGGCTGTGTGGCTCTGGGTAAGTCTTGCCCTTGCTGGACCTTGGTTTTCTATTATCAAGTAGAGCCTCTGCCCCAGCCAAGAGCTCTGTGAAACATCCAGGGGAAAGCAGGGCGTGGGGCAGACACAGAGGCACCAGGGAGAGGCCAGTGGAGCACACTGCCTCATTCTGGACCATCAGGGACCATAGGGGCCGTGGTGGACTCTAGACCCAGATTCCCTGGCCACTGAGGGTGGCCTCAGTCAGGCCTTCTTTAGAGAATGGGGTGCTAATGGCTTCCAGGCCAGACCATTGGAGTAGGAAGCAGGGCGGTTTCCAAAACTGCCTGATGCTATTATGTTCTTAATTTTCCCTCCAAACCTACTCACTGTCTGTAGTTCAGTGTTCTCTATCCATAGCTGGCTGGGTGCTTGCCCTGTAACCAAGAGAGAGGTCAGTTCAAGACTGCCATGGAAGTGGTAGTTTCTCTCTGATCTGGTACAGATGATTAAACCAGGATGGCAGGAGGCAGGGTGAGGCGTGGTTTGGTCAACACTCCCCAGAGGCATCCATCAGGCTGACTTGGGTTCCTAGAGGCCTTTTCTGGGAACTGGTTCTCCTTAACCTTCCCTGGGGAGGGTCAAGCTTCCTCATGCACAGGAGCCCAATGGTTTAGGGTTCAAGTCCTAGCAAGTTCTACCTGCTGGGCAGGATGCTTGCCCTCTCTGAGCTTCAGTGAGGATGGTTGTTCCATGGATGGTGGCTGAGATGCAGTGGAGAGACCATGGAAAGTGGCTTGATGTCAGCATCTACAAGAGGCTGTGACGAGGCACCAGAGAGGGCCTGGGAAAGGGAAGTGAAGGTGCTCTGAGTGGGACACCAGCAGGCCAGGACTTTGAGGCTGGAAAACAGAGTGGGGCAGTGAGATAAGGCCCTGACCCCAACCCTGGTGCCCACAGGAGACAGTGGGTGAGCCCTTCTTCCTGTTGCTGTGTGCCATCAAGCAGCAGATCAACAAGGGCTCCATTGACGCCATCACGGGCAAGGCCCGCTACACACTCAATGAGGAGTGGCTGCTGAGGGAGAACATCGAGGCCAAGCCCCGGGTGAGCCTGGCAGGGATGGGAGAGGGCAGTGGGCCTGTGGTCCAGGCTAGCACATCCTGGCCTCCAACCTTGACCAATCCTCCAAGCCTGGTCACCAGACCTATATGGTGATGGCCCCGACTGACCTCTGCGTCCCGCCCTCTCTCACAGAACCTGAATGTGAGCTTCCAGGGCTGTGGTATGGATTCACTGAGTGTAAGAGCCATGGACACTGATACGCTGACGCAGGTGAAGGAGAAGATCCTGGAAGCTTTCTGCAAGAATGTACCCTACTCGCAGTGGCCACGGGCAGAGGACGTGGACCTTGGTGGGCAGGGGCAGGCACAGTGCCCCATGTAGCCTCCTTTCTTTGTGTTAGTCAAGTCCCTGGGATACCCATAAGTATAGAGCCCATGTTCTACACTGTGAGCAGCTGTGGGCAAGAAAAAAAAATCAAGAAAGGCTTCTTGAAGGAGGGGGCTGAAAATGGGTTTTGAAGGATGTATTGGAGTCATGGTCAGACCTCTTACCAGAGGCTGTTAGCTCCTAAAATTCACACTGCACCAGGCTCTACCCTAAGCTCTGGGTAGTTTAGGTGAACAACGGGGTACAGACATTGTCCGTGCAGAACAGAACAGGGAACACCAGGTGGCCAGACAGGTGCTTTGTCCCCTGGAAGACAGAAGTGGGCACTCAGACTTTATCCTGAGGCCAGTGGGAGCCATGGAAGATGTGTGGCTCCTTTCACACAATTCATTAACAAGCCTAGAGAGGAGGGATCCTGGAGCTGGCTCTAGCATATTCCCTCTGTACCATGCCCTCCTCACCCTCCCGGCCCTCCTCCCTTTAGAGATGTGTCCTGCCGTGGTTCCAGAGGGAGAACAGGAGTCTTCTCCCCCTGTGGCTGCCCTAGGGCTTGCTTCCCACCCTGGCCCTTACGCCTCTCTTCTCTCCCAGAGTGGTTTGCCTCAAGCACACAGAGCTTCGTCTTGCGGGACCTGGATGACACCTCAGTGGTGGAGGATGGTCGTAAGAAGCTCAACACATTGGCTCACTACAAGGTGTGCCCTGGCCCCACCTGACCCTACCACCCCTCCTCTCGGACCTCTGACCTTATCCTCTCCCCTCTATCAGATTCCCGAGGGTGCCTCCCTGGCCATGAGCCTCTCAGACAAGAAGGACAACACACTGGGCAGAGGTAGGACATGTGAAATGTGGGGGTTGGCATCCAGTCTGGGTATGAGAGAATTACCTTCCCCAGCCCCTTCTGAGCAGTACTGAGGGTAACCGAGGCTCTGTGGGTTGGTCAGGGATGTGCTCTGGGCCAGCCTCCTCTGCTGCTACACCAGAGCTGATTGCTTCAGGCAGCTGGAACAAGGCCCCAAGAGGCCAGACATGCTTCCAAGAGGCCTGGGCCAAAGCCAAGTCAGGGCCGATGTGGCCCTTAGGCTCTGGGCCACATGCCAGTCCGTGCCCTCACATGCCTCAGGTCCACTGCCTGGCCTGGAAGCCCCAGCTCCTTGGAAGTCCTGGGGTTCTTCCTGAAGAGATCTTGGCTGAGCTAGATCTTGGCTGTAGGGCAGCCTGTTGTCGCTGCTCTTGGGGGCCAGGGGCTCTCTCTCCGCTTCACAACTTACTTTCTGAGCGTCTTTGTCTCTGCTTGACTCAGGATCTCCCTGTTCTCCCTTGTTTGTTTTTCATGTGTGGTGTTTCTCTTTCAGTGAAAGACTTGGACACTGAGAAGTATTTCCATTTGGTGAGTGCCTAGCCCCAGGCCCCGGGGAGCCAGCTTTCCTGGGTGTGGCTTTGGCTTTCTGCTGCCTGGGCTTAGGGAAAGTGCTCCCAGACCCTGGGAAAGGCCAGGGTGAGGGTGCAGGGGTGGGCCCAGCATCCGACAGAAGCAGCTATACCCGTGGGCAGAGCCAGTTGCCCAAGAACACAGTGAAGACTTCCATGGAAGGCTGAGGAGGGCGCCTCATACAGGCACCAACCAACCCTATCCACCTCACAGGTACTGCCTACTGATGAGCTGGCGGAACCCAAGAAGTCCCACCGGCAGAGCCACCGCAAGAAGGTGTTACCAGAGATCTACCTGACTCGCCTGCTGTCAACCAAGGTGGGCCTGGCCTCAATCTTTGCTCTTGTGGGGGCTCAGGACAGCCCATGCTCTGGGGAGAAGACAGTGTATTCTTCCTGCCTACCCATGGGCAGTAGAGGATGCAGAGGGCTGTAATATCCCAGGTCTCATGACTAGGATGGCACCCCAGAGCCCACATTCTGACCCCAATTCCCTACTCTATGCCTCAGGATCTTGCTGAGCCCCCATCTCTCACTGGTCCACCTCAGACAAGCATCCTGAGGCCTGCCAGGCATGGTGGTATATACCTTTAATCCCAGCACTCAAGAGGCAGAGCCTGGTGGATTTGTGAGATCTCAGTGAGATCAAGGCCAGCCTGGTCTACATAGTAGAGTTCTAGGCCAGCTG
>NW_008357033.1:7220941-7267451 GCF_000622305.1 Nannospalax galili | reverse complement strand
AGAACAAGGGCCGGGCGGGCTAAAAAAGTAAGGTCTTGGGCCGGGGGGGGCAACAGGAAGCCCTATTCAAAAAAAAAAAAAAAAAAAAAAAAAATCCTGAGGCCCAAAGAGGCAGAGGGACTGGCTGATGTCCTACTGCTCCCCTATAGGGCACACTGCAGAAGTTTCTAGATGACCTGTTTAAGGCCATCCTGAGCATCCGTGAGGATAAGCCCCCACTGGCTGTCAAGTACTTCTTCGACTTCCTAGAGGAGCAGGCAGAAAAGAGAGGCATCTCGGACTCCGACACCCTACACATCTGGAAGACCAACAGGTGGCATTGTGGGGCAGGGCACAGGTGGTGTGGTAGTATTTGGGCAGCCAGGCCTCCAAAAAGCAAAGCCTAGCCTTGGAAGCCACCTGCCTGGACTCAATTCCTACCCTGCTATTTCCCTGCTGTGTGGTCTCTGGTGAGAGACTTAACCTCTCTATGCTATAGTCCCCCATCTATAAGATCAGAGAACACTGTATAAGCTTGTCCTTGCCTCCCTCTCCCTATACCCATTGTACATAGGGGAACACCAGGGTTCCCATAGCAGCAATCCAGGCCCAAGATCACAGAGCCTTGCAGGACCACCCTGCAGCTCTGAACCCCACTCTATTTGTAAATTCCTTTGAGGTTCATCTTAGCTTTTCAGGGTTACACACCATCAAGAAGATCCTGAAACTCTCATTCTGACCCTCAGAGAAAGGACTATGTGAGCTATTTCTGTTTAGTTGCAGCATTTCTCTGCAAATTCTGGGAAGCAGGCACCCCAGGCTCTGCAGGGCTGAGCAGGGGATTGTCCCCAACCCTGTCTGGTCTCCTGAGGACAAAGTCATGCCCCAGGCCCACCTACCCTCTGCAGCTGAGGCCGTGTGCAAGGCTGGGAGGAGGAGCATGTGCTGCAGCAGCAGAGTGGGAGCTGCTAATGAGGAACAAGGAGAGGGAGGCTCTTAGGTGGGGTGAGGGTGGGCCAGCAGGGCCTACAGCTGGCGGGATAAGCCAGGATGCCCAGAGGCTACTGGAGTGGTGAGAGTCAGTGTACTGTACACCTCCCCAGCCCCACTGAGCTTGTGTGTCCCCATTGTCCCTACCCCACAGTCTTCCCCTCCGCTTCTGGGTGAACATATTGAAAAACCCCCAGTTTGTCTTCGACATCGAAAAGACAGACCACATTGATGCCTGCCTGTCAGTCATCGCTCAGGCCTTCATTGACGCCTGCTCCATCTCAGACCTGCAGTTGGGCAAGGTCAGTTGCTCCAGGGTCTTGGCAGGGGGGCACTGAGGGCAAGGCGGGATACTTTGAGTTTTCTGGGAGGTTCAGGGTGTGGGAAACAGAAGCACCCTCAATCTTGGGCCTCTGTCTCGGATGAATGTGGTCCAGGGAGACTGGAGGGGACGTAGGCAAGCAGCCTGCCCCACCCCAACTTGCCTGAGCATCGGCGGGGCTTTCCTGCTGTGTAAGAGCCTTTCAAAGTGTGCAGAGAGGAGCTGGTGGAAGGACCTCACTACAGGCCCAAGGAGCTTCACAGGCAGCTGAACAAGGGCAGAGGACCAGCCGGGTCAGAGGGCAGTAGCAAGGAGCTCTGGGGCCATCAATACCCAGGGGTTGCAGAGTTAGACTGCCACCTCCAAGTGGGTGTAGGGCCATCTCTAGCCTAGGAGTCTCAGCCCACAAGGGAAAGGAAATGTCATCGTTTCACACATGCATCCCGTGACAACAAAGAGCCACCAGCGTACTTAGCACATGGCACTGTCAGGATGCACGCAGTGGGAAACACTCCCCCAGCCAGGAACCATCTCAACCACCAAGTCCTATCATCCTAATAAGGGTGTAAACAAAACAGGCTGCATGCTGGCACACAGCCCAAGAGCTCTTCCCATTAAAAGACCCTGTGGGTCACCATCCTGACAGCCCTAGCATAATAGCTAGGCAGAGGCTCCATGCAAAGGGGAGGAGAGAGGGCAGGAGAAGGCCTCGTCTGAAGCCTCATGGCTGAGGGCCCACTGAGACCCTGTAGGTAGCAGTGGGAATGTGGACTGTCAAAAAAGGCCTCCCGAGTCCTGTCTTTCAGCCACCTAACTAACTGGGTTTTCCTGCCCAGGATTCACCCACCAACAAGCTCCTGTATGCAAAGGAGATCCCCGAATACCGGAAGATAGTGCAGCGCTACTATAAGCAGATCCAGGACATGACGCCACTCAGCGAGCAGGAGATGAACGCACATCTGGCTGAGGAGTCTCGGGTTGGTGGCCTACAGGGCCTTGCCAGGGCGAGGAGGCAGTAACTGTCATTAGCCTGAGGAGTGGCCAAAGCCAGTGTTCATCAGGATGAGGTGGGAGGCACAGGACAGCCTCGGTTCCACTCCTTTGCTTAGACCTTCATCAACATGTTTTTCCTATAGACAAAGTGTACACCACAGAGGGTGTGGAGTTTGAAGTTCTGGCCCTAAGAAGCCAGTGCATCTCCAGGACTTGGGGGGCCGGTACTTAGCTGTCCAGCAACAAGTTGTAGGAAGTGGGTGGGCTGGGTCCTAATCTGTAGGGTTAACCACTCCCTGCCTACTCCTCCATCTTTGCAGAAATACCAGAATGAGTTCAACACCAATGTGGCCATGACTGAGATCTATAAATACGCCAAGAGGTATCGCCCACAGGTGAGTTTCCTACCAAGGGCATGCCCATTTCAGCCCAGCCAGCAGAACTTATAACTCTAGGACTTGCTCCAGGGTATTGGCACTTTGGGGATGTCACTGGTGAGCGTCCCCCAAGATCTAAGGTGTAGTATAGCTGACCCACTGCCTCCCCACAGATCATGGCTGCCCTAGAGGCCAACCCCACAGCCCGTAGGACTCAACTGCAGCACAAATTTGAGCAGGTGGTGGCTCTGATGGAGAACAATATTTACGAGTGCTACAGTGAGGCCTGAGGCACAGGAAGAGCAACAAGAGCTGCTGCTGTGGAGCCAACACAACACACAAGTCACCTGGGCCTCCACCCTGTTCTCTTCCATGTGCCTCTTACTTGGGCTGGGAACTGACAGAACCCAGATGGCTGGGTGGGCGGGAAGATGCTGGTTTCTTAGAGCCAGGCTGTGGAGCCCTCAGCCTCATCCCCCAGTCAGTCCCTGGTAAGGCTGCCCCTGCCAACTAGCACAGCCTGGACTGTGCTCACCTGCTCGGCCCTGCATCAGGCCCCCCAGCATACATCAGGAGAAGAGGCCGCAGCACAGAAACACTACCTCATCCACCTGGCGGAGGGGAGCCAGTGATTGGTTTCTGCTTCAACCACCAAGCAGTTGTCCATGTCCCTCACTTGGAGGGAGCCCTGGCCACCAACAGTTCCAAGCAGGGTCAGATTTTTTTTTGCTCCATCAGCCATCGGCAGCATGGGCAGTGCCCACTGCCCACAGGGAAGGGTGAAGGGAAGGGGACGGGTTGGGGGGTTCCTGGTCCCCTGGGAAGGGAGAGGCTGTAGCTGGGCTACTCAATCTTTCTGGAAGTCTTTCTAAAGATAGCACCATTTTGTTTTTTTAAGAAAAGCTTTTATATATTAAAAAAAAAATTATCACGCGCCAACTGTGAATAGCTGCCGCTTGTGCAGAGGACCCAGGAAGGTCCCCAGGGGCTCCCGGTACAACACTGGAAATGACTGTTCTAGGGAACGGGAGAAAACACCCGTCTGTCACCATCATAGGCTGCCCTCAGTGACTGATGGACCTGGCAGCCCCTTACACCATAGGGCCTCGCAGTGCTGGGACTGGCTTCGAGCCTGAGGGGGCTGGGCTGGAGGGGAAAGCTGGACTCTCTGGAACATTCTTTATAATAAAAGCCTGCCGGGAAAACCTTCTGTGGGTTTCAGCCTTTGTCCTGAGATGGCCAAGTAGAGGGAGATGGGGCTGTCTCATCACCCTTTTATGGCAGGAGGTGGGGAGCATAGTCTCGCACCACAGCCTAAGATCGGGGAAGGCCTCTCCCTCTGCCTGCTGGGAGTCTCAGATTGCAGCCTGTGCCTGGCGGCCAGCTGGTGACCTTTGGCCTTCACAGGACTTCCAAGAAGATGTCAGCACCATCATGTGCTATCCTGAGTAGGTCCTACATCTTACATTTGCCTGCTGGGGATGGAACCTAGGGCTTTGTGCTGGCTTCCACTGAGCTGCGCCCCAACCCCTACCTCCTTGTCTTTATTCAAACCTAAGAGAAGCAGAGCATTGCCCCATTTTTCAGACCTAGAAACAGTCTCAAGAAGATTGAGCAATTTCCAGAGGCCACACAACCAGAGACACCAAAATGGGCACCAGGCAACTGGACCCCTCCTTTCTCTCTGCCCATTCTCCAGGCCAGTCTACACAGTGGCCATCCGAATGTGAGTGGGATCAAAGGTGACCATGCACATGCCCTGAATTCCTCACCCATCTTAGAAACTGTCATATACCCCGTATTTCAGATAGAAGCTTACAAATTTCCCTGAGGCCAACCCTGACCTGGACTCTGGTGCTTCAGAGCAGCCCTGAACACATTTCACTTGACCTGGGGTGACAGGTTCACACACTGACCCATCTCAGGCCCCAGTAGCACAGTGCTGAGCAGGATAAGGCTCTCCCTGGCTTTAGGAAGCAGGGCAGTCTGGCACAGCCCACCGGAGTGACAATCATTCACACAAATGTCCCCATCAAGAAGGAAAGTCCCCACGGTGCTGGCCAAGAGAGCTAGGATTAAAAATCCCAACACAAAATAAAATCCAAGACCCATCCTAGCACACTCCAGCTCAGAAAAGCGAGAAAAGTAAACAAGATCTCACTTCAAAAATAGCTTTCTCCCATGACAGCTGCGGGTGGAGAAATCATCTTATCTTTCAAACCTCTGATTCTAAGCATTGATTCTTATTAAGGAGCAGATTTTCTACTTCCAATTATTGGCATATTTGAGAGATTTGGTGTTTCTTGAGGGGGAGGTGTGACTCCAGAACGAATTCACATTTACCAGAGAAATACAAGAAGTGCAGAAAAGCCCCAGGAGAAGAGGGTCACTGTCAAGCAAGGCTTGCATGGGTGGGGCCAGGAATGAAGACACACAGTCCGTGAACCATTCTGAAACCTGACTTCCCTCTCCTGTGACAATATGTCAGAACATCTTTTGAAGTCATTAAATATTCCACAGTCTGGCTTCAAGTCTCATTAACATGCAGCTCCTCACTGACATTCAGGAGTGGGGAGTGTCTGTGCACAGATCTGGTTTCAGGGTCACTTGCTTTGCACAGTGACCAGTGTCCATGAACTGTCCACAGTCCTTACCTGGGCTCTTAAAGATGCACCATGCAGCCGTGAATGCCCGGGCAGGGACCCTGGATGGAGCATCTTCAAGCTAAACTGACCAAGCAGGGAAACCATTGCAGATGAAGATATTCCTAGGTCACACGGATGCTGCACATTCCTTTACCACCTTCCCACCAGGGCAGGGCCCATGGGTCTGTAACTCCTGGAGGCAAGAGGCTCTGTGCCATTCCTCCAGCCTCAGGCCACTTCATGCAGGAGCAGAGTCAGGAGCTGAGCGCCTGCATGGGAAGCGCCAGCCTGCCATCTGCCGGGTGCCCCTTGGGACCTGCTGACAGGCACATTACAGACACCCCAGGGAAGCTTACGGCAGAACCAGACAGCCTCATGTGGGGAGGGGAGAAGGGCCACAGAACAGCCTCAGGAGCAGAAGAGGCCAGAGCCCTACAATGGACAGACTCAGTTTCCTTGTGTGCTGTCTGCTTTCTTCCCAGGTCTCTACCCTGTCACCAGTGCTGTTTAGATGCACCCCTTCTTGCCACCCTCCTGGTCTCTGGGGCCTTTACCTCAAAAAGTCACATCACCACCTAGCCAAACAGACCCAGAACTATGGACACATCCTTGACCTCCATCCGGCCACCAGTAGGCCCGCACCTAGGCTATAGCAGGGTTACCCTGGCTGGCTACCTATGCCTTCCATGTCCCCAGAGTCTCTTCTCTGTCCTCTGATGATTCCTTATATCCATGGCAATAAGCCCACAGGGTCCTTCCTTTGTGATGCGCTTGATGGTACAGACTGCCTCCTTGCAACCCCATCCTGTGACCCTGACTTCAAATCCTGTTACACCATCCCAACACAGAGCAGCAGCAAGTCCTTCCTTTGCTTAGGCACCTGCCACAGGGGCCACTTTGGACTTTCCACGAGGTGTCAGCCAGGACAACTGAGATGGCACACTCCCATGACAGCTGAAGTCAGGAGCCTAGTGGGGCTGGAGCTGGGATGCCTCAGCTCTTCCTATGGGAGGTGTGGGCATTCCCACAGTGTGAAGGCTGTCAGAAGGCACAAGGCCCTGGAAAAGTTAAAACTACCAGTGTCTGTGTGAGCATGTGTGGCATCCAGAGGTTGTTACGGGAGTATCTTCCTCAGTCACTTCTGCACCTTATTTCCCATTTTCCTGTGTGCGTATGCATGTTTAGATGTGTGTGGGTACACCCGTGTGTGTGCATGTGGAGACCTGAGGCTGATGTTGGGACCCCAGAGATTGTCAATATGGCTAGTCTTACTAGCCATGGCTCAGAGAAGCTTGTCTCCACCTTCTGAGGCTGGAATTACCACCAGGCATTTGAGTTCTGGGGATCTGAACTCAGGTCCTTATGTTTATGCTGTGAGTGCTTAACCACTGAACTGTCTCTCTAGCCTTCCATATTTTTTGGTTTTTGTTTCTTGAGACAGGGTCTCCCCAGAACCCCAGCTGGCCTGAATCTCACAGAGATCCACTTGCTTCTGCCTGCCCCTAAGCTGGGATTAAAAGCGTGTGCCACCCCACCTGGCTCCACCTTACTTTTTGAGACAGTCTCTCACTGTACCTGGAACTTGTTATTTCAGGAAGACTGACCAGTAAGCCCTAGGGATCCTCATGTCTCCACCAACCAGACCTGGGGTTATAGAGGCACACCACTAGCCTGGCTCTTATGTGGGTGCTGGTGATCCAAATTCAGGTCCTCATGCTTGTGTGGCAAACACTTTACCCACTGAGCCACCTCCCCCAGCCCCTGAAGCTGAAGTTCAAAGCAGGAGCCTCAGATTTGCTCTAATGTCACTGCCACTGCCCTATGGTCAAGCCATGTAGAACTCGGATTCAGAGGGAAGGATGTGGGCTCCACCTATTCATGGGAAGCATGGGAAGATAGTGTTAAAATCCAAGCAGACTTTGTCCACATGACTGTCCCCTTTGTCGACTTGACTGGATTGGGAATCACCTGGGAGAAGCTTCTGAGCAGAGAGGTTTGACTGAGGTGGAAGACCCATACTGAATGTAGACAGCACCATTCCATGGGCTGGGCCCCCAGGCTGAATAAAAAGAAAATGCACCGAGAACCAGCATTCATCCCTCTCTGCTTCTTGACTGCAGACACAATGGAGCAGTGGCCTCACACTCCTGCTGCCAGGCCCTCTGCCACGATGGACTTCGTTCACTCAGGCTATGAGTCAAAAATAAACCCTTTCTCTCCCGTGTTTCTTCTGTCAAGTATTTTGCAATGTGAAAAGTAGCCAGTACGGAGCCTTTGTACCTTCTGTTTCTCTTGCTTAAAATACACTTCCACCCTACCATGGAGCTGCACTCAGAGGCCCTCCCCTACCTCTGCACTGAGGGAAGGCCAGATGACTCAATGGATAAAAAAGCCTCCAAGCCCAGTGACCGGAGCTCCATCACCAGGACCCATATGGTGGAAGGACAGAATCGACTCCCTCAAGTTGTTCTGACTGCCACACGCACACCATAGCACATGTGCACCCACACACAGTCATATACACAATAAATAATAAAACAGTAAAATTTCAGCCAGCACCATAACTAGTCGAGAGACTGTCGAGCTGGTCTGCCCCTTTGGACTGAGGTTTGCCCATAATCAGTCTTTAGGACAAGCTTTGAATAGTACAAGTCCTCAGCTCTTCCATCCCACCCTTCTACAGCCAGGAGGCTCTTTCTGAACATACCAGCTATTCTGCCTATACGCCTTGCTGACTCCAAAGGGCAAAAGTCCTCATCTGCCCCTTCAGGCCTTCCTGCCCCACAGTCCAGCAGCTCAGGCCTCCACACCAGGGTTTCACCACACCAATGGGTGAAGAAACAAAGTCTTTATTGATAAATAAGTTATAATTAAATAGAGTGACCATTTGTTGGGGAATAAAAAGCACAGGTTGTCTTCTCCCTACCCCAGCTCCTAGCTCCCAGCCTCTGTCTTCTTGTTGGGGACCTTGGATAAAGAAGCCTTGGTGGGTAACAAAGGCCTTTTGGGGCTCTCAGGGGTCCTTGTCTTCCTGTATGTGGGCTGTGCCTTGAGTCCTGTGCCCCGGGGAGGAGCAGGTGCTTTGGTCTTGGGCCCTGTCTCAGCCCCCTGAACAACTGTCTTATTTAGGACCCTGGCTGCCATCTTCCTTTTGGTGGGAGAAGCAACACCATTCTGGACCTGTAAGAAAGCAAGCCAAGAGTTGAAGAGATGGCTCAGTCAGTAAAAGTGCTCAAAATGCAAGCACAATGACCCAAGTTCACTTCCCAGAACCCATATTAAAAGGCTGGCATCATAAATACTTATAATTCTAGTGCTAGGGAGGTGGAAAACAGCGGATCCCTGGGGTTCACTGACCACCTTGACAGCTCACTGACAAGCTCCAAGCCAGTGAGAGTTCCTGACTCAATAAAAAGGAGGGGGAGAGCTGGGGAGATGTCTCAGTGGGTAAAGGACCCTGCCACCAAGCCTGGCGACCTGAGTTGGTTCCCAGAACCCACATGGTAAGAGGGAACTGCTCCACTTCTGATGCCCACATACACACTGGCACATGCACACACGAAATAGATATATACAATAAAAAATTGTTTTTAAAAAGGTGGACACACAGTGGACCTGGTGGTGCACACTTTTAATTCCAGCACTTGTGAGGCAGAGGCAGGTGGATCTCTGTGAGATGGAGGCCAGCCTGGTCTATATAATGAGTTCCAGGCTAGCTGGGGCTACAGGGTGATCCTGTCTCAAAACAAAAAAAGGGTTTATGTGTTGGAGACCTCTGTTATGCAAAGTGGAAGTCCCTTCACACCGGACAGCGGAGATGGAGGCCAGCCTGGTCTATATAATGAGTTCCAGGCTAGCTGGGGCTACAGGGTGATCCTGTCTCAAAACAAAAAAAGGGTTTATGTGTTGGAGACCTCTGTTATGCAAAGTGGAAGTCCCTTCACACCGGACAGCGGAGATGGAGGCCAGCCTGGTCTATATAATGAGTTCCAGGCTAGCTGGGGCTACAGGGAGACCCTGTCTCAAAACAAAAAAAGGGTTTATGCATCCAATGAACAAGATTGCTCTCTGACCTCCAGATGCAGACGAGTCAGTGCATGCACACACATACACAGAGGACAGGATGCAGAGGAAAAACCATCCTGGAGCCAGAGCAAGGAAGCAATGGTAGGTGGGGCTGGGCACAAAGCTCTGAGTCCCAACACAGAGCTCGGAGTCCGAATGCACAGAGAGGAAGCCTCAGCTCTCGGCGGCTTTGCACAGTGTCAACTCTAAGCCCTGGTCCCTTATCTGTAAGATGTTGGTAGTGACACCAAGAGAAGTGGACTCTCCCTCTAGGGGCTGAATGTGAGCTGTGCCCACAATGCTCAGGACAGGACTGCCGATCTGGGGATCAGAGAGCACCTACCTTGCTAGCCATGGGCTTTGATTTCTTGCCCACAGCTTTGGTTTTCCCATGGGTCTCTGCTGCTCCTAAAAGATGGAGGGGGACATGAGGGGCAGGAAGTTTTACAAGCTCTGAGACCCAGGCAGGGGACACACGTAGGCCATGTGACCTAGGCCATCTGTTTCACTGCCAAGCCTTGGGTTCTAGATGCAAACCAGGGAAAACTCTCCCTGCACAACATGGGACGCTTAACTGGGCTGCTTCCCTCTGCAGGCTCCAGGAAGACCTGCTCTGGCTCAAGCTTCCCACATCCTCTAGCTCTGTCTTTGACATAGCAGTCATGATACATTTGGGGTGGGCCAGAGGCAGAAGTAGGTGTTGGTTGACACAGACCTCATGTAGCCCAGGGTGACCTTAAACTTGATGTAGCCAAAGATGTGGCCTTGAATGTGGAATCTTCCTGCCTCCATATCCCCAAGTTCTGGGATTATGAATATGTATCAAAGCAACATCTTCCATGATCCATTTTTTAAAACTACCTCTGACCCTCAGTGCTCCTCATTGTGAGAGAGTCCTTGGGCTTCTCCCAACTCCACTGCAGACAGACACAATTACCTGCAACTCCTCCAAAGTCCTGCCTTCTTTTTGCTTCTAGGCTTACTAAGGTGTCTATGGGCTGCTCCCTCCGGGATGTGCTAGACTTGGTCTCTCTGGGTTCTGCTGCCTCCCTGTTTCTCCCCCACTGCCTGCCATGGGCTTTCTGTCCCATCTAGCACTCAGGGTCCACTTCCTAGAAAGGGAAGCCCTGCCATCCTACCCCAGAGGCTGCTGACAACCCCTCTTCCCCGCCATCATACACATACACACACACGCACACACACACACCTTGCCTGTTTGCACTGTATTTAACCTTTGATTTCTGGCTCAGCCCGCTGGTGCTGACAGGGGTCCACACGGCCTTAGTTGATTTTAGGGGTGCCTTCCTTGCCTCTTCTGGTTTTGCCTCGCTGCCTTTCTTAGGGGCCTTCTCCAGAGTGGCTCCTGGGCAGGGATAAGCCTTGCTCCCATGTCCTGGCTTCAGAGCCACCTTCTCCACCTTGGCCTCACTGGTGTGGTCTCTCTTTGGCCTCCCAGGTTTCTGGGGGTCTGTCCTCTTGGCACCTGTGGATCCCCTCGAACCAGTTTTCTTTCTCTTGTGCTTGGGAACTAACTAGAGAAAGAGAATGGGGTGGGGGAAGAGCACAGTTCTGGGTTTCCCTGTACCCCACAAAGGATGCCAAAGGGACCCTGTTCCCAGAAATAGTGCTAAGAAGGGGGTGGAGCGAGGCACCCACACATACACCTTAGCCTCCATCACACCTCGCCGAGTACCAATTTGTCATCTCCTTGGAGCACCCCACTTCATACCTCTCCAAGGATCTGCCTCTGGCCTCCACCTCCCTCTCCCTTAGCCCCAGCCTCACCCTCTCTGCCATCCCTTTCAGCCCTGTTCCTCCTTGCTGTCCCCAAGAACACAGGCCTTGAGGGGAGATGACCGTTTCCAGCTTCCCAACTCTATGCAGTTGAAGTTCTGCTGTGCCACCTTCCTGCCACACTCCAGCCAGGCCCCAGCAGAGCTCCCCAATGGGGGCACTTCCTGAGACAGGAAGCCCAGTCAAAGGTACTGCATGCAGCAAGACAAGACTGGCCCACACTGTCTGTGGCAGCTATGGGACCCTGGGTATGTGGTGGACATGGGTGAGAAGCTGCTCCCAAGGTCAGGGGTAGTAGCTCATGCCTTTAATACTAGCACTTGGGAGTCAGAAGCAGGTGGTTCTCTGTGCATTCAAGGCCAGCCTAGTCTATTCTATATAGTGAGTTCCAGGCCAGCCAGAGCTACACAGTGATACCGTGTCTCAAAAAAAACAAAAGCTACACTCAGACTCCCCAACTGTAGGCTGGCTCCCCAAGGTTTTCTTGGTGACTGGTGGCAGGCATGATCCAAAATCTTCTGTTAGCTCTGAGTGGCCTTGACAGGTCCCTACTCAGAGCCTCCTTATCTAGAGGGACAAGGAGAAAGGGCGTCTGTTTGGTGTTTGGGATCCAGACAGAGCCAATGCATCAGCCTTCTAGAGACAGAGTCTATGGCTCTACCATAGAGGACTGACAAGCAGAAGAGCTGAGGAGGGGTGATCTGGGGAGAAGAGCAGCATGTGCAAAGGCCCTAATGTCCAGACCCTGGGCCAAGACCTCCCCGACCTTGCCCATGGCTCACTTTGAAGCTGCCAGTGGCGCCTTTGGCCTTGGAATTGGCAGGCCTGGCGAGGAGGCCACGGCTCATGCCAGTGTCCAGGGCCCGCTTGAGCAGGTACTTGAAGCGGGTGGCGTCCACTGTCGGGTACTTGTGCAGGATATAGATCTTTATGGCCACCACAGATGTGCCCTGGCGTCGCTCCCTGGCCTGCATGGCCTCCAGCACCATGCGTAGCATTGTTGGGTTGCGGCGTCCCACACGGACATCACTGTATCTTGGACCTGTGGGATGGACAGCAGGGCATCAACCAGAGTGCACAGGGTGCCCTCCACCCTAATCAAAGACAAGAGCATACACCAACAGCCAGCTCCCTGTGGGTGCCCCTGGCTGCCAGTCTGGAAGCCCCATGCTGGTCACTGTCCCTGTGGGGCTTCGCCAAATTCCTCTCTTTTTGAAGAATTAGATGTTCCCTTGAAAAGCAAACTGAGGTGAGGTCAGCTGCCCACAGTTCTCCATGGACTCAGAAGCGGACCTGGAGGCTCCCAGGGGCCACTGCAGCTTCTCTAACACAGGAGCCACCAGAGGGAAAGGTACCAGGGACCTCAGGGACATAAGACACTCAGGGAGAAAGTGCTCAGCCAAACACAGTAGAGCCCTGATAGCAGGACTTTACCCTGGAAAGCCAGGCATGGTGGTGCACATCTGTTACCCCAGCACCCTAGATGCCGAGGCAGGGGCCCTCCATTTCCATACTGGCCTAGGTTACAAAATGAGACCTTGACTCGATAAAATAAAGCACACACACACACACACACACACACACACACACACACACACACGAGAGAGAGAGAGAGAGAAAGAGAGAGAGAGCGAGAGAGAGAGATCAGAAATAGAAAAAAGCAATCAAATACATGTGAATGACAGGAGGAAAAAAAAGACATTAAAGATGGTTCTGATTCAGGTTTGCATAGGATGTCTTAATTTATGTTGCAGTGCTGAAGATCAAGTCCAAGGCCTTGTGCATGCATACCAGGCAGGTGTGCTACCACTGAACTTCATCCGCAGTCCTGACACAGCTTTTTCAAAAGTTCCTATCTGTTGGAAATTGATCCTGGACTATTTCCAGATAAAATGCTGGGCCTGGCATGTGTTTTAAATAACCCAGCGGCTGCATCTAAAGCCGTCACAGCTGAGGACTGTTGAGGCTAATGGACACTGGGAGGGACTCAGCCCCACCCCCAGCCTGTTCTATCAGTTTGAAAGTTTTCTTAATAAAAAGTTACCATTGTTTGTGGGTCCTAGACTTTATAGATACAAGATCCTGTGTGTTCAGGTAGCATGAATGCAGGAGTCAAGGGCTGGAGAGATCGCTCAGGGGTTAAGATAAAGCCCTGGCTATTCCTACAGAGGACTCAGGCTTGGTTCCCAGCACCCACATGGTGGCTAGCAACTGTAATTCCAGGAAATCCAACACCCTCTTCTGATCTGAGGGCATTGCATGACAATGGATGCACTTATATACATGCAGGCGAAACTCACCTATATATACAATAAAATCTTTTTTAAAAAGTAGAAGTCAGCTGGGTGTGGTGGCACACGCCTTTAATCCCAACACTCAGGAGGCAGAGTCAGGCAAATCTCTGTGAGTTCAAGGCCAGCCTGGTCTACATAGTGAGTTCCAGGCCAGCTGGGGCTATAGGGAGACCCTGGAAACTAACAGAAGAAGGTAGGGAGTGGGGTAAAGGGGGCAAAATAACTCAAAGCACATTATATACTTTCATGAAAATGGCTTTATGTAACCCTGTATGATAAAATGAAACTGGAGGCCAGCAAGATGGCTCCGCAGGTAAAAGAGATTGCCACCAGGTCTGATATAACCTGAGTTTGATCCCTGGAACCTACATGATATAAGGTGAGAACCAACTCCACAAAGTTGTCCTCAGACCTCCACATGAATAAACTCTCTCTCTTTCTGTAAATGTATTTTAAAGAAACATACTTTGGAAAAAAAAAAAGTAAAAAAGAATCCCATTCCTAGGCAGGTGATAAAAAAATGAATACATGAAGATCTATACATGAGGGGTAAAGACTGGTCCAGTGATAGTGTGCTTAGAATGTGCAAGGCCCTGGGGTCTGTCACCAGAAATGTACATGAATGTTTATAGCAGCAATTATTCCCAACAGTCAAAAAAAAAAAAACAAAACAAAAAAACAAAAAAGGAAGCAACCCAAATGCCTGTGACCAATGATGGATGAGTGAATAAACTGTGACATGTATATTCAAAGGAATAGTAGGACTTGGCCTTAAAAAGGGGTGAAGTGTGAACAGATGTTACAGTGGCGGTCGGGGTGGGGGGGCTCCTAAAGACAGGCCAAGAGAAAAAGCCAGTGGCAAAGGGCTGTGTATTGTATGATTCCATGCCAGGCAAATCTACAGATGCAGATTAGTGGAGGCTTGGGATTGAGTGAGGCTGGGGATTGACTACTAAGAGCTATAGATTTTTCCTTTTGAGGAAGTGAAAACATTCTAACACACACTGTAGAGTTGGATGCACAGAGAAGCCAGCAGCCACAGGTCCGTGATTTAAGCACAGAGGGGATGCTACTGGAATGATTTGCAAAACTCAAAAGAAGCCATGGGCTACCATGTATTACAAAGATTTTTTAAATAGGAAGAAAAAGCCACATGAAACCACATGCAGAGGGCACTGAGGGTGCCAGGTCCAAGGGAACTCCTATAGCATAGCCTCAGGCAGCTCTTCATCAGGAGCCAAAGCCAGGAGGAGGGAGCATCCAGCTCTGCCCTTAGAACCATCCCCCCACCCTGGGCCTCAGTGCCCCTGTCTGTGTGGGCTGTCTGTGCCATCCCAGCTGCACCTGGCTTCCTGATTTCAGGGAGAGGTCCACTTTCCTCCCCTGCCCAGGCAACTCCTCACCCAAGGTGTCCTCAGGCCTGTCTCCAACCCCAGGCCTCACCTAGCAGTTATCCATGCTGGCTGTGTATCAAGATGTCCAGCATACGACTCAACCAGCAAACTGCCCTCATCTCCAGGATCGGCCCTCACCACCCCCAATTCACTCCCAACCCTGGCTCCAGTTCTCTCCTCCCCCAATAGTCCCACTCCCACATGCTCCTCCCCACCTCTGACCCATTCTCAGTACATCTCTGAGCCCTCACTACCCTGCTTGAAACCCTCCATGGCTCCCATTGCCTCCAGTGAATAAGATCCACCTGAAGACTGAACTGATTGACTTCTCTCCCTGTTCCCCAAGACCTATATAGCTCTGCCCACTCTTGAGGGGAACTTTGCCCAAAGGCTTCCCAAAGTACTGGGGGTACCCCTAGGTGAGGAGCAGAGGGACTGTCACAGGCAAATGCCTGGAACCATTTGTTATTTGAACACTGGGGTGCTCTGCAGCTGGACCAGGTTTGCTCTGACAGG
The DNA here is from genome assembly GCF_000622305.1 of Nannospalax galili. Taxonomy (NCBI): domain Eukaryota; kingdom Metazoa; phylum Chordata; class Mammalia; order Rodentia; family Spalacidae; genus Nannospalax; species Nannospalax galili. The sequence continues at coordinate 7,252,082 of NW_008357033.1, read as the reverse complement.
AGATGGGCTCCAGCTAAGGAGGCTTGTGGCCACCTGCCCAGTGCTAGGCCAGCTCAGTCCTGGGACCATCTGGCCTCGACTATGGTATTAGCTCTTTCCACAACCTGGGGCTTAACTGGGCACCGAGTCAAGTAGAATGCAGGGACACACCATACACCCGGGGACACTTGCAGAGACAAGAGAGGGTGCCACCAGCTTACCTGGCTTGTCAGTCCTAAGGGACACAGATGACCCAGAAGGTGATGTATCGGTGGAGGGGGAAGAGGAAGAAGAGGATGAGACGCTGGCGATGCTTCCTGGAGCCATGGCATAGGCAACTGCAGACCCTGCTGATCACTCACCCTCCAGGTGTTAGGTCTCTGAGCTCTCTTGTCTTAAATAACTCCCATTACCCACCAGCCAATGACCAACAGCTGCCAATTGGGCCTGGAGAAGGAAGGTGCAGGGCCAGACCCCTGCTTGGAGCACCCAGCCACCCAGCCCTGTGGTACCCTAGGCCATGCAAAAATAAGGAAGGTGGAGACCCTGTGTCCCTCCTACCCCTCTGTCTACCTGGCTGGAGATGGCAGTGAATGGGGGCACCTGGCTTATGGAGGTGGGGCCACAGCTCCACCCAGGGCCATCCCAATATCTGCCCTGATCCCAGATCACTTCTGGCCTCAGTTTCTCAAAAAGTAGCAATTGGGGACCCATGGGAGGGCCTGCTTGGAGCTTGTGACCTTTCCTGGGGCCAGCAGGCTCTCGAAACCTATACCTTCCTTTTGTGTCACTTTTATTTTTATTTACTTTTTAAATTGCATTGAAGCTTGAGGTGAAGTAGGGGAGCTGAAACAAGGTCTCATGTAACCCCAGCTAGCCTCCACTTGCTGTGTAGCCCAAGCTGGCCATGACCTCCTCATCCTCTTGCCTGCACCTCCCAAGCACAGGGATTACAGGCATGTACCACCACACCCGCCTTCTCTTGTTTTTAAAGAAAGAAATCATTAAGGGATGAAAGCATGATTCTGAAAACAATACAAAATAAAACATGCTTAGCAAAAGTCTTTCTGAGGACCCTGTTGCGTGGGAAATGCATTAGTAGTAGAGCTGTCCCCCAGAAAAGCTGACAGCCAGTGTTTCTCCATTGTCCTTGACATTCAAGGACACACATGGGCCAGGCGTAGGGCACAATTTCCCATCACACTGCCCAACACTGAAACACTGACTGGGTGAGGGAGCTGGCCTGCTGCCCCGCCAGGGTTGTGACCTGGGCTGGCCTACTCGAGGAGGGCCCCCCCCCTAAGCCCACCCCACCCTTCCCTCCTAGAGACAGAGCTGTGCCATCTGGAAACATTTAAAAATGAGAAGTAACTTCCAAGTGAGCCACAGAAGTCTGTGTAAAATTGCTCCCTCGCCATAAAATACACTATAGCCACACACAATGACAAGATGACCAGACCTGATGGCTTGTGCCTGTTGTTCCAGCATTGAGGAGGCTGAGGCAGGATTGAAGTAGCCTGGAGTACATAGAAAAGCCCTGATTAAAGAATAAACAACCCAAACTAAATGAATAAAACAAGGTGAATTAAAACAAGGACACTTTCTGTCTTCCACTTGGCTGAAGAACATTTAAGTATTTGTCACTGTGACTGTCAAGGAAATGTGGAAATACACAGCACTGGGAGGGCCAACGGGTCAGCTACCACAGTTACAATTCAACTTCTAATGCAGCTAGACATGAAAATGTCCTGTAGCCCACCCATTCCACCGTGGAGAAAAATGAGGGGAACTCTCCTACAGACTTTTGAAATCTTAGCAGAAATTCAAAGCAAACTAAAAGCTTATCAGGTGGAAACAGGCTAAGTCAATTGTGGCCTGCACAGTGGGATAGTATACAGCTGTGAAAATGAGTAGGCAGCATCGAAGGTCTGAAGGAATTCATACCAATGTGGTTGCCTTTGAAGAGGTACAGGTCTGAAGGGATGGTTTAAGGCAGACTTACATGTTTCTCTGTGTGTGTGGTCTCTGTTTGCTGGGGTTGCAGAGAATTGGCCATTATTACAGGTCTGAATTGAGGAAGGCTGTGGCCCTCAAAGTGTTCTAAAGTGAAAGCAGCCCTCACTGTCTTCCTAGACCCCTCCACAGCCCCTACTACTTTGGGGTATGCTCTTCCATCTGGATCCCTTCTCCCCAAAACTCTACAATTCAACCATGCTGTGGGGCTGTGGGTGCGGGTATGTCTAATGAGGGCTTAACATTCCTGAGACTCTGGGTTCAACCTCCAGTACCAAAAAGAAGAAAATCTATACCCTTGGAGCTGGAGAGATGGCTCAGCAGTTAAGAGCACTGGCTGCTCTTGCAGAATACCAGGGATCAGTTCCCAGCACCTAGATGCTTGAAGGAGCCCAACAGAGGCTGTTCAAGCTGGATCCCAATCAGTAGAACCACCTAGCTAGTCCTCAGAGCCAGAAGCAATGATCTGTGGTTTGTTACTTTAAGATGTGAATTCAGGAGTATTTGTTATACAGCACAAGCTTGCTGCTACACTTGACCTAGAGGGCTTCCTTTACTCCTACTTACCTTTTCTGGACTACTTATCACACACTTTCAGGGCCTTGATGTAGACAAGGTTTCCTCAGGAAAGCCTCCCTTACCCCTAGAAATTTAGGGCGCTGCCAGTCCTTGAACTTGCTCCCGCAGAGCCTCTGAATTACAACTGTGCATTACCCATTCCTGGCTCTTGAGCTCTGGAGTAGAGAAGGTATCTCTGGCACCCAACTCGACACTTGCACACAGTAGGTGAGCAGGACTTGCTGCTGCACTACTGTGGCTCAATGTAGTAGAGAGAGACCTACAAACCACTGCTGGCCTGGCTGGCCCGGTGCTAGACAGAAAAAGAGCTTCAAGGAGGCAAAGAGGCAAATGGGAGCTGGTGCAAACGGGGGCAGCAATTTTGATCACATTTGTGGGGCATTTCCAAGAACTGAGAAATGCAGAAACGCTCTGTAGTGTAAACATTCCCACGAGCTTCGCTGAAACCCTGCACCCAGGCTGTGCCAGGATGGAGTTTTGTGTTGGGAAGGAAGTTCTAAAAAGTCTGTGAAATCTAAAAATTCTCAGAGGGGTTTGCCACTTGACAGGGAGTTAAGAGGCAGGGAGACTGCTGGCGGGGGCAGCGCCCTCTGCCAACTCCTGAGTTCTCTGTGGGGTGGGGAGGGGCTGCTTTCCTTCTGGAACCCAAGCTGCCCTTGGGCTAGCTCCAGTTCACCACCCTGAACTTTCTAAGGCAGTCAGAGGGTCTTCACTTTGGGCAGGGCCCACCCTGTGCAGTCAAGACATTGTGACTTTTATATCCTGACTTCCTGTCAATGGTTGAATCAGGGTGGGGAGGAAATAGAGGCTGTTGTGTCTGGTGTCAGTGTGAATCCATATCTTCATTATTTATTTCCACACGAAGAGGCTGAAGTTCAGGGAGGGAGTGTTGGTAGACCTTTCCAAGCTCTGGCCCTGGTTGCAATCTGGAAGTCCATTGTGCCACTTAAGAAAGAGGCAATAGGGGCTGGAGAGATGGCTCAGCAGTTAAAAGCACTGGCTGCTCTTGCAGAGGACCCAGGTTGGGTTCCCAGCACCCATTTGGTAGCTAACAACTGGCTGTAACTGCAGTTCCAGGGGATCTGACGCCCTCTTTCTGGCTTCCATGGGCACTGCACACATAGGTGCATTTATATGTATGCAGGCAAAACACTCATACACATAAAAATAAAAATATTTTTAAAAAGAGGTAATAACTTCAAAATAATCATTCTCTTGAGACCAACCCTTCATTAGCTCTTTAAGGTGCCCCAGCTTAAAGGCCCAGGACTGCAAGGTCAGGGCTAGGGAGGCCCCAGCTGGTGAGGCCGCACTAGGAGAACTTGACTCTTCACCCTTTGTCAATCTAGGGGCTCAGATTCTATCTTAGGATTCACTGTTATTGCTGCAGCTCTGGCCATTAGGACCACATTCCAACAAGAAGGAAAGAAAGGAAGCGTGGAGGGCGTTTTTCTCTTCACCTTTCTCTGTGAAGTTCGGAGTTTGCACCCTTCTGAGTACTCTGATAGGCAACACGCCATCAAGTTAGGAGGGGAGCAGGGACACGCCGTCAGGTGCCCAGCTAGAACTTGGATTATTCCTCACAAAGGAAGGGAAATGATGGGCATCTGGCACTTGCCTCCCCTGTCCTGAGACCCCCATCCTGCTTTCTCCTCTCTGATCTTTCTCCTCCCACACCACCTCTGCTTCCTCTGCACTTCGTCCTCATCTCTGGGGAGGAAAGTCGTGTGCACTGAACAAGTGCTGTGTGAATTGTCATTTGTATCATTCATGCCCATGTCTCCTGGGTCCTTTAGACCCCAGATCCCTAGACCGTGAGCCACAAGCCAGACGGGGACCTGTAACAAAATGTAGGGGTCATGGAAACTTTGACAACGGTAAAAAAATGTCTGAACACACAACCATCAAAACTGAATTCAAGGGCAGGTGAGATGACTCAGCAGGTAAGGGCACTTAACCGCCAAACCCCAGGACCTGAGTTGCATCCTGGGGGGCCCACTGTCCTCTAACTTCCACATGTGCCCTATGGAATGTGTATCCTTAACCCACACACAATAAGTAAGATGTACTAAAACATTTTAAATTGAAAAATCAAACACGAAATGACTCTGAGGTATCTCTGGCAGTGCTTGCCCATGTTGCATCATGTGACTTCACCACAGCCTTGGTTCTGAACACAAACGGGCACACTTCGCTCTGTGCATGCCATCACACCACCTCTCAGCTCAGATTCCAAACTGCTGAATGTTGTGAACATGAGCGATTTAACCCTTTCCTCCAAAAAAGTTTAGCAGTGGTTTCTCATGACCAACCACTCTCCCTGCTCCCTTGTTAAGAAATGAACACTTAAACCAGGCATGGTGGTGCACACCTTTAATCCCAGCCCTTAGGAGGCAGAGGCAGGTGGATCTCTGTGAGTTCCAGGCCAGCTGGGACTACAGGGAGACCCTGTCTCAAAACAACAACAACAACAACAACAACAACAAAGAGTACTTATTCATGAACTCCTTGGATTAGTCGTGTGCCTGATACTGTAACCCACTGTCACAATTCCTGGTTGAATGCCACATCCCTTTCTCTCTTTTGTTCCATGCTGTTTTCCCGACCAGTCATTTGAGTAGATTGTAAGGCTGAAGCTCAGTGAAGGACAGCTAAGTGCTTCTCGCATCAGTGATAAAAGGCTCTCCTTCCAATTTTTGGTGGCTACGCGTCCTTCTGTGCGGAAGTTAAATTTGCCTTAAGTTAAATGGTGGTCTCTTTTTTTAAAAAAAAATTATTATTTTAATTTTATGTGTATGCATGTATTGCCTGTGTGTAGGTAAGTGCACCTATGTTGTGCAATGCCCACAGAGGACAGAAGCTGTTGGATCCCCTAGAACTGGAGTTTCAGACAGTAGTTAGCTGCCACGTGGGTGCTGGGATTCAAACTTGGATCTTTTGTAGGAACAACCAATGTTCTTAACCACTTAGCCATCTCTCCAGCCCCTAAATGGTGGTCTCTTGATTTGCAATCCTGATCTTATCTCCAATATGAATTACAGAGTTTTTTGTTTTTTCTTTTTTAAAACTATGCATATAAAGTTTTCTGCTCTTATTGAAACATAATGGTTCAATTAGGTAAAATAAAGACTTTTAATGTTTCCCACCATCATTCTTCAGCATGTAATGGCCAAGTTAGTCTAGATTGGATTATATTAGAATGTTTGATTTAAAAAATTCTGTTTGAAATTGCTGACTTGAGTTTCATACAAAAAAAAATCACCGATTGGGGTGATGGCTTAGCTAGTAAAGTGCTTGCTGTACAAACATGAGGACCTGAGTTCAGAATCCCAGCACGCATGTAAAAGTTGGGTGGGGCCACCTGAGTCTATAACCCCAGTACAGAGGGGTCAGAGATAGGTGGATCCTGGGGACTCGCTGGCCAGTAGTCTAGTCAATGCTCTGAACTCCAGGTTCAGTGAGACCCTGTCTCAAAAAATAAGGTGTTGGGGCTGGAGGGATGGCTCAGTGATTAAGAGCACTGGCTGCTCTTGCAGAGGACCTGGTTCAGTTCCCAGCACTCACATGATGGCTAAGAACTATCTGTAAACTCCAGTTCCAGGGGATTCGACACCCACTCTGGCCTCCAATCACACCAGGCACATGGTGTACTTACATACATGCAGGAAAAACATGCATACACATAAAATTTAAAAAATAAATAAAAAATAAGGTGGTGATGAATAAGGAAGGCACCTGAAGTCGAATGCACATGCACAGTGAATGCACACCTACATACATGTGCACAGAGGCATAAAGCACATGCACACACATGCACAAATCGATCAATGAATTTTGGCTTGGGATTAGAAAAGAATTTCCAACAATTTCCAAAACTGCCTGAACATACTTCTGCCATGCCATATTCTACTGTGTATTTATGCAAAGCAGTGTTCTCCCCATTGATAATTATAAAATCAAAATATCAATCAACTCTGAAAAATGCTGAAGACGCTCTCCACCCTGCAGTATCAAATATTCAGCCAAGATTTCATTCTTTATGTAAAAATAAGCACATCCATCTCATTAGTATGCAAATTCACTTCATCTTTATTAATTATACAATTACATATATACCAAAGAATTATTTTACAATAAATTTCTTTATGATTATCAATATATATTTGATTTGTATGCCTATTTTATTCCATATATACCTAGGGTTGTGTAAAATGTTCTCATGTGCAAAGGGACCATGGGTGGAAACAGGTGAAGAAACACTCTCTAACCTTTCACCCACTGAGATGTCTCTCAGTTTCAGAGCCATGACCTATGAAAGTTCAGGGATGTACTCTGAGGCTGGGGAGGTGGCACTGTGTTTCCTCCAGAACACCTAAGGCTGTCCAAGGTGGTGTCTCTTTACTGGGGTGATGGGTCTGTGACCAAGGTTGGCCAGGTCCCATGGTGCAGTATGTTCTAATCCATGGGCAGCTTCCCTAGATTTGGTTGAGTGGATGGTCTACAGCAGGTGCTCTATAAAGTTTTGTTTGCCTAGAGCCTGGCAGGTGACCCTGTGGGGACTCCAGGTCCCAGCTGGGGTGAGCAGCTCTTTTTCTGTACCCACCTTGATGGATAAGGGCTTGTCCATCAACTGTGGAAGGAGGTGGAGACCACGCTCTCCAACATGACAACCCAGAGCATTCTGGTTCTGAAAGGACATTTTTCCTAGACAGGAATAGGTGGGGACAAATGTTGGTCAAGTGAACTAGGGGGGATGGGGGCGGAACAAGGCCAGGTAGCTGAAATGCCACTATCTCGCCAACAGCTACCCCTGGTCCATGAAACATGGAAAATAGCCAGAGTTGTGGTGTCCATGGGAATCTCCCTCATCCACAAAGCTCCAGGGCCTTGACCAGCACCTGCTAGCCCCCATCCCTCTGAACTGGTGGTAGTCCTGTTCTCCTCCTACTACTGGAAACTGGAAACCCCCGCCCCTTGTTTCTTTGGGGAATACATCCTACAGACTCTTTGGTTAAGTGAAGTCAAGTTTGTCTTGGGGGTATGAGCATGTGACAATCCACAAATCTCTATCTTCCACATGGTGATTCAGTTAGAGATGATCAGGTGACCCAGGCTGAGCCAATCAGATGTATCCCCATCTCTGGCATAGTAATTGAGTTAGAGGTGATCAGGTGACTGAACCCTGACCAATCAATATGAATCTCTTAGACATGATACGCTTAGGAGTAATCAGGTGACCTAGATCTGCCCAATAAGAGCCTGACAAACCATTTGGGGAAGGAAAGCCCCTTTCTGGAGGGCTTGCTGGCCCAGGGACTGCTGAGGACTTTCTGCCACCTCTGGGGAACAGTTGGCCTGTGAGTGGAGTCAACACAGAAGAGAGACAGAGCAGGTCACTGACCTAAGATTCTGTGATAAGATCTGCTCCAGAAGTTCAGCTTGATTTCCTGTCACTTGCCACCAAATGAACCCTCACAGACACCCCCAGGGTGTCTTCCATCCCAGGCCCTTGGCTCTTCTCTTCTTTGGTGGTGTCACTCCATCCCACTCCCCTGGCAGAGTGGAGATGTCTGGTAAGGTCAGCACCCATCAGAGGCCCAGAGTGTCACTGCAACATGCCAGGAAGTGGGCTGTCCACTAAGTCCTTTAGATCTCACTTAATCCCCTCAAGGGCAGGTCTAAACTTCCTATGCAGATAAGGCTTAAAAAGGTCACTCTGTCTGCATGCTACTCAAGCTGGGTTTCTTGAATTCCTAGGACTACTGTATCGCACCCCTCCCAGGAAGTCTGGGCTGCTTGTCTCCACACAGTGGCCTCTCCAGCCCTCCTTGGCCAAGTGGAGGGGAGGCTGCCCCATCCTGTGGATAAAGAGCTAGAGCACAACAGACCACCACTGCTACCAGGTGTAGGCGCTGAGCTTTTAATGTCTCCTTTTGCATGCTAGGCAGAGCTGGGCATGGTGGTTCTGTGCATGGGAGGGGTGCAGACTGAAGCAGCTTAATTCTGGCAATCTGGAGTTCCTGTTGACCTCGAAGCCAAGACTCTTTCAGGTCAAGAACAGACCAATTGCCAAGGAAAACAGGGTATATCCAGCAAGGGAGTTGGGAACTAGGACCAGGAGCATCCCAGGGAAGGGGCCTGACCACATCTCCCTCTGTTTTTCTGAGCTCTTCAGGACAAGGGAGGCATCAAGGACTCAGCTCCTCCCTGACTGTGGGCAGGTTAGCTCAACTTCTAGAACTCCCCGTTGGCTGGGCACTGCTGCCACCCAGGTGCTGGGCTGGAAGATGGGTCCAGAAGCCAAGAAGAAGGCCTGGTCTCCACAGGCCAAGCAGGACCAGGAGGTATGAGTTGGTGTGGTGGTGGGGGGCACACCAGAGACAGGACCCAGATCTTGCCTGGGACCCCAGGCCACAGTGCTTTCTCAGCCCCCATGTCTGCACTCCACATTCCTCTCACTGCCCCTCCAGAGTCCAGCTCCAGCCCTGCACTGGCCTGAAGACTTGGCTTATTTGTTGAAGCCTGCTGAAGCTGGAGGAAACCCTATCTGAGTGCTTGGGCCCTGCCCAACTCCCAAATGGTCACTAACAAGCAGAGACACTCATGATGGTTAATTAATTCTGTTAATTGATATTATTCATGATGTAGCCACCATCTGTGCACTCCTTACTATGTACAAAGTACCCATTCTCTCTCTCTCTCTCTCTCTCTCTCTCTCTCTCTCTCTCTCTCTCACACACACACACAAACACACACACACACACACACACACACACAGAGTCTTCAAAGCAGCCATACACTGTTGGGGCCTGGGATTTGGGATTCCCACCTTAGGGGCAAAGAAAACAAAACCAGGGAGGTAAAAACAACTGCTGAAAGATGCCAGGCAAACATGACTGGCACCTGCCCGGTAGGGACCTGGAGACAGACATGCCCCTCCCATGCATCCCCTCAGTCACATCTCCAGTCATTATTTCATCATTCCTCCCTTCATCCAGCTAGCATTTATTAAGCATCTACTGTGTGCCCTGTTCTGTCCTAGACACTTAGCCCTAAGCTGGGGCACTTTTTGTGTTCCTGAGAAACAAGCTGGGGGAGGGGTACAGATCCTGCTGGCCCCTGGGAATTAGGTACTCCAGCTTGGGGGTCTTGGTGGACAGATGTCCCTTCTCAGGCTATCCCTAAGTAAGTAGGGAGCCTTGTTTTTCTTTAATTCATTAAAAATAAACAAGCAAACACACACTGAGGGAGCCTGTATGACCTCATTCCAACAGGTACTGCTCTTGGTGGGGGCTGTGGCTGGGGTGAGTGGGGACAGAAGACTCCTACAGTCAGCCACAGTCTCTGGCTGGGTTTAGGCCGGGGCCACCTGGCTGGTCTCGGTCTTGGAGGCGGTGGGAGATGCTTCCTCATCACCCAGGAGGTTCTTGCCACAGCAGAGGGTGGTGAGCATGCAGTTCCGGAACTAGAAGGCAGGGGGCACCATTCAGGAAAGTGCCTCACCACCCTGCCCTGCCTCAGCCTCCCACATCCTCCCCCGACCCCAAGTCTGGCTACCTGGAAGGAACTTGCTTAAGTGTATGTTATCCCACCCATAGAGATGCCAGGGACCCAGCACAAGGGGTCATTGTCAAATGACATTCCACAGTGTCCTATGGGTGTCCAGGGCATTCTATGAATGATCTCATTTAATCTGAGAATTCGGGATTTGGTCCTTTTGTGAATGAAGAAATTGAAGCCCAGAGAAGGAGATATCTGATTTGCCCGAGGTCACACAGCTAGAACATGGCAGTGCTGGCACTTGAATCCAGTGCCTATGTCCAAAGACTTCTTCCTCTACTGCAAAGAAACTATATATATATATATATATATATATATATATATATGAAAAATCCCCAACATATTTTTTTACTCAGGATTTCCCTGTAGCCCTGGTTGGCCTAGAACTTGCTATGTAGACTAGGCTGGCCTTGATCTCACAAAGATCTAGATGCCTGCCTCTGCCTTCCAAGTGCTGGGACTAAAGGTGTGCACCACTCTGCCCAGATGGAAACATAATTTTTAACAAGTGCTGATCCCTTTCGTGTTTGGAACCAGCCTTTTAAGCAACTTGTCAGTTTTAGAATCACTGAGATTACCCATTCCGGGCTTGGAATTGTTTGTTTTTGTTGTTTTTTGAGACAGTCTCATAGGAGTGTTGGGCCACCTGGAGGGCTTACTCCCAGAGGAGCCACCCAGAGATTGGGAGTCTGCCAACCTACCAGCATCCCAGTGGAGCCCCTCTCCTGCCTGGTCTCCTCCCCCCTCATTTCCTCCACGCCCCCATTCCCCAAACTGCAGGTACCTGCTTGTTCATCATGATATAGATGACCGGGTTGTAGATGGAGGCGCTCTTGGCAAAAAAAGCTGGTAGGGTCATGAAGATGGGGCCAAAGTTGGAGCCCTGGTGGGTGAAGATGTACATGGCTACGCTGGCATAGGGTACCCAGCAGATCAGGAAGGCGATGACCATAATGACGACCATGCGGGTGACTTCTTTTTCTGCCTTCTGCGTGGTGGCTGACTCCTGCTGCTGGGCAGCGGCCTGCAGGGACACAGACCTAGGTCCAGCCCACAGTGTCCACACAGGCCCTGACACCCAGCTCTGGCTGTCCAGCATGTGACTGGGGACACACATTAGAAGCCCTTGGCACCCAAGTCCCAGCTTGTACCTCCTTGACTGTGAAGACCAGCTGCCCATAGCAGAAGAAGATGATGATCATGGGGATGGTGAAGTGGACCACGAACATGTAGATGACAAATGACTCATTGTTGACCTCGGGCTTAAGCGTGTAGTAGTCAATCCCGCATGAGCACTGCATGCCCTCAGGAATGTACCTGAGGGTTGATGTAAGGAGTGGTGGGTAAGACAAGGAGACACCTGCTTGGTTGGGCCTGAGGGGCAGGGTCCCTAGTGGGCAGGAGTTCCTATAGGTCTTTGGAAACATGGTATCCTCACCTGCTGGCCCCACTGCCTGATGAAACTGCCCCGTCTCTGCCCTCAGGTTCAGAGCCATCAGGCCTCCTGATACCTAGCTACACAACTGGGGTAGCTCAGATGAGTAGATATAGGGTGCTGGGGAGGAGGGCACAGGCCTACCTTGTGTATGCAACTGTTTATAGATGAAGGTATCCAAGCACAGGATGCTTCCTAGACCAATAATGAGGGTGCTGCCATCTAAAGGACCTTGTGCAACTTCTGGAATGTTCCAGATGTTCCCCTAATGTCTGAAGTCAGTGACATCTAACTGCCTTCAGAAACCCCAGAGTGCCCATGACTGTATCTGCAGAGGCCTGCCAGGCCAGGTGGGTGAAGACAAGGAAAGAGGCCAGAGGAGGGAGAAAGCTCAGATCAGCAAACTTTGTAAAATGGGCTCTAGGAGGGTAGATGAGGACATGAAGTGGAAATGGAGATTTCTTGGGGGCAGAGGGAGGTAAGGACTCTGGGAACCAGTGACCTGTCCGTGTGTCCAAACCACAGTCCCTGTCTTCTCTCATCTCAGCTGCCATTGGAGACAGTGGCCTGGATGGGGGATAGGACCCACTTCCCAGGGCCACAATGTCACCATGGCTATTAGGAAGGTTCAGCTTCCCCAGGGGCTGAGGTCCAAGGTCAGAGAGAGCTACTCATGGGGCACTTGACCAAAGAGGATTGCAGTTTGGCCTTGGCTTAGCTGAAGATTAGGGGCTTGGTCAATGTGGTAAGGGGTTGGGGTGTCTGGGGTTCTCCTTGAAATGGGGCTTGGAGACAGAGCCAGACTTACAGCACAATTAAGGTCCCTCTCCTCTCCCCTGCCTTAGATCTGGTTCTGGGAGGGTGGCCAGGATGGGTTTTGGGGCAGGACTATAGAGCTCAGTGTCTGGGACCAGCCAGCAGGCTTTGCATCCTGATTGGGGGCCTGACAAAGGTCTTTCAGACCCCTCTGTACTCAGTGCCCTTACCTGGACCAGCCAACAAGTGGGGGTACAGCACAGGCCAGCGCCATGACCCAGGTGAAGGCTACACCCGTGATGGCATGGTTCTCCCCAAAGCGGAAGTTGCTCATGGGCTTGCAGACCACCACGTACCGCTCAATGGCCAGGACCACCAGGGACCACAGGGCAATTTCACCTGCAAGACAAGTGGAGGCCCATCAACCCTCCTGTGCTGGCCTCACTCCAGACCAGAGAGCACACTCCCCAGGGGTGCAGGCCAGCAAGGCAGCCTCTGTCTGCTTCAGGACTTGATCGAGGCCTCAGGAACAAAGGGGGCTTGGACTGAACAGAAGGACGAGGAGGAAGAGGAGGAGGAAGAGGCAGTGGTGGAGTCGGCGGTGGGGGTGGGGATGAAGGACCCATGTGTCAGAGTGAACCTCCAAAAAGCCAGGAATTGTTTGGTTAGAGCCATAGGCTCATGGGACACAGAATCAGATTGGATTAGGCACTGGTGGCAGATTTTCAGAACAGCATAATCTTCTTGGGGCCACAGGCAAAGTTCCTTGGAAGGATGTACAAAGATAGCAGAAACCCACAGGAAGCAGAATGGCCAGAGCTGTGGCCTGGGACGGCACTGATAAGTTCTTTGCCAGGGGAAGAAGAAGGAGGAGGTGTGGGCTGCCCTCAGTGCTCAGTACAGAGAAGGCTATGCAACAAACCAGCCCTGGGATACTTCTGATGATGGGCGCTCTACCAACAAGAATCTCTGGGTGGTGGCAGGTGTGGCCTGGGCCTGGCCATGCAGAGATGAGCCCACTGGCATGTGGCACCTCAGCTTCTGGCCAGAGACTGGGGGACTATGATCACAATGATGGCCAGATATGCCTGACAGTGCCATGAAGAAGACAGCACTCTGGTTATGGGGGATCAAGACAGAGCACCCTCAGCCAGGTGTGGTGGGCACACCTTTAATCCCAGCACTCAGGAGTCAGAGGCAGGTGGATCTTTGTGAGATCAAGGCTAGCCTGGTTTTTAAAGAGTAAGTTTCAGGCCAGCTGGGGGCTATAGGGAGACTCTGTCTCAAAACACACAAACCAAAGAAAAAGAAAAGGCACCCTCAAGACTCGTGCAAGTTATAACCATCACCCCAGCTTTGTCACACCCACCGCTCTTGTCTTCCTACATCCACAGGAGACATCCCTGGATCTAAATAGGTTCTGGTCCCTGCTCTGCCACATCGCTACATGAGTCTCTTGTCATCTCCCTGCCTCATTTTCTTCATGTGCTAACAGGTTTCATAATCCCTGCCACAGCTGCATCATTTATTTTACAATTGAACCAGAGAGAAAATGTTAAAAAAAAAATTTAGTGTGGCATAGTGGTCTATGCCTGTGTGCCTGTAGTCCCAGCACTTGAAAATTGGAAGCAGGAGGCTTGGGAGTTGAAGGCCATCTTCAGCTACATAGTTTGAGGCCAACTTGGGCTACATGAGACCTAGCCTCAAAAAAAAAAAAAAAAAAAAAAAAAAAAAAAAAAAAAAAAAAAAAAAAAAAAAAAAAAAAAAGAAAGAAAGAAAAAGAAAGAAAAGAGGAAGGAAGGAGGAGAAAGAAAAAAGAAAGATCCAAATCCTTTGAAGCTACAGATGCCTCACAGGTGTCCTGCCTCCTGCCAGAGGTGCTGCCTGGGGAGGAAATAAGATTCCCAGCAGGCCCTTGTGGCATAGGTTAGTAGCACAGAGATGACTGTCAGAAGCCTGCAACACAGGCCTTTTCAAACCTTGGAGGAGAATGCGGTCCTCCCCTGGGCAGGAGCGGGGGAGGGGGGGGCATTCCTGGAGGACAAAGACCTGTGTGTTTTGTCTAGCTCAGTCCTGGTGCTTAACCTGGGTCTGCCCAGCTCACCTGCCTCAGGGAACACAGAAGTCAACTCTGCTCCTATCTCCTAAGAGTCCCCAGCAAGCCTCTGACCACTCTAAATCTTGTTCTTTGCTTCACCCCAAGTGAGATACGTGAGCATCCATGCTCACGCTCAACGCACAGCAGCAGCCTAGCTCAGCAACACAGTGTTTGTAGATTGAATAACAAGGCCTTCGGATAATGCTGATTTAAGAGGCGTGGAGAAGGATCCTTTAAGCCACCGTACCCAAGCTGTGGACCCGCCCTAGGCCCTTCCATGCTCGAAGCCGACACCCCAGCCCCTTGGCTCATACCGCCCAGTGTGGCAAAGAAACCCTCGAGGTTGCATCCTGTGGGTCCAAAGACGAAATAGCCGTGCAGCGAGGTGTAGAACGTGGTGGTGAAACCCCCGATGACCATGAAGAGGTCAGCCAGGGCCAAGTTGAGCAGGATGTAGTTGAGAGGCGTGCGCAGCTTCTTGTGCTGCACGGTGACGTAGAGCGTGAGAAAGTTGATGGGGAAGCCCAGCACGATGAGCAGGAACATGTACGCCGCCAGCATGGAGAACTGCCATGGCTCGGCCAGGTAGTACTGCGGCTGCTCGAAGGGGCTGCGCACCACGCCTGTGCCGTTGGAGAAGGGCACGTAGAAGTTGGGGCCCTCCGTGCCGTTCATGGCTGCCGCCCTGGTGGCTGCCCCACGGGCTGTTCCGACAACGGAGACTGAGGCTCCAGGGTGCGAGCTCAGCCACCCACGGCTCCCACTGCACGACTCCGGGCCCTGACCGCCCACCCAGACCCTTATAAAATGACCTTCCATCCCTAAGCCGTGGGCTGATTCAGCATCCGGGAGATATCATAATAATCAAACTAATCCCGCTACTGCCACCCAGGCCTAATTGGCTTGAAGCAGGACGAAGGTGACACTGGATAGAGGCTGGGGTCGCGCGCAGGGGGTCCCTGGGAAAACGAAGGTTGTCTCATCTTGTCTACCCCAGACTTCCCCAGAAATTCTGCCCAAATAGTCAGTCTGGTGGGCCTAACTACTGTGTTCCAACTCTTTTCCTTGAGTTCTCATAAGGTCACAGAAACTATTCTCACTCCTCACACCCTTCCTCACCTATTTGGTCCCTTCCCAGGTTTCCTCTTGGTTATCTGGTCCCCAGGCCCTGACACCAGCTCATTTGGACAGAACCAAGCTTTGTGCAGGGCAGGGGATGCACCCTGCCAGCTCTGCCCATTACCCCCCCCCCCACAAGGCCCAACAGTTCAATAACTATTTGTTGTGTTCAATTGGAATTTGCTCACTCACTCTTTCATTAAACATTTATGAGCTGGCCACCAGGGAGACAAAGAGAGAGAAGGACACAGCCCTGCCCAGAGTGCTTCTATACTGAGGACTCAGAACCCTGTACAGGCTGAGAGATGCTGGTCCTGGACCAGGCTTGGAGTCAGAGGATGTGAGGCCAGTGTTTCTGCCATGTGGTTGTGATGCTAGCCCCAAGATGGCAAGACGCACAGGGGAAGGAAAGCAGGGACTTCAGGGACAGGTGACCAGGGAGCAGGTGTAGGGTTGGTGCTAGCAGGTTTCCCAGATCATCTGAGAAAGGAGTTCAAAGATATTCCCAGGATGAAGTGGGGTGACCTAGAGCCCCTGCATATAGGATGCTCCAGGACCATTATCTAGCAGGCACATGCATGGGGTGCCCATGAGTCCTAGACAAGGGGCTTGATTTTGGGGGGATCCACAAGAAACATCAAGTCCCTGGCTGCAAAAAGCCAGCACTTCTCTGGGGGACCTAGGGGGATAGGCAACTGTTACAAACAAGAGCTGAGAGAAGAATACCCTAAGCAGCCTGGAACATGCCTCTAGGTGAAGGTTGATCTGAGAGCTGAATGATTGGAGAAACAGCCATGTTTCTCATCACACAGGTATTCAGGCAAAGGAGAACCACAGCACAGGCCCTGAGGCCTGAGTAGAAGGCTCACCACAGAAATGTACATTTCTGAGACTTGGGGCCCTTAATCTCTGTCTTGATCAGTCTCTTAAGGATTCTTAGATCTGTCTGCTCAGAAAAGGAAATCCCTTCCCTGAAGGCTCTCCTGGAGGTTCCAGACCCCTTGCTTATCCCCAGCACACAGAGGGTTAATGAAAGGAACACAGGATTGGTGTGTATGGAGGGGTTGAGGTGGCTTCTAGCAGATTAAGAAGCTTGGCTTGATGATTAGGCCCAACGCTAATGAGGTCAAGGTGGATGCTTTGATTCTGATACCACCGTGGTGGTCACCCTCATCCCTGTAGTGCAACAGCACCCCAGGGCCTTGCTTGCTTGTTTGTACTTGGGACAGCTGGGAAGCTGTGTTGTGTTCTGTTTCTTTTACCCATCTCCTAGGCCCTAATGTGAGCCTTCAGGGGTGGGCTAGGCACATAGTAGGAGCTTGCTAAACACCTGCTGACCCACCGAGTGAGTAGACAGGCACAATTACCTCTGGAATCACTGATACTCATCTATTTCACAGGGCTGTACAGTGGGAGACTGAAAATGGTCACTGAGGTGAAGTGACTCTGGAGTCTGTAAAACGTGACAGAAATTGTTTTGAACAGGTGCTGTTGGTTCAGTGAGATAAATTCAGAGTGACCTGAAAGGGTCATTAGAAGCTATTGGTTCAACTACCCTCCTGCATCCTCACCTGCAGACTGAGGTCTGAGGTGCATAGTGGGTGGGGTGCACGGATCACCCAGGTCATGTGACGAGTCCGCCACAGACAGGGCTATAATCACACGGTCTACATAGCTTTGTAGGTATCTCTCCCTGTTCATCTCTCTCCCATCAGTTCTTAGGGGAGGCCTGCCCGTCTTCTCATCAAAGGGAGAGTTGCTGGGTAGGAGGATAACACCTAGATTGAGTTACATGGACACAAGATAGAGCAGTGGTTACCTTGAGAGGAAGCGGGAATTCTAGCCTGTGTCTCTAAGTCACCAGGATACCTTGGGGAGTCCCACTTTCCCCTCTGAGCCTGTTTTCTGAGACTGGGACACTGGGAGCAACATAGCCATCTCCAGGCTGAGCCTGCCCTGCTGTTCCACAGTAAGTCTGCAGACATCATAGCTGAAGCGCGGTGGCTCTTTTACACTCACTTGACATCCCACCTAGGCCCCTGACCAGTGCAATGGCACCCCTTCCTGAGTGCCTGCCTTTGTGGGCTGCTGGAGCTTTTCAAGTCAGTTCTTCTACCTCTCCCTCAGGCCCCTGAGGAGAGCCCACCCCCACTAACCTCCACACCAGGTCTCATGAGCACTATCTACACAATACCAACACTGCCGTCTTACCCCCTCTGGCTGACCCACACTCATTCGTATCTCTGGAATGTGGGTCAGTTAGGCTTGTCATCTGCTGTCTGTGAGCTCTTGATCCCCAGCAGGGGGGTCCCTGTAGGGAGAGTCCCCCTCTTCTGGCGGTTAGAGACCCTCTGCAGAGGTGAAGTTTGAGCACAGTCTGGCTAACCTGCAGCCTGAGTTCTTTCCCTCTGGAGTCAGGGGTCTTGAGAAGACTAACAGCACACCTGAGTGAGGGTCACCGTGGTCAAGCTGTGAAAAAGTCTGAGGAGCTCAGATGCTCGGCCCTGGGTCTTTGACCAGAGCTGCAGCCATCTTAGCCCCTTGGACGCATGGGTAGTAGCAGGCACTGACTGGAGGATTAGGAACTTAGCCACTAACATTAATGGCTCTTAAGCCTCAGCAGGAAAAAGTGCTTCTGGGTCAGCAGCCCCCTCTTCCTTGTCCTGCTTCACCACCTCACCTGTGGCTTAGTCCACCTGGCTGTGTCACCAAGGCCTGGAAGGAGAGATGCTGCTCTCCTTTCCTCCTTCCACTTTGAGCATTTGTTATGCATGCTCCATGGCGGGCCCTGGGCTGAGTGTTATGCAGGCTCAGGAGGCCAGACAGGTGAAACTACTAACAAGGAGCTATGGCAAATTTTCTCCTAGTCCCATCTGCCTAGCTCACTGCTGTCTTTGCTGTGTTAGAGCCAGGGAAGAGACATGGTAGAGGAACATCTAATGCCCTGAACCAGAGCCATGGGCCCTGTTGGCTTTAGTAGTCCTGCAGGAGGATGCTATGGAAAACAGACCTACAGAGGAGGTGGGCAGGAGGGCACCTGTGGACCCCAGAGGGGTGACCTTAGAGCCTTGGTGGCAGACCTATGAGCCCAGAGGTGGGGAGGGTTGGCTGACTAGCATTGGGGAGCCACTGTGGGTCACAAGCAGGGTAGGGGAACCGTTGCTCGTGTGTTCTAGAAAGGTGTATGGAGCCTGAGGATGATGAAGGTAGTGTTCCAGAGATGGTACTTTGCCCAGTGTAGGACCTGCCTATTGGTAGCCTCCTTACTGAGGGTCTTAACCTGCCTGGTTCACTTTCACCATGCTGTGTAGACCCCAGGATAAGGGAAAGGCACAGCAGGATAGCAAACCCTTCGCCCCCAGCCAGAGCCATAAGGGGCTTCTGGCTTTAGCAGCCCTGTAGGATCAATAGCAAATGGAAATCCACGGACATATCACTGGCTGAGGCCTGGCTAGTCAAGTCTTATCTTCCTCTTCCTCACTTTGGAGAATGTGGACATGATATACATCATCAGGAGGCAGCTCCACCAAGCTGTGCAGCCCAGTCACTCCCGGGCTCAGCCTTCTCCTAACAAAATGGTCTCTGTCCTGATTTTTCTCAGTCAGGGTCACCGTGAGCCCTGTTCATAGATGCTAGTTATGGCTGAAAACTCTGTGCTCAAGCTGAAGAAGGCCCTTGTGCACTGAGTGGAAACTGTCTCAGAGGGCTAGCCCAGTCCAATTATGAAGAGATCAGAAGATGATGCTCAGTGCTGCACCTGGTGAGACCTACCTGGGTTCAGCATGGACATTTGTTCAACCACAGAGTTGCTGAATCTCAGCTTTGCCATCTGTGTATGGACCTCCCTGGAGGCTGCTGAGATCAGATATGATAGTGCATCAACAAGAACAGGAGCTCAGCCTCCAGGGCTTGGCTCCCAACAGGACACTCTGGAGTTTCTGTGTTATCAGCTGAGAGGATGCATGTTGGCATCTCAGACAGACCCCCTGCCTCCAGCCACAGACCATCTGATCTGTCACTGTGATTGACGCCTGTTGGGTAGCTGGAGTTGTTTTCTCCCTCACCCCGCTTTTTCCCAGCCATATGCAAATGATTTCAGTTCAAGGAATGCGCTAATGGAAATCCTAACACATTAATAAATGTTTAGCGTGAGAGAGAGCATGCATGATCATAAGCAATTAGACACTCCAGTGGAGGAGTTCTGTTGGCACAACTGTCTGGCTCCCTCCTTCATTCCTTCCATCATTTCCATAGAGGTGGAGACTGTTGGGGAGGGCCTGGACCATTCCTGGGTTCTGGCTCTAGTGCTGCCTGACCTCTATGGTCCCTCCTGTTAGAGCCCCATTTCTACATCCCTGCAGTGGTCACACCACCTCACAACAGGGTCCTCAGCATGGCTCCCAGCTAACCAATTTCCCAGGCTCCTGCCTGTATTAAGATGCTGGTGGGGTGGGCAGGAGGGCAGGGCCCTTGGGGTAAGCATTGTATTGCTGCCCCTGGGCAGGTGGCATGCTGGAGGAATGGCGCAGAACTTCTGGGATGACAACTCTTGATGCTACCTCACGGCTGGAAGCCCATGGGCCCCTGCACTCTCACAATCATAATGAGTACATGGATGTGGCTATACAGAGATCCCCAGGTGGAACCCCTATGATTCATGCCCTGGAGGGAAGGGGAAGGTGCCACTGGGCTGGGGACCTTGTAGGGGCAGATCCCATGACAGGTGTGCAGGATAAGCTTCAGGAGCTCTGGGGACAAACCTTTATTCTTTGGAGCCAAGTATTTTATTGTCTTGTCAAGATGGAACCTCATTAAACCAAAAGAAACAACAAAAATACCTGCTTTGGGGGCTGGAGAGATGGCCCAGTGGTTAAGAGCACTGCTTTTGCAGAGGACTCAGGTTTGATTCCCAGCACCCCTATAGCAGCTATGAACCGTCCTTAACTCCAGCTCCACGGGAATCCAAAGCCCTCTTCTGACCCCCAAGGCACTGCATGACACGGGTGCACTCACATGCAGGCAAGACACTAATACAGACCAGAAGTACACCAGGTAATGTTCAAAAGCAGACATCCCAGACTGGTTGGCAATGGTTAACAAATGAGAGACAATTTTAGTCTGTAGGGATTGGTTACACAGAGCAATGATGTATAACAGTCAAAAAAGGGGGTACATGCTGGGCGTGGTAATGCACACCTTTAAACCCACCACTCAGGAGGCAGAGGCAAGCGGATCTCTGTGAGTTCAAGGCCAGCTTGGTCTACATAGTGAGTTCAGGACAGCTGGGACTACAGAGAAACCCTGTCTCAAAAAGACAAAAAAACAAACAAAAACAAACAAAAACCCCAGCGCCTCTGTCCCTTCCCACATTGCCATTTTGATTAGATTTCATTTTAAGAGCAGGCAAATGCAATGTTCCTTTTGGATCAAATTAGAAACAGGTGCACTTTTGCATAAGGAAATTAAGTTGCAGACAATATGAAGATTTGTTAAAACGCAGACACTGATGAAAACGAGTAGCCCTTTTATTTGTCATTATTGAGGCAATCTGTTGGCAAAGTGCACACGTTAACGGTCTGACAGATCTGTGGACTCCAGCAGGCTGCCATGAACAACTTCAGCCCTTCTGAAAGTAACAGATTTTTTTTTCTTAGAAAATATATGTACATTCTCTTCCCTTTCTCCTGGTGCTATTTACAAGGCACAAAACACTATAAATAGGAAATCTGTGGTTACATAGGGCCCCTCCGTGAAATAAAACTTCATCTGGGCAGGAGACATGTTCAGGTGGTTTAACTCTTTCTCCCTCCACAGCCTAGGGATAGCAAGGTGGCCAGGGGAGAGGGTGGTCCCAGGGGCTGGTGGTCCCAAGGGCCGGTCTCTGCTCATGAGCCAGTGTCGTCGATGGGCCTCCGGCAGTAGGGGCAGCAGGCATGCTGGAGCACCAACAGCTCATAATCCTCTGAGTGGAACATCTGAGGAAAGATTGATTATGACCCAGGGTCATGGGGCCAGGTACCCCTCCAGACCTGACTCTGGGCTGGGACATGCTGCCCTGAGGGGAGACATTCTGAATGGAGTTTACAGGTACATCATCCCTGACTCCAGGTTCAGGAAAGGGTTCCTTAAAGTCTGCTCCAGCCAACTGGGCAGATACAAGTGAGATGGTGGGACTGTGCCAGCTCATGTTTCTTCCCCTACATGCCCAGCTTCTCAAGGGATATACTAGGAATGGAAGGGTAGGAGAGAGGTTGCCAGTGATGGGCCAGTACCTGGAAGCAGGAGGGGCACATGGTGATGGAGGCGTCTGGCAGCAATGAGCGGAAGTACTGCCACTTCAGTGGTGGGGGCCAGCGCTTGATGAGGACGTCTCTGCGGCTCATGGAACACAGCACCGACCGGTTCACCACCACAGGTACAAACTCTGAGCTGCCTTGCTGTGAGGGGGAAAGTGCATGGTGTGGTGCCCTCCTCATCCACACTGACATGTATGTTGGTCCTGATCTCGGGATCCTTGGTGGCCAAGAGGTCCCTACCACCTCTCATCTCCAGGCAGCCCTGACCCTGACATGCTCTCTGCACCAGTGCTGAAGCAGTCTTGGCACTACCAGTCACCACCAGAAGAGGTCCAGTTCTCCCTCCAACTGCCACTTCTGGAGATTGTGGCCAGCCTTCACTGTCCATCAACTGAGGGTCCCTGTGTGCCTGGGGAAAAGGGCTAACAGAGCTCCGCCAGGTCTTGGTACCCTGTCATGCAGGAGGCATCTCACCTCAAAGCTCAGCTTGGCTGTGAATGGGTCGTCATCTCCCATAGAGTCCATGGTATCATCCAGCCTCAGCATCTGGGAACCTGGAGGATTCTGGTCAAGGAAGGAGCTGGAGATCCAACAGGGAGCAAGTACCACATGCTCACTCCCAAGAGCTTGGCCAGACCTTGCATTTCACTAATGTAGGTAGAGTGGTAGAGTGTCTAAGAAAGGCCTCGGGATAGAGGATGGGGGATACAGGCCAGAGAAGGGAATCCATTAGGCCCTCTGTTTCCCCCATCTTCTAGCCACACCATAGCTCACAGGGAGTAGCCATCTAAGGGATCTATACACAGCCTTGGGATCTGCTGTGTATAGACCATGGACCTCTCACCTTTTACTAATGGCTGTAACTTGCAGAGCCTGGATAGACTAGCCTAGGTAGAGAGCTAGGATCTACCCCTCTGCCCAGTGGTGGTAGAGCTGGTATCAGGGGAGGGCAGGAGGGACTCCCTGGGGAACAGAGGCTGTTAGTGTCCTGAGTCAGGCACAGGATGTGGGTATAATCTAGCCTGAGCATATAATGGCTCCAATAGGAAGCTGGTGTGGCACACAGGATTTTGTGTCCTTCAACAACTAACTCCGTGGGTCTTCCTCCCACCCTGCTTCTCAAAGCATGGTCCATGAATAGGGGCCTCACATGGGAGCTTGCTAGAAAGGTGGACTCCCAGTGCTTCAACCTGCTGGCTCAGAGCCTCATGATAAATTGTATACAGTTCCCTGTGAGACACTATTTTGTTTGAAGAGTACAGGGCTGGGCTTGGCCCAAGACCATACCCCCATGCTGTCCACTTAGGAACAGTGGTAGGGAGACCCCCCCACAGGAAGACTAAAGTGCCAGTCTTAAATCTGTAGGCTCTAGTCAGTTCTCTGCCTACCTCTGGCCTTAGACCTTACTAAATGGGGAACTCTTCAGTCTTTCTAGGCCACAGACTGGGCCCGGCATTGGCCCACCATCCATGGCCTCATCCTTTCTGTCCCCACCTGGTGGGAGCCTATCCTGAGGCCCTCCACCCTGCCTGACTCCAGGCCCAGTACACAGGATACTGCTGCTAGTGATCTCCTGCCATTTGCTCTCCTGCTTGTGTCTCGGTGCCTCCAGGTCAATGAGGGCAATGGCTTCCTCATCTGTGATACCCTCTTCTAGGTAGAATTCCACCAGGTGCAGCACCTCTGGAGGTAGAGGGAGGGGTTAGGAGGATGGCTTCATGGGAGCTCCGGGCTGTCACTCATATCAGGCAGCATGCAAGCAGGTGTACTGACCAGAGCATGTCTTCCCCCCAGCAGCTTCTCCAAAGGCATGTGAGGGGAGAACCAGGCCTCAGCAGTTTCCCCCTGTGGTACTGGAATGGGCTACCCTGAACGCGTTGGCCATGAAAGCTCCATGACTGCCAGCTCAGCCTGGTATGCCATTATGCAAAGCCCAGCACCAGGCAGAGTGAGGGTGTATGCTCTGTGGACCCTGACAATGATTCTGTGTGTATGGCATGGGGGCATAACACTATGCACAATTGCAAACGGAGATCCTCATAGGCCTTTGGGCTTTGCCCTGTGGTACTTGGCAGTAAGGAATGGAGTGGCTCACCATAGGAAGAGGCAGAGAAGATGAAGGGCTGGCGGCAGTTGACACACACATTGCCCAGGTTGTTCAGCAGCGGGTTGTTGGTGGAGCAGCGGTAGCACAAGGGCACTAGCTCCTACAAAACAACACACAATGGCCCGGGCTGAACCACAAGTGGGCACACACCCACTTTCTCTCACGGCCTAGGGCTGTGTGCTGCAGGGAGGCTGGTTAAGGCCTACAGATACAAACAAAGCCTATACCTGGGACCCACTGTCCATCTCCTCCAAGGCAGAGCTCAGCAGGATACTAACAAGAATGTCAGTACCCACAGTCACTTCCTGCCACTAACCAGCCTCCAGGTACTGTGTCAGGGACATCACTTATGCTGCACAGGTAGCCTCATGCCACAGATGTGGAAGGGTTTACCCAGGCCCACCTGACAGAGCAGGAAACTGAGGTTCTGGAAGCATGAGGCACAGCTAGGAAGCAATGAAACTGGGATTTGAACCTAGGTTATCTGAGGACAAGTGCCTGCCTTGAACTTGACATCTGGGCTGGGGAGACCAGGGTTGTAGATACTGTAGGGGATTTGCTGAGGCCCACATGGGGCGGGGCCTGGGGTAGGGGCAGGAGCTCTCAGGAAGAGGGTCAGTGTTGACACAGGCCTGAGGGCAGGCACAGTCTTCTGGGCTTGGAGGTGGCCTGTGACAAGACTCTAGGCCAGTGGCTACATCGTGGGCTGGAGCACAGCAGGCTGAGTGGAGAGCAGGGAAACAGGGAGGAGCAGGAGCAGGAGCAAGCAGGGGGGACACAAAGAGAACACAGCAATCAACTGTGAAACAGAACCCAGACTGGGCTCAAACACATGCCCTCACCTCGCTGTCATGGAAGGGCTTGGAGCGGATGGTCAGGGTGCCCAGTTCAATGGACTTCTGGATCCTGGTGGGAATCTGCAGCCCCTGCAGCTTGTTGTAGGCATGCCGAGCCAGCTTGTAGGCACCTAAGGCCTTGCTCTGCTTGGCCAGTGTGAAGAGTGTATTCCTACCATCAGCAAGGTTAAGGACAGTAGAGGTGGGACCCAGAGTCAGTGCTGCCCACTCTCAGACTGAGTTCTGGGCTAGAATGTAGCCTGTGCTGGTAACCAAAACATGGGCAGGCATCTGAAGAGTGATTTGCTTATATGTGAGATGTAAATGTGTGTCTAGGACAGTAGGCCCTGGGGTCTTCCCAGAGGCAAAGACAGTAGCTGCTACTGCCTTCTTTTAGGAAAAAAAAGTCATGGTCTCACTATGTATCTAGTCTGGCCTCAGTCTTCTGGCCTCAGTCTTCCAAGTGCTGAGATTACAGTCACAGCCTGGCTTAGATTCTTTAGGCCAGCAGCACACAGCAATCACCCAGGGACTCCCTTCTGCTTTCTGGGGCCTCTCTGAGCTCCTCATCTGAGACCAACAAACCTCTGTACCCCCATTGCACTCACCTCTGATTCTGGCTGTACCTAGGCCCTGCCCATCCTCCCTGCTTCTCTGGCAAGCTTCAGCTCATCACTACAAGCCCAGATCTCATAGCTCTCACTCTCCTTCTCTAGGGTGACCTCTGTAACACAGCTCCAACAGTTTGTACGTGCGTGTCACCCTGTCTGTCTGCACTGTAACTTCTTTAAAAAAAAATTCTTTTTTGTCTTTTTGAGACAGGGTCTCCCTGTAGCCCCAGCTGTCCTGGATCTATGTAGGCCAGGCTGGCCTCGAACTCACAAAGATCCGCCTGCCTCTGCCTCCTAAGTGCTGGGATTAAAGGCGTGTGCCACCACGCCTGGCTTTTTTTTTTTTTAATTTATTATTTTTATTTTATGTGTATGTGTGTATTGCCTGCATGTAGGTAAGTGCACCTGTGTTGTGCAATGCCTATGGAGGTCAGAAGAGGCTGTCAGATCCCCTGGGACTGGAGTTACAGGCAGTTGTTAGCCGCCATGTGGGTGCTGGGATTCGAACCCGGGTCTTCTACAAGAGCAGCCAGTATTCTTAACCGCTGAGCCATCTTTCCAGCCCCTGCACTGTAACTTCTTTAAGTCAGGGACCATATCAGCAAACCATTTCTGTGTTCCTAGGATATGACACGAGGTAGGGCTCAGCACAAAAGCCCAATCAAACTCTGTTGACTCAACATAACTTTCTGAAAAGGTTGGGCATAGGTGCCAAGGGTGGCAGGGATGGCTGTGGCAGCTCCTTTGGTGAGCATGACCTGCTAGTAGTGGGCAGGAGTATTAGTCAGTGAAGTCCCTTTGACTGAGGAGGGGGAGTTCCCCTGAAGAGTAAACAATGGGTCTGGATCTAATTTTCCCCTTGAGCTGGAGACCCCTTCCTGGAAGGGGCTCCTACAGAAGTAAGGCAGGCTAGCCAGAGGCTGAATGGGGACAACGGCTTTTGACAGTTCTGGGCTATTTGCCCTCTCTGTTTCTGGTCCTTCTATGGCTCTCACTTGCAGAGGAGAAGTAGACTCACAGGGACCCTCAGTGCCCTACACAGGTGCCCAGCTCTTCCACACCTGCCTCACAGGGCCTCCCTGCCTCCCAGTGGTTGGGGCTCCCTGTACTATTCACCCTACTGCCTTCCCTATAGCATGCACGTCACCTTCTCTAGGCAGCCACCCCTGACCAGTGGAGAGTAGATATAAATGTGTGTCTAGGACACAGGCCCAGAGCCCTACCCTTAGCTCCATTTTATTCTTGGGCACAGTGTACATCTCACCAAACCAGGCCCTGCCTCTTGTCATCTCCCCTAATAGATGGCAGCTTTGTCACCTAGGCTGACATGGCCCAGAATCCAAGCAGAAGGCCAAGGCTTCCTGGTTTCAATCCTACCCTCCTTTGTGGGTTCTGGGAGGCAAGGGACAGGGTGCTAGCCAGAATTACAGGCCAGGTGCTGTCAGATAGCCCTGAAAGCTAATCTCCCCTTGGCAATGGCAGCTCAGCTGCGCCTCTCCTACAGCCAATAGCAGTGGGAGGGCAGCTCTCCCTGCTCCCTGAGGGCCACTGAGAGAGGAAGCTTCTGCCAGTAAAGTGCTCTGTGGAGAACTGGGGCCATTAGACAGAGGGCCAGGAGGGTGGTGGTGGTGGGGAGGATACACTTTAGAGATGCCCAAGGGGGTGTCCTTGGTCAGGCTGTGCAACAAGAACTTGGAGATGTTGAAGAGGGTTTCAGGAAGATCGAAGCTGAATGGCTCCTCCTGCAGTGAGAATAACAGGGATCAAATTCCCTACTGGAAGGAAGGCAGGGCGATTCTAAGCAACTCCGTGCACTGCGCACCTACTGAGTGCTGGGTATCACAGCTGGCCCCACTGGTCTTTAACACAGTCCTAGGGAGGAA
Organism: Nannospalax galili; assembly: GCF_000622305.1. Lineage (NCBI taxonomy): Eukaryota > Metazoa > Chordata > Mammalia > Rodentia > Spalacidae > Nannospalax > Nannospalax galili. The sequence continues at coordinate 7,224,810 of NW_008357033.1, read as the reverse complement.
AGTGATGCTCAGGGAAAGGATGGCCCATGTCACCCAACAGAATGGGGGTAAGAGCTGGGATTAAACCAAGAGCTGATTCCCCCAGAAAATGTCCTTGCAGCTGTACCGCCCCTGGAGTTCTCCATTCCTGAGCTCAAGCTGTCTCCAATGAGCTCTAACAGAGAAGAGCTTTCATGCAAGTGAGAACATGACCACTGACATAAAGAGGTCTCCAATGGAGCGTTTATCCATTCCCCACTGGACATCACATACCTCTTCTTTGCTCCCCAGCATCTGTTGAAGCAATGTGCTACCAAGAGCATACAGGGCGCCAGGCTGGCTTAGACACTAATAGGAGCCCTCACATCCATCTAGGGAGGCCCACAGACTCTTGCTCCATCCCTGTGGAGAGGCAGCCCTTGACTGGCTGGGCCACCATTTGCCAGGGGCATCAAAGTCTGAACCATCAACTAGAAAGGCTCATCCCAGCTCTAGATTCTAATTCTGAAACCCAGCATTTGCTGAATGGCAATTAAAAAAAAAAAGAGTAAAGCCAGGTGTAGTGGCGCACACCTTTAATCCCAGCACTCAGGGGGCAGAGGCAGGTGGATCTCTGTGAGTTCAAGGCCAGCCTGGTCTACATAGTGAGATCCAGGACAGTCTGGGGCTACAGGGAGACCCTGTCTCAAAAAGACCAAAAAAAAAAAAAGTAGCAGATGAAGAGTAGCAGATGAAGGAATAAAGCCTTTGCTTCCCAAGGAAAGCAAGTTTGCCTAGCAGTTCTTCATGCCCCACAGGCACAGTGTTTAGCGGCCTGCTGTTCTTCAAGACATGCCCAGGGGCCCTTGCTGAGCAGACGAGGCCCAAAGTCACCCATCTCCCAGTCTCCTGGCCACCTTACCGTGTACCGATGAATGGTTTGGTAGCCGTGGTACAGCTCGGCCAGGTGCTGGAAATGATGGAACTTGCCAAGCATTACGTCCTTCTGGGCAGGATCTGCTATGTGGCAGGACAGGTGGAGGGCAGGAGATGGAAGACATCAAATAGTATCAGGGCTTCCTATGATAGAAGCTGAGACGGCAGTGAAGGACAACAGGTGCATACTTAGGACTGGTCCATCCTAGATGGTGGATCTCAGCTGGGCAGGGATTCTAGCCAGGAAGCACCTGAGGACAAGTCTCTTCCAGGATGCACACTGCATCCTCCCAGCTCTGTGCACTGAGCCAGCACCTGCTGGGTCCAGAATTGGGGGAGGCTGATGAGCTCAGACACACTGGAGGAGTCTGACTGGATGGCAGATGGCATCTTCATAGATGGCATCTTCATTAGCTATCCATGCTCACCTTGTGCCTCTGCCCTCTGCCAGCTATTTATCTGGAGCCCAACACTGGCCAGAACAGAAAAATGCTACTTTGTACCTGGGCTTGATGGTTCTGATTATAAGCAAGGTGCTGTGACTCAAAGCGACCTTCTGAAGGAGGAAGCAAGGACCACCCCATGGTGTGAATGGGCAGAGGAGTTCAGTAAGGAACCATCACTTCACAGACTCCATCTCTAGTGCTCTTGCCAACACTGCATGCAGCCTTGCTCCAGCAGGGAAGGACATCTGTCTCTGCCCCTCCACACCAGCACAAGGGCATCACAGGGAGTGACATGAATGAAAGGAACACTAAAACTGTCTTCCTGTCTGGGATGCGGGAGAGTCTGGAGTGGGTTATTGTAAGGTGATCTTTTCATCTTTTCATTTAATTAAAAAAAATTTAAAGTCAAGGCTCACTTGGGTCCAGCTCCAGACTCCCAGGTAGCAGGAGAAAGAAGCTCTGAATTAGCAATGCAGAGTGGGACCTCCCACCCATAAGACAAAACTGCCAGACCGTCCTACTTACAGGCAAACTTGAAAGAGATGACAGGCCAGATTGTGCCACTGTAAGGCAGGCTCAGAGACAACACATTCAATAAACAAGCCCAGGGCTTTAATGAAACAGTCCTGCTCTTCTGATTTTATCTGGTGTCAGAGAGGGGCCGGGGAGGAGGCCAGCAAGCTGCTACTCACTCACCTTGAGCTATGTCGAGGCATTGCATGGACAGCATCCAATAGTAATAGGCGGCGTCATTAAATCTGCTCTCCACCACAGCATTGTGTGTGAGCTGCTCTAGCACCCGGACTGCTTCTCTTTGCCGCCCAGCTTTGTGGAATGCTGGGGGCCAAAAAAGTACATGCATGTCATAGGGAGTCAGACTAAGGCAGAAGGATTGATTGTGCAGGGCCTGCATGGGGCTGCTTGGGAGGCAGCTCATCAGAGTATCTGTAGTGCCTCGTTGCTGGGATGCGCCTCTCAGGCCACAGGCTATAAATAACCAAGGCTACATCCTGAAATAAACATAGGGAGATATACTCCTTTTGGCAGTGAAATGGCAACCTACTTTAGAAAGAAACAGAAGAGAGAAAATCTGAGGTACCAAAGCCTGGCACCACCTGCAGAGAACTTGCCCCATTCCACTCCAAGTGAGGCTTTGTGACTGAGAAGCACTAACAGGACCTGCTATTCTATGGAGTACCTTCACTGATAATTATTGCACTGGATTGCCATGGCAGACTTCTAAAGAAGGAAAACCACCTCCTTTCAATGGAGACAAATGGGCTTTGCCAGGTAGAGACAGCGTATCATGGTAAAGGTTAGAGAATGGAGCTTAGCCCAGGTCCTAGGTCATCCTCAGCTGAGTGCTTTCTGATACCAACCTTGCAAGATCTGGCTCTGCTCTCAAAACCAGACACTTGTGAAAACAAGCAAAGAATTTCTCAATCACGCCTATGTCTATTTAACAGAAATTTTCTGAGCCCCTCCCTACTTGGGATACTCGGAGTGTTGGGGTTTGTCAGAGGACTTGTAGCTATGACACCTGCATGTGTGTGGGCATTTGGATGACCCACATCCTCTGCCTGGAGAGAAGGAAAAGGTCTGGCCTTTGTTCCATTCTCATCTCCCATCTCTTGTCTGAGTACCAAGTTACTATGGTGATGGATTCTTGGAAGGGCGACACAGACAGATGGATAGGTTGACGTGTTTTGCCCAAACATGCATATACTTCAGCAACTGGGTGCTCTGGAAATGCTGAGGCTGTAGAGAACGGGCTGTCCTTCAACTGGGGTTTTTAACTGAGGAGCTCCAACAGGGAGACATTTGTTCTGCAATGTGTCCGGAGGTGGCAACTGCTACCATATAGAAGTGTAAATGAGATGCTATAGGGTATGACACACTCAATTTCAATTAGGAGACTTTCTAAATAGGCATAAAAATCAGGATCCCAGCTGGACAGATCTTGGTCCAATTCTAGCTCTGCCCCTCACTAGTTCTGTGACTTCACCAGGCACATTTAGCCTCTACGTCTCTGCAGGGCTGCTGGCAAGATTCAAGGTTATGTAGGTTAAGTGCCCAGCCAGCGCCTGCCACAGTGAAGATGCTCACATTTCTAAATGATGATGAACATTACCAGTTAAAGCACCATGCTTGCTTTGGCTCCTATGTCATATGCCACCATACCTTGTATGTGGCTCATTTCACCAACAGAAACATCGAGGGGCAGAGAGGCTGTTCCCCTTGTCCGAGCCAGAAACAGCCCATTTCTATCTATCTCAGCAGAGAAAAATAAAGCTGAGACCATGCCAGACTCTTGGGGCAATGCTCTCATTTTGCTGTCATCATGCCCCCAGCTCCAGTGACCTCTCTGCCAGTTCTCAGCTATGACACTAAAGGCAGATTTTTTTAAAAATTATTATTATTATTATTATTATTATTATTGTTTTTGGTCTTTTTGAGGCAGGGTCCCCCTGTACCCCAGCTGACCTGGAACTATGTAGACCAGACTGGCCTTGAACTCACAGAGATCCA
>NW_008357033.1:7199558-7220703 GCF_000622305.1 Nannospalax galili | reverse complement strand
TATTGCCTGCATGTATGTGAGTGCACCCGTGTCATGCAATGCCTGCAGAGGGCAGAAGAGCCTGTTGGATACCCTGGAACTGGAGTTAGCTGCCATGTGGGTGCTGGGATTTGAACCCGGGTCTTCTGCAAGAACAACCAGTGTTCTTAACCACTGTGCCATTTCTCCAGCCCCCTAAAGGCAGATTCTTTTACCTCCTACAACTTCAGTTTTCTCATCCACAAAATGTTAATAACAATAGTACCTGCACCAAAGGGCATCCTGAGGCAAACATGCTAGACCACAGACTCTACTAGGTAACCACTGAGCTGTGGAAGAGCTAGGACCTGTCCTGGACAGGGGAGCAATGAACCCAGGGGGCGTGGCTCCAAGACTCATGCTCTTGCTCTAATGTCTTTTGCCAGAAAATGTCTTTTGTCACATGCTAGGATGAAGCCACCCATCCTAGGATCTGCAAGAAAGGCTAAGTACTTCCCTGCAGCCTGTCTTAGCAGCTCTGTCCACCCCTTCTACATCATGCAGTCTGTGCCCTACCTTTCTGGGCTTCCTCAAAGCGGTCATTCTCTGCTAGCCACTGCGCATAGGGCACGTAGATGTCATCCTTGAACTCAGGGTGCTTCTCACCCAGAGCAAAGGCCTAGAGTGAGGAACAGAGACATTCTTGATGAGGCAGCCCCCACAGCCTGAAAACATGGCACTTAGCTGAATCTGTTAAGGATGTCATATTTTGCCAGCCTGACAACTCAGAGGGGGAGAGTGCTGCCCCCCCCAACCCCCTCCCAGCAACACAAAAACAAACCAGCTCTTTGAAAACAAAAGGCAATTAACAGCAATATGCAACTGACTGGATTCAATAACAACACAGTCTGTTTCTGGACCACAGAAGCAGCACAGAATCGGAAACATTTTATTTTGAGGGTTTGCGTGGGCTCCTGTAGCGCTGCAAACAGATTTCTTTTAATTGCAGGCAACACCTAAAGAAACAGGATTGACATTATCATCATCACTGCTTACTAGCTGTCAAAGATGGCTGTGGACACAGTGCTGCATGAGACTCGATGGCTGCTTCATCAAAGCCCCACACCACCTGCCAGGCCAGGAGAGTAGCAAACAAGGTATGGGGAGGGTCTAAGATGCTCTAAGTGAGGCTGCCTCAGGCTCTGATACACTTAGCTCCAGGGGTCATTATGCCTCTGCTCCTGGCCTGCCTTTTCTTGTCAGCAACATAGTCACCTCACCAAGTAGTCACTCAAAGGAGATAGGAGTCAGGTTGGGTGTGGCTGACTCAGAGAGTACCCTGCTATGGCTTTATAACAGACTGCCATGGTGGGTGGATGCCTCAAAATCTCTCTGCGTGGTGCTGTCTCCAGGGCAAAGGCACTGAGGGGCTGCCATGGCTGCCCAGTCAGCCTCAGTCTCTCTGGCTTGCCTGGCTGATTCTCCTCATTGGTCTCTCATACCACAAGAGTCTGGGAAGACTGGAAGAGAAAGACAAGGAGGGAACAGCCACCCCTAAAACAGCTCTGGCAGTATCTGAGAAATATGGTTGCCATTTTCTGCCAAAATGCCACACAGCAGGTTCTAAATGTCACACTGAAGTGTCTCTATTTCAGAGGTGAATGTGAAGCTGAGGTGCTGGTTAGAGGTGGGTCAGAACAGCAGTAGCACAGGAGCTGTTGTGTTGATATGCACAGCCTTAGGGCTGGCCCAGAGCTGGAAGCCAATAACAATTTTCTGAATGAATGAAGGAAAGAACAAATGGAAAGTGGCAAGGCCTGTCAAGATTCTCTGGTTCAGAGGTTTTGGGGCAGTCTTCTGACTGCCAGGCCAATGGCCTTTCCATCCTGAGGGCAGCTCCTTTCCTTCTCAGCCCCAGCTGTTCAGTGCACACCTGCTTATGGTCTATGGCTCAGGCAAGGTCCCAACCCAGCAAATGTGCGCCCTCACCTCATCCCAGCGCTTGGTGTCCACGTGCAGCTGCACCAAGGACTTCAAGTCACCAATCTTCAGGTAGGTCTCAGCAGCATAGCCAGGGCTGTCCAGCTTCTTGAAGTAGCCTGCGCACATCAGCAGGGGCTCCCGCTCAGCCTTGTCCAGCTTTCGAGCAATGTCGATCAACCTGGAGAGGTAGGGAGTGCAGGGAGGGCACCCTGTGAGGGCTTGATGGAGGAAGCAGTGGGAGGCCTCTGTTTTATCAAGGGTAGGCTCTGCACCTGTTCATTCTGCTGTGTCCCATGCTAACACGGTGCTGTGGCCCCTGGGATGGGTTCCACAAGGCAGTTATGGAGAGAATGGAACCACACTCTGGAACAATGCCAGGGTCCAGGAGTAAAGACACTGTACCTCATGTGCTTCTCATATGAGTTACTTACTGATCCAGTGAGATATGCTACCAGGTACCAGGATGGTCCCAAGAACCTTCTTCCCATATGTGGTCTGGTGGCATCTTCCCCACCCTAAGAAATGGGTACCAGCATTCCCACTTTGCAGATGAGAAGACTTAAGTCTAGGTAGAGTGTGAAGCACCCCACCCAGGACTCTACAGCAGGAAGTAGTAGAGTGCTTATCCCAGCACTGTCAGGAATTCTCACAGGAAAGCAGCGGCTGGGGTGTGAGAATGCCTCAGCAACTGGTATTCTGGAAGAAGAGGCAAGTGTAGGGCTTGTCCTGGGCCAGGAGAAAGGCAGGAAGTCCTGGCTGCCTCTTCTTGGCCAAGGTGCTAACGACAGGGCCTAGTGGCTCTCACCACATCTTGCCAATGGTAACTGGTCCTCCTGCTACTTGTGGGGACATGGGCAGGATGCAATGTGTTTTGGGGGTCTGGCTAGCCCAGGGTTTGGAGTAAAACCAGCTCTCTCAGGGTAAGTGTTCTACCCAGCCTGCTCTGTGTGAGAATGGAAGAAAAGGCTGTAACAGATTTGAATCTCAGACAGGCAGGCTCAGGGAGTCCTGTCAATCTGCACATAGAATAATAATGGCATCTAAAAATAACACTGCTCAGCAGAGAAAAGGACACGTTTTTAGGAAAAGGTGGTGCAGGCAGCCCTCTAGAGCCTTAGAGTCCCACTCGTCAAACCCGACGTCTGGGGGCAGGGGTGGGGGCGGGAGGGAGAGGGAGAGACACCTGTTACAGTCAGACCTGGAAAAGGGACAGAACATGCTTAATATCTTTCTTGAACTAGTTAAGTGTCCTCAGGGGAACCTGATACATAACACTTGCAAATGAAAGTGACATATGAAAAACTAGTGGGAAAAATGAGAGCCCTCAGTCTGTCTGGCTTGCATCTGCAACCACCCCTTTTGTAGAGAGACTATCTGAGGGCACAATCTGAGCCTGTATCTTTTAAGACACTATTCCTAGATAAGGTGTAGGTTATCCATAAAGGTCCCTTGGTGAGAGGCCCATGCACCACCTACTTGGAAGGGCTCAACCAACCTGTTCTTCTCCCCAAGGCTTTGCTAGACCACAGGCTTCGGCCTGTGAATCATACAGTTGCTTCCAGAACAACAAGTGACCTTAACACTCAGATTCCTTCACTGCAGTTGCCCTTTGCTCAGTCTTCTTTTGCTAGCTGGGTGGTATGCATGGGTATATCCCTGTTTAAGAGTGAAGCCCACTGTCCCTGACTGGGCAGGCTCCTGGAGGGTCTGGTATACCAAGTCCCAAGAGGAAACCATCATGTGGCCACACAGCTGCACCCCTGACCTGCTCTTCCTTCACTCTCTATCATGTACCTGACCTCCACTCCCTCTGTTCCAGATCTCCATTCTCCCCTGGGGCTCTGAATCCCCCACAGTCCATGCTGCACCTCCTGCCTGCACTCCTCCTAATCATCTCTACCTGAACATTCAAAGGGTCACTTCATGGAAAGATTTCTAAGAGAAGAGGTCACAGTTCCTCCTGGGCTGTTTTCCCTCCCTGGATAGATGAGAGCTTTTCTTGTTCATTTCTCTCATCCTCTGTGTCATGGGCATTGAAACCACCCAAATCAGAGTCTGAAGCTCAGGCCCACAGCTCCCCGCATGCTTGGCCTTTGAGGATACATGTGTTCCTTATCTTGATTCTTTCATTTTCTAATTTCATAAACTAACCTGGAGGAGCAGGGAGAATTAGAGGCCCATAAGGTCAATGCAGTGCCTAGGGTGTACTGCATATACACCAAAGGTGGCTCTACATCTAGGTGTGTCTCCTTGGTCCTTGCTACCCTTTCCCATGATCCTCAAAGGCAGTACAGGCTTGTTCAATCTAAGTCTGCCAGAGAACCCAGTTGCTTTCAGGTTTGGTACAGATAATTACAGAAATGCTGTTTTTCCCCTTGTCAGTCAAACCCAGCGCTGACGTGACAGGACTGGCTGCCAAGTGCTCTTGGGCAGGGGCTGAAACCTACATGTCAACCCAGCCATGGTTGCCGCTGATCTCTATGGCCTTGGTGTGCTCTCCTGCTGACATGTACATCTCCACTGCGGCTCTGGGTTCATTGATGTTCCTAGCCCAGTCAGCCTGCTTGGTGATTAGCATCTTTGATTCTTTGGGGTCTCCAGATCCAAGGAAATCCTGAGGAAGCACAACAAACAAAGACACTCCAGATTAGGACTTCCTGTGCCAGCATTATGTCAGCTCCTGAAAGTAGAGTAGGGAAGGGCTCCACTTGGCTGTGTAGGCAACCAGGATGCTTGTGAGCCTAGCTGTGCTGAGTGTGGGCAGTCCCAGGTGTCCAGGAAGGGAGTCTATGGGTCAACCACGGGTGTTCCTGGGGCCCAGGGGACATGTCAAGGACTGTGGTCATCCATGTTTCCTCCCCTTCACACTATGCACACTTGTTCTAAACACCTTCCAGACTGCAAAGTGGAGGCATGACCAGGTTACTTTGTGACCTTCCATACAATTTGATGTAAATGTGACTGGTTGCACAACTGCAAATATTCCCTTTCTAATCCCTACTCACATACTAGGATAATACCAAACACCCCAGGCTCCGGGATGAATGCATGATCTTCTAAACTTCCAAAATGATGCACAGAGTTCTAGTTGGTTCCGTTCAATGTGCCCTCCCTTAGCCACCACCAAACTGTTTTCTGAAACATTCTGTGGTCTGAACTCAGATCATTCTATTGGCTTTGCCCCCAAGATCTGTGTATGAGAGGCAACAGGCAAAACCCTCTCCGATTCATTGCTTCTCAGCTGAGTGGCACGAGGTTTTGTCCTGAGGACAGGTCTGCAGGAGTGGGAACTTGATCCATGGTGGGAAGCAGGAAGGTAGAGGTGGCTGAGATGAAAGAAGAGGGACCCATAGTTCTTCTTGGAGGCTTAGGGAGTAAGTTGCAGAGCCTGGGTTCCTTCCAAGCCAGGGGTTGAGGGCCACGCCCAGCTTCCTTAGGTTGACCCCAGAATGCACAAGAAACAGCTTCAGCCTCTTTTCAGGACAGGGTTGCCAGCACAGAGCATCAGTGCTATTTTTTTTCAAGGTGGGGCTTTTAGAAGGAGAAATTAGGAGGCATATAGCCCAGATCTGCATTCTAGTGAGAAGTGGTTTGTCTTAGGAGAATGTACCCTGCCAAGAGTGCTCTGTGTCAATCTCACAAAGTATAAAAAAAAGCACTCCTTTCCCCGTGATTAACACTCATTTATGAGGAAAGTGCAGTCAACGTATGCTAAAAACCCACTTGAACAATTAGCTCATTTCTTTTTCCATTTGCTTGCAGGGTAATTATTTAGCCCCCAAAACGATGTATTAGGTAAGTCTAAGATAACTAAATATTTCAGAAAGGGGAGGAAGGGCATCGTTTATCATGATGCTGTACACAAATAAAGATAGAGCCATCTTGAGCTGGCCGTCCTCTGGAGCACACAAAGGAGAAGAGGATGGGGAGCCATGACTACACCTGACTGAGGCCATTACAGACACACTTTCCTCTTGGCAGCTATGATAGCATCAGTTCTTCATGCCACACAAAGCTATTTCCTGCCTGGCTGGCTGTATGCGGTTCTCGGCAGCAAAGACAGGCATTAGAAAAGCACAGAAGTGTCCTTCAAAGGAACTTCAGCAATTGAGTGCTCAGTGGGATGACTGAGGGAAAAAAGGCCAGAAGTGAAGAGTGGGCTACAAATGTGGGACATCTCCCCAAGAGGACCACCTGGGCACGTAGCTCACTGGCTTGTAGGAATGTCCCTGACAGACGGCACATACCTCTAGCCCAGCAGTCCAACTCAGGGGCTGCAACTTAATTCAAGCTGAGTCTAAATGGTTCCTTTAAGGTTCAACAAAGTGGGTTTTCAAAGGCTTTCTGGTTCCATGAAGCTAATTTGCACATTATCTGGGGACTACAGCAAAAACTTTGTCCTGAAGTGGACAGAAAGAGGCTGTGCTGAGTGATGAATGAGACTAAACAGAGTTCTCATGCTCAGTGATTTTGATAAGGGCATACTACATAAGAGTTAAGAGCATTATAATTCCCTTTATCACCATATAAACATGTCACTTATCCGGAAAGCATACAATTTATTTGTACGTGGGAATGTAATTTAAAAATTTTCCAAAAACCAGATTGAATCTTGGGAAGCAATTTTCGAGTAAACAAAAACATGCCATGTTAATAAGCACTGTATCTCCCCACCCCCAACATAATGTGTATGTGTGTACACATTTTCTCAAATGCAGTCTACCAGGCAAGGGAGGGGAGACTTGAAATGAGACCAACCAACTTGGAACTGTGATCAAAAATTAAAACCAAAACAAGCCCCAGAGTATTTACCTTCATGGAGAGCCAGACCAGATGGAGTGTGTAAATGGGCTGCATTGCTGGGTGGGAGGCTATGGGTGTAGGAAGCACAGGCGAACCATGAGGAGCCCAGAGTGTGAGGCAGACGTTGACTACCAGTGAGAGGTCTGAAGGTCTCATGCATGCTAGGTACTTATTCTACCACTGAGGTGCATCCCTGGATATAGGTTTGTGTTTTATTTCACATTCCTCATCTTTCTTTCTTTTTTTTTAACTTTAAAATTTTTTTTATTTGTTTTTTTTATTTTATGTGTATGCGTGTATTGCCTGCCTGTAGGTTAGTGCACCCATGTCGTGCAATGCCTATGGAGGTTAAAAGAGAATGTCATATCCCCTGGAACTGGAGTTACAGACAGTTGTTAGCTGCCATGTGGGTGCTGGGATTCAAACCCGGGTCTTCTGCAAGAACAACCAGTGTTCTTAACCGCTGAGCCATCTCTCCAGCCCCACATTCCTCATCTTTCTATAGCTCAGTGTTTGTTAGGGTTTTATACATTATTCCGTGTAATTCTCAGAACTACACTAAGCTGTAGCTCTGCTGGGCTCTGAGGGGGAAATGGAGGCTCAGCTACTTGAGGAACCTTTACCCCATGGCTCCTGGGAAGGACTCACATTCACAGTGCACTCTGAATGCCAAGGAGGTATTTTCAATCACAGGATGGCAGCCTACTTTTGGAGTCAGAGACTCCAGGAAGGACAACAGTCCCACTATTTGTAATGCCTAAATTCTACCTCTGGGATTTGTCCCTTTTAAAAGGCTTTGTCCCCAGCAAAAATGTCATTATCCGAGAGCAGAGATGCACTGGTTTCAGTGTGCTCACTGTGAGCATTTCATGAAACCCTGCATGTGTGATGATGGGAGCGTGGCAGAGGGTAAGGAAGGTGAAATGGCAGAGGGAGCTGAAGGCTCAATCTGAGGCATGAAGAAGGGAAGCAGAAGATAGGGCCCAAGGTGCTAGTCCCAGTGTGGGATGAGCAGTTAACTCTTGCTCTGAAACAGGGAGCACCAGGATCTAACAGACAGGGGAAGTACAAGAATGGAACCATTGTTAGGCCTAGACAAGTGGGAAAAAATGGGGACAACTTTCTATCTTGAACTTATGAGCTAGATGATTGCAATTAATTCAATGGCTGAGGCTGATGACTCACTTTGTATGGTTCTAGGAGCCTTCTCTGGCATGATTGGGAAAAGCAGGTAGACAAAGTCCCCTCTGGAAAGAACCCTGATGCTCCACACACCCAAGGTTCTTTTGATGGAAGCTGAGCTCCTGCTGCCTGGACTGTGCTGGGCCTCTTAGTGGACCTCATTCTCATATGAGCCCTCAGGTCCAGGAAGCTCCTCTCCTACATGTATCTTCAAAGGTCTAGAGCTACTAGGACTAACCTTAAGGAGCATCCCTCAAATGCAAAAGGGGAAACTCCTGCATAACCCATCACAAGAAAGTCACTGCACCTGCCAGGCTGTGAGGCACTTGACACTAAATGAGGTAGGAACTATCAGGCTGCTCAGAGCAGACTCTTGGGGAATGCTGGCTCCAGGGCACTACAGGATCCTACCTTGTGGGTAGGACTAGCTTGTGACTGAGAACACTGATTCTTGGTGGCTCCTGACCAAGGTCTGAGGAAATCTGTGGCGATATCCCTGATGCCCTGAACCCTCAGCACCTGATATGCTCACAGCCCACAGAGCTGAACTGCCATGTTCTGTATCTTTGATGTCAGTCTTCGGGATTAGCTTTCAGTCAGTTTCAGCCAGTGGCCTTGAAGGTCCCTATGTTCACTGATTTGCCCACCCTCTTTCTGAGGCCATTCCTATTTTCTGTCTGCCCCATCCCTTAGGATACATGACTTGGACACTGCAGGTCAGAACCATGGGATCCCGGTGGCATGCTGGGCCCAGAATGCAATGGGTTACCTTGGCATACTCGAACATGCAGAGGTCAGTATACATGTTGAGTGCGAGGTTCTCGTGCCCACTCCTCTTGTACAATTTGGCAGCCTCGTGGAACTTCCCCTGGTAGGAAAACACATCTGCCAGAAACAGGTCATTGTTGGTCTCTCCCCGCTTCTTCCTCTCCTGGAAAAATGAGAAGCACGGGAAATGGCCTCCAGAGCCATGGGCAGGAAACAGCCTGTACAAAGGCTAGCTGCTGCTATTTCGAGCTGAGAGCCTGGGCCTTCCTACCAGAGCCCATGCTTGGCTCCTGGGCTGCTGTGTCTCACCTATGATTCTGTTGGGAACACTGGACAACAAAAGCAGACTTTTTCCAGACCACTGAAGATCAAAGAGGTAAACCTTTGTTTGTTCAGTGGAAATGCCTCAGGGCTGCTTTCCTGTATGTTCCTCCAACCACAGCACAGCTTGGATAGTGTGCACCATTGAGCCATGGCTAATCCTTGAGTTCCCAAGATCTCCCAAAGCCCCAGGAGTGGGTGGCAGAGCTGTGACCCACAGTGATAAACGACAAGAGGAAAGTTTAGAGAGGAAAAAGAATCACAAATATGACTATGCTCCTCTTTCTAAGAGGAAAGACACAATGTGCTAATGTTCACGTCACACCACAAAGCCTCCACTGCTCTCAGTGACACCAGGAACATGAAGTATTACAGCGAAGGAAGCTAAGATGCAAGACAAGGCATAGGTCAAGGTCAGAATTCTGTATCCCAGAATTCTGCCATCTGAAGCAAAAGATGGTCCCTAACAGAACATATGTGTGCACATGTAGGTGTATACATGTAAGTACATGTACACTTCACAGTGTTGAAAAGCACTGCACGTTTCCTCCTCTCATGTTGGGGAACATTCATCAGTCTACAGCTCAAGTATTTGTAAACAGTTGCTAGCACCCAGTCCTCATCCCCAGCAGTTGCCTTTTACTTGTTTTCTATCAAGTGTATCATACTGGAGGAAGATGAGACACGGAATCAAACTCCTAGACAAGCTGGTGAAAGTTTTAACAGCTGGAGAGAAGATGCCTCCCCAGTGACAGAAATAATAATCATTAAAAAAAAAAAAAACAAAAAAAACAAAACAAAAAAAAAACCTTTCACACAGTTCAGGCTAATCAACCAAATAGCTGACTTCTAACACTTGGAAGTGAATTAAAATATTGCAGTGAGACAGGTTTCAGTAGGTGTAGCTCATGGGCTTTCCCTACTCTATTCCACAGAAGAGCACTGTGTTCATCAGGAATGTGTCAACATGGATGGATTCTTTCTCTGCTACCAGTATGTGACCATCTCATCTATCCAACAGGAATCCACCAAGAAACATAGCTCCTAGGTTCAAGCCCTCAGAGCAGTTTCTGGGATCATTGGCGGGCACTCTGCTTTTCTCCAGAGACAATTCTACATGTATGACTGACTTCTCACCTCACAGATCACTAGCAGAGGCAGATATTCTGGACTAAGACATGACAAATGACAAGGGTTGGCACTCACAGAGGCTAGTTACTTTTGTACAAAGAAAACTAGTGTTCTGTAGCTTTGGATGAAGAAGGGAACATGGAGCACCATACTTGAGATTGGCAGAACTAGAAGCACAGGGAGATGGCACCCAACCGCCCCTTTCCCACACAGGTGGGTAAGCCTCTAGGGATATAGATGACCTATGACCTGCTGGGGGAGATGGAGGACAGGGAGGGTTCACAGGGAAGAGGTAGTAAAGCTTGGGGAAAAAGGGGAAATGGCTTTGAATTTCAGCTGAATTTCTGACCATAGCCCCTTGGAGGTATGACACATCCTCTCTCTAAATTTCAGTTTTTCTCCCCTGAAGCAGTACCCGCCTCATTATAGTAAAGACTGTGTACATACGGATCCTACTTTGGTACACATGGAAAAGACTGGACAATCGGTAGCTACCATACTGATGGGCCTCCCCTCATCTCAGCTCTGCCCCCTAAGCCCTGTACAAAGCTGTGCTCTACACCAGGCTAGGCCCTACATTAGGCTGTGCCCACAACAGGTGTTTACTCTGCTGAACTGAATTAGAAGGACAAGACATTTGCTGATTTCTTCACTGCTTCCATCTGGGAACTCAAATGTGTCTCACATTCCCTTAGCCTCACAATAAATCTGTTCAGGAGAAAAAAAAATGTATGCCTTTTTACAGACAGACAGCACTGTGATACACAGAACTTAAAAATAGTGTCTCCCATCACCCAGAAACAAACAGTGCAGTAAGAAACAGATCCCTTAGCGACCACAGGCCTTCTGGGTTTGGAGGATAAGGCCAATGTTCTCAGGCAGAAGTGGGTGCCTGGTAGCTCTTGGGGCAGCCCAGGTGCATCTGGGAAATGCCTCCTTCACTGGCAGATGACTGGACTCTAGGAGGATGGTAACCAGCTAGCCGCCAGCCCAGTGATACCAGGCTCTCAGAGCCTATCTCTGCCTCCCGGCAGTCCCAGTGAAAGACCGATGCCATCTCACAAACAAGAAACCAAAGCCAGGAGAGATCAGAGGCCTCCTTCCTCACTTAGCCTACCAAGTGACCAACTCATGGTGCTATCTCTGTGTGTGACCACTCCACCCCTCCAGAGCAGGCACCAAGGCCTGTGCGCCTATGTCCTCAGGGCCACTGCCTGCTATGTTCTGACAAGGAAGACAGCTTCATCCATTACCTCGATGCTGCTGATCAGCTCTAGGTATCGCAGGTCCTGGACTCTGGTGAACGCCTATGGGGAGGAAATAGAGAACACAATCAGCTGCCTTCTTGCTTTCCACAGGCTTGTGGGGGTGGGAGGCACATCAAGCTCTAGAAACAGAACCAGCAAGCAGGGAAGGCAAGTCTGATTCATCACTGTATGCTTGGAAAGTGTGCTACCCAGCAAGTGTGCAGCTTCATCCCAAGGATTAACCCTCACAAAGAATGGCAAAGAAGCCCTAGGTGTAGCAATCATTTTGGGATTAGGTAAAACAAAACTCTGATCCTGCAGTCTGCAATTGAGTCCCTTGTAAGACACTCTGCTCATAAGAGGCAAGTAGGCTGGGCTGACCTGAGTCAGCAGCCTCTGCAGAGTAGGTGAAACACGTCTTGATGACTTGGATGGAAGCAGCAGACAGCTCTCCTGACCTGATGGTGCTATGCACACATGGAACATAGAAGGAGAGGAGGGGTAAGGTGAGGAAGGAAGGATGGTTTCCAAAGGAGGACAGGCGGGAACACATCACCTTGTCTCTAGATGCCCAACTGCCACATAAATCCTGAGCATGCCTCCCCTAGTTGGACTCCCAGCAGAACTAGAGTCTTTAATGCACATGTTTCTAGAAGGTTCTGAGGGTCAGACAAACTGGTGCCAGTGAACTCTCTTTTGCTGCTTTCATGTTCTGCAAGGGGCTTAGGGGAATTGACCTTCATGCACTCTGCTGGCAACATTTCTACCCAGTTGTGCTTTCTCTACTGTCCATTTCAAACAAACTGATATGTGCCCAGAACAGCAGCTACAGAGCCCTTAAAATGCAGCAGCCCTGGTCACCAGAGGCCTCTAGGTAGCTGCATGGTACCCTTCCTCCTAGAAGGACTGGGGGAAATGACAAGTCATTTACCTCCGGATGCCTCACAGATGACTACAGTGTGACTTCAATCTTTTACCCTGCAGGGCCAGCATCCTATCAGAGGCTGGGGACCCAGAAAGGAATTCTACTTGGTCTCTGTCCCCTTCCCCAGTTCAGGGGCCCACAGTGGAAAAAAAAGGAGCTAGGCAGATTAAACAGAGAGCTAAATCTCCCTGAGCCGAGAGCTCCACAAGCATGTCTTCCCCTAGGGAAGACACACTCCTTGTCTGAGCATATGCAGTAGCAGACAGCAGGATTAGGCAAAGTACTGGCTAAGGAAGCAAGTGCCTGGCTTCCTTCCTTCCGTTCTTTGTTTTTCTTTCTTTTTGAAGCAAGGACTATGTTACCTAGGCAGACTTTGAATTCTTGGGCTTGAGGGATCCTCCTACCTCAGTTTCCTGAGAAGCCAGGGTGACAGGCACATTCCACAGTGTTCAGTATGTGGATTTTCTTGAAGAATTAGTAAGAATGAATAAAGCAGGCAGCATGTGAGCAAAGGGCCTGAGGGATGGTGCCAAAGGTCTTACAAACTGCCTTCCAGACCCGGGTTTCCCGAAACAGAATCAACAGACTCAGTTCCCTGGCATAAGGCAGAGTGGGGAAAGGAGACTTAGGTCTCAGCCCAGCTCTGAGGCTTCCAGATGGGACCTTGAGCCTACTTCCTCACTGCTTCTAGGCTCCAGTGCTTTCTTTGTGGAGAGGAAAGCAAGCGATGCCCTCTCCAGGGGTATTTCTGGGTTTGGGTGCTAGATTCTTGGATTTGAGAAATCCCTGAGAAATCTGCCCCCAACTTCCTTCGGCCCTGATATCCTGCAGTCAGGTTGCTGGTTGGAGTGGTCAGTCACAAGACTGTGAATAACCTCCACAGAGGGAAGTGGCGGGGCAGGGAAGCAACTGCGGCTGGCAGCACTGAGAAGCTTCACCAGTGCCATCTAGTGGGGATGTCCCTCTAGGCCAGGACCGGCATGGGGAGAAAAGCCAGTGATTCAGGTTTGGAATTAAATATTTGCAGTGGTCTATGGTGAAATTTTGAAGATTTCCTAAATAACATGTTGCCCATAAGAAATATATACACGATTTCTATTTTTCAATTAAAATAACTAAAGAAACACTGTTCTAATAAAGAACCCAGTGCCTTAATATATCATGATTATTCTCAGAGAGTATTCTGGGGTACAGGGTGAGGTATGAAATGGACGGGAGGGTTATAGCCCAGTTTCATTTCCTTCTCTTCAAACATTTGCTCAGCAGTAGACTAAGATGGTGCACTAGGCAGTACAGGGCGATACTAACAAGCTGGCTACTTGGTTCTTGATGAAAAGAGGTAAAAACCTAGAGGGAAGATGGGTTTCCAGATTAAAAAAAACACAGTACATGCTAGGAATCCATTGTTACTCTTCACCATCCTGGCACTTCTGGGTGGGGCTAGGGAAGGAAGCTTCTCTAGGAGAAGCTGCCTTTCTCCCCTGAATTCTTTTTTTTCCTGGTCTTTTTGAGAATAGTGTCTCCCTGTAGTTCCAACTGGCCTGGAACTCACCATGTAGACCAGGTTACATCTGCCTCCTGAGTGCTAGGATTAAAGGTGTGCATCACCATACAGAGCCTCTCCCCTGAATTCCTAAAGCCCTCACCTAATACTTTGCCAACACTTATTGGTCTAAATATACAATGGAGATAATTATTAGGCAGGGCTCATTTTCCTTTGTGTGCTATGGATGAACCACAGCCTTGTGCATGCTAGCCAGTGCTCTACCACTGAGCTGTGCCCTCAGACCCTTGTGATAGAGTTATTAGCATTTGCACAGTCACTCCTAAACTCCCTTTTACCAGGCCTGGGGTGGCCTCAAGACTCTGTGAAATTCAGGAAGGGCACTTTCCATTCCCACACTCCCCCCACTTTAGACGAAGGGGGGCCAGGCTGAGAGAAGAGGTTGAAGGGGTCCCAGTGCAGAGCTGGCTCTAAACTGAGCTCTGGTCTAGTTACTCTCTTCATGCCTAGCAGTCTTAACTGTAACAGGAGGTGGGCATCACTTATATCTGCAGGTCCTTTAACACCAGCCCAGAAGCATGGGCAAAAGGAGATTCTCTACTTGGCAGTGGGAGAGAATGAGGGAAAAAGGAGGGGGGTGGGGGGACAAAGCCTGTAAGCCGGTCCTTCCCCTTCCTCAAGGTATCAGACAAAAACCTACTCCCAAACACACCAGAGCTTTTTTTGTATGTACAGAAAGGGTCAAATGCTTTCAGAAAGCCATTTCTTTAGCTTTAACTGACTAAACCAGGAAATGATACAATGAAAGTCCATGAATCATGCCTTGAGGGTGTGGGACCAGACCACATGCCTTTGGAATAAAGAGCTCAGCCACCTCTTCTGACATACTAAGCCAGTTACAAACAACTGTAGTGTGATAAATAGCTGGTGCTCATACCCAGCCCAAGAGCTGCTTGTTTACTGAATGCCTGTCATGTGAAAGCTTTTTTTAAAAAATATTTATTTATTTATTTATTTAAGGCATGTGCCACCATGCCTGGCTTATTATTTTTATTTTATATGTATGTGTGTATTGCCTGCATGTATGGAAGTGCACCTATGTCATGCAATGCCTGCGGAGGTCAGAAGAGGGTGTTGGATCCCCTAAAACTGGAGTTGCAGACAGTTGTTAGTTGCCATGTGGGTGCTGGGATTTGAACTCGGGTCTTCTGCAAGAACATTCGGTGTTCTTAACCACTGAGCCATCTCTCCAGCCCCATCATGTGTAGGCTTTTATCTAGGTTCTTTACATAAATAATAGCTAATAAGACTGACAGTCAGAATCCACCAGATGCTTTACTGGCATTATCTGCTTAGATCTTCCCAAATTTGTGGGGACAGGGCCTAGTCTGCCAAAATCTTCCAGAGAAACAACCTTGGGAAGTCTGTGAAGGCCCACTGTGAAGGAGTGCCTGAGAGCAGAACTCAAGGCAGTCTGACTCTGAACTTATTAAAAAGTAGGCTTCTGCCCTTCAGTGTCACCTGGATCCCTTCTGCCTCAAGAAATCCGCCAAAGACCAAATTGTGGCTCATGCTGACTAGATGCCTACCTTCTTTGCAGTTTCAAACTCTAATCCTTCTAGCGCTTCCATGGCCAGCTCACGCCAATCAGTGTCTGTCACGCCCAGGCAAGCAATCTGGTAGGCTTCTTTGAACATTTTCCTATCCAGGTACTGGTACATTGGAGCAGACTGCAGTATTTAAATATATCAAAAAGAGAAAGAAGATTCTGTTCAGAGCAGTGGAAAGAGCTGGATTCCAACCAGGCATGCCTCCAGATGTGTGTAATACACCACAAGGCCCACCACACAAGGCCCACCACTCCAGCTGTCAGCTGTCACTCAGCCCCCTTTACAGTTTCTCCCAGGCACACCTGTGTACCTCCTTCCTGCCACCCCCTCACTGTAGAGCCAGTGTTTCCAGAACACACTTCCTGCTGTCCTCTACCTACCCATTCCCCAGGTCTGCCTAACTGTAAGATGTCATCCTGTCTGGTAAGGCTCTGCCCCTCCCTTCCCTAAGGGAAATGCCTACTTAGCTTTCAAGGGCCTGTTACCAGGTCCCCCCTGGAAACTTCCATGCCTTCTCCTCATACCCCAAGGAGAGGAGTCTGAGCTGTTATGGCCCTCTGTGCAGATCTTGAGCTGAGCTCTAATTCCAGGCCTGTCTCTGGGGTGAGACCTAGCAATTTGCTGTAGTAGCCTCAGGGTTGTTCTTACCCCCAGCAGGCCTTCTATCCTAGTCTAGAGAAGTAACTTGCACTACTAGGACGGAGATGTCTGGAATGGCCTCTGTTCTTGGAGGAATTGAGCCTGAAAAAGGTATGGATATAGAATTTGCTCCTAAAAACCAAGGAGGCTCTAAAGACAAGTCTTTGAGGTCTCTGGTACTAAGGACCAACTCTCCTCTAAAGATGGAGCTGCCAAAGAGTATTCCCTAATGATTCTTTTTCTAAGGCTATGAAGAACCTCCAACAGCCTTGTGTATGGAGGTGTTAATACCTCTGATAATAGCCCAGGAGACTGAGACTTGGGGAGGATACCTGACTTGTCTGAGGACACAGACCTGGCAAATGAAAAAATGTGAGGCTAAAGCAAGAGGTGATCTGACTCCTGGTCCTGTATGTGTAGCTGCACATGTGTATGGGCATGCATGAGCACACATCAGAGCAAAACTGGCCTAGGTGTGAGGATCTTTAACAATGAAAGACCCTGTCTTGATTTGAGGCCCATCAATCTGCTTCAGGGACCTGCGTCTTCCTTCTGGATTCTCAGGCGGTGAAGATCAATCAGCCAGTACCTCTTTACTAATGGTTTCCAAATGTGGAGTTGAAAGTGTTGTTTTCATTTGAGGCCTTTATCTTTGACATTTCCGGTCCCATTTTTTAAGCTTTAGAATTGAAGGAAACCTTTTTCCTTTCAAGCCAGTCTCCCCTCTGACAGCAAGATATGACTGTTCCCAAGGATTTGTCTTTCCTATGGTGCCACACCATTCACTTCCCCCTCACTTTTGGGAGACAGCTGAACATAGGCCGGGAGTGGGTGAGCTAGAACCCAGGCCTGGCTCAGTCACATCCTAGCCAGGTGCCCTCTGGGTGAATCTGAGTAAAGCTATCTTCTGTTTAGACACCATGTCCAGCTCAGGTTACTGTGGGCAAATGAGAGAGGTACTTTGAAAGTGACAGGTAAGTGACAGAAGGCTGGAATGCTTGCCAGACACTCCAGACCTCTCTGGGCTCTGGTTTCATCATCTCCTGGAAGTTTTCTTAAACTCCACCAGCTCCACCCCCACAATGAGCTTCTGTTTCTAGACTCTTCATACCTTCAGGTCCACGTTAGTTCTGTTTTGTGGCTTTTGCTATTTATGACTGTGTGTAATAAGAACAGGAATTAAGACAGGCGAAACCTGAAAATGGGCATAATTAAACCCACTTTAAGCTGGCACAGTGGAGCAGCCTGTACTCTCGGCTACTTGGGAGGAAGAAAGTGCGAAGATCACTTCAGTCTTGGAGTTCAAGACCAGCCTGGGCAACATGGCAAGATCCTGTCTCAAAAAATAATTAATCCCATTTCACAGAAAATAAGTGAGGTCTGAAAGAATGATCCAAAGTGCTCAGGATGCAACTGGATCAGATGGCAGAGTTGGGACCCAAACCCAGTGCTTTTCCCGAAATGCAAGACTTCCCACCATGATGACTGCCTCATGACAGAACATTAAAATGCAGTGCAAGTTGAGGTGATGGACTAGTAACACAGGGAGGGAGGCACAATCTGAGTAGGGGTTTATAAAATACACTAATGAATCAATCCCCTCTGAGTAGCCCCTTAGCTGGCTGTACATTCCAAGTGTGACATTACAGAGCCTGACAGGCTTGCTGCTCTACTTGGCAGCTGGAACACACCGGTTCTTGCACAAGATGCTGTAAATTTCGAAAGGAAACCAAAAATCCCAAGAGCAAGAATGGGGCTTTTTGCCTGGTCTGGAGGCCCAAACCGCAGGATGGCTGGAGGCAGAAGCATCAGATGAACAGCCTTTGTCTCTAGATCGCCTTTCCTAATGCTTGGCAGCTCTGGCTTGCTACATCAGCAGGAAGACTGATGGAGAATTTGGCTATGGACTCTCAAGGTCCTGGCAGAGGGAGCCCCAGCGGCTCCTCTGGCTCCTCTTGGCTGGTCAGAGTCAGGGAAGAACAAACTACATTTATTTTTGAGGTTAGGATGGCAATCTTGGGAGAAAACTTTTTAATAAGCAAAGCCCACTTGGCACAGATGAGGAGGAGTGGGTTCCTAGTAGATGTTGTGCCTGGGTTTGGGTTGCCGATGGGGAGCAAATAAGGACAGAGGGGAAGCATTCAGTGGGTATGGCTTGCTCCAACTGCCACCATGCCACACTCCACTCCCATCTCTTCTGCTTTCTCCTTTTCTCCTTCTACTAGTCACATCAGCATTCACTGCCATTCCTGGAATACTCACTCACTGTCAGATACTGGTATGGACTGCCCCAGTAACTCCCCAGTAACAAGTACCAAGAGCCTTGGCTCAGGGGAAGAAGTAAGTCCAGCCTGAAGGCCAGGTGTGTGCAGGCAGGTGGACTGACAGAGACTTAGCTAGAAAGATGCCCCCTATTTGCAAGAGCAAAAAAGCTGTGAACAGTACAAACATCCAACAGCAGGTGTTGGTGAATGAGCTGTGGAACACCCATGTGACAGGGGTGCTACAGTCATTACAAATAAAGCTGGGGGTATACAGCAGGGCATGGTCATAAAAGGGTAGTTCACCTCCAGAGAGTCTGGAGTACAGAAACACGTATTCTGGGCTATACTGTGGTACAGAGAACCAACTCCCAAAAGATTTCCTCAAACCTTCATATACCCATGTGCTCACACTCACACATATATATCATACAACTGGATTACAGTTCTGCAAACTGTTACTCTTGGGGAAAGTAGAAAAAAATGTATAAGGAATCTCATTATTTCTTATAAATATATGTAAGTCTACCATCATTTTCATGTTTGAAGATGCTGGTGAAATACATTCATTGACATGGGACTCTGTTTCCAACAGATTGCTGAGCATAAAGCCAGATTGCTAAGTGCGTTTTTTTGTTGTTTTTTTTTTAATTTTTAAAAAATATTTTATTATTTTTATTTTGTGTATGAATGTATTGCTTGCGTGTATGTGAGTGCACCTGTGTTGAGCAATGCCATGGAGTTCAGAAGAGGGCTTTGGAGTCCCCTGGAACTGGAGTTAAGGACAGTTTGTAGCCGCCATGTGGGTGCTGGGAATTGAACCCGGGTCCTCTGCAAGAGCAGTCAGTGCTCTTAACCGCTGAGCCATCTTTCCAGCCCCTTTTGATTGGTTTTTAATGACAAAGTCTTGCTATGTATCCCAGGCTGCCCTTAAACTTGAAATCCTCCTGCCACTGTCTCCCAAGTGCTGGGATTATAGGTATGCATTACCATGCCATGTCAGATTGCTAGTTTATGGCCAATAACCAATCAAAGGATGGGTCTGCGATAACTAAATGTCAGGGTAAAAGACGATAGCACACAGGCTGGCAAGAAGGCTGACAAGCAAATGATGCACTTGCTACACAAGACTGATGACCTGAGTTTGATCCCTGAACCAGAGATGGAAGGAGAGAACCAACTCCAAAAAGTTTTCCTTAGACCTTCATATACACGTGTACTCATACTCACATGTATATGCATCATGCAAGCACACTAAATTTTTTTCATTAAAAAATTTTAGAGCAGGGCTGGCGAGATGGATCACTGGGTAAAGGTGATTGTCACCAATATTGACTACCTGAGATGGAGCCCCAGGACCTACATGGTAGAAGGAAAGAACTGATTTCCACAAGTTGTCTTTGACCTCCACATGGATGCTATGGCATGCATATACCCACACTCATACACAGAAAATAATTTAATTTAAAATTTAAAAGAAAATTTTAAAACAAAAGGCAGCATAAAGTAATTGAAAGTTCCATTCTCTTAGTCCATAGTCAGTAAAATAAGTACAGCAAATCTGAGGTTTCATTTTTATGTAGCAATGCTTATATAGATGAGTCAAGAACATGGCTGAGAAATGACTCAGTGGTTAAAAGCACTTACTATCTTGCAGAGGACCCAAGTCTGGTTCCCAGCATTTACTCAGGCAGCTCACAACTGCCTGTGGCTCCAGCTCTAGGGTATCCAATGCCCTCTTTTGGCCTCCATGTGCACACACACACACATACTCATATATACATGGAAACACACACATACATGTAAATAAAAATAAAATAAACCTTAGCCAAACATGGTGGGTGGCACATTCTTTTAATCCCAGCACTTAAGAGTGCAGAAGTAGGCAGATCTCTGTGAGTTCAAGGCCAGCCTGGTCTACACAGTGAGTTCCAGGCCAGCTGGGGCTACTGGGAAACCCTATCTCAATAAATAAATAAATAAATAAATAAATAAATAGATAGATAAACAAACCTTAAAAAAGTCAAGAAACAGCATGGTGGCACACGCCTTTAATCCCAGCACTCAGGAGGCAGAGGCAGGTGGATCTCTTGTGAGTTCGAGGCCAGCCTGGTCTACATAGTGAGTTCCAGGACAGCTGGGGCTACAGAGAGACACTGTCTCAAAAAGACCAAAAAAAAAAAAAAAAAGTCAAGAAACAATCCTTATAGCATCATTCCACTTCTGTTTAAAAATGTTTAAAGTTGGGGCTGGAGAGATGGCTCAGTGGTTGAGAGCAGTTACTGCTCTTGCAGAGGACCCAGGTTTGATTCCCAGCACCCACATGGCAGCTACAAACCATCCTTAACTCCAGTTCCAGGGGAATACGAAGCCCTCTTCTGACCTCCTTGGCACTGCACAACATGCAGGCAATACACTCATACGCATAAAATAAAAATAATATTGAAAAACATGTTTAAAGTCATACACTCATAATTGCACATTAAGCATACATTGTATATGTATAGAGAAGTCTATACATATCATAAAAGTACATTCAAAGTACTTAAGAATACGCCTCAGGGTGTGGTGGTGCATACCTACAATCCTAGCCCTTGAGAAGCTAAGGCAGGAGAGTCTGAGTTTGAGGTCAGCATGGTCTACTTAGTGTTCAAGGTCAGCCTGGAGAGGACCTCATCTTTAAAAAAAAAAAAAAAAAGACTCAATCGACATTAAGTGTAAATATAATTGATTTATTTGGGCCAACTGTATGGTCTTAAACACCCAAAAGGAAAGTATAACCAAAGAGTAAAGTTATTAGTACATTTCTCTTT
>NW_008357033.1:7178237-7198791 GCF_000622305.1 Nannospalax galili | reverse complement strand
CCTGTTCAGCATGGAAGAAGCCAGAGCGGTCTGCATCCCAATTTCCTATCCGCAAGCTGGGTAACCTCTTCAGGGGATGGGGTGATAAGAACAGGAGGTAGGAACTGGCTAGGCAGTTAGGGTAAAAAGACCCCAAAGAAAATTAGCCAGTTTCTCGGCTAAAACTCACAATGTCCTTGGGCCTCTTAGCAACATACTCCATTCCAAAGGCCAAAAAATGTCGAAAGTATTTGGGAGCTTTTATCTAATCCTTAAAAGATTTTAGGGTTATGGGGCTGGAGAGATGGCTCAGCAGTTAAGAACAGTGGTTGTTCTTGCACAAGACCCGGGTTTGAATCCGAGCACCCACATGGTATCTAACAACTGTCCATAACTCCAGTTCTAGGGGATCCGCCAGCCTCTTCTGTCCTCCGCGGGCACTGCACGACATGGGTGCACTTACCTACATGCAAACAATGCACACATACACACATAAATAAAAATAATAAATTAAAGAAAAAGATTTTAGGGTTACCTCTTCAGAGGGGGGAATGTTAGAGTAGCCAAAAGCCCCATAAAAAAAATAAAGAAAGAAGAAAGAGTACATGAAGTTATCAGAAAAAAGTGATGGGGAGATATGGGAGGAATTGGAGAGGAGAGTGTGGGTATGGATTTGATCAAAACACCTTATATGCATATATGAAATTCTCAATAAATTATTTAAAAAAGAGAGAAAGAGATAGTCTCTCTTGAGGATGGGATTCTGTGGTTCAAGTATCTCCTTAGTGTTGGTCTTAGTTTTATGACATTGCTACAAGGAATGTCACTCACTGGAGGGACAGGCAGGCAGGCAGCTGCAATTAGGTTAGCCACGAGGTGGGCTGTTGGGATGTTCCCATCTGACTCTGCCCTCCTTCATTCTGTGGTTCCATATTCTCACCCCAATTCCTGGTTGACCTCCTCTCCTTCCTGGTTAAGTCCTGCGCTCTCTCTCTGGCTCACAGACCCCGGCTCCTACATACTCTGCTTTCTCCTCTCAAACACCATTACCAGTCATGTACTCTCACATCCACCAAATTGAACTAGCAGCTAATATAGTGTTGGATACTGCTGACATAATGCAGCAGAAAGGGGATCAGAAATGAGGCTGGGCTGTTTGTCCAGGGACACAGGCTGCACAGTGAGGGCATAGCATATCCAAGTCTATGGCACCTTTAGTGACATCACCGATTCTTCTCTTCCCTCCCTGCTCTCTTCACTGCTTCTAGCAGCAGTGTGAGAGCCTGACCTTTCTATCCCACATACCCTGCAACTGCAGAGGGCAGACAGGGTTACCTGTGGCACCTCTACAGCAGACATGGAGAAGACGTGGAGACAGAAGATCTTGGAGCCGTTGTAGCCAACCACAAAGCCCTGCAGCTTCTGCTGGTGCACAGGGAAGGTACTGGCCTTGATGTTGAGGTAGCCTCCTCCGGAGAAACAGAGCATGTCCTCACACTGGGTGTTCCAAGCCACACTGTTGGCATTTGGTTCCTGAAGGAAGGGACAATGAGGGCATGTGAGGACCACCCAGGGCTTTAGTGCCACTCCCATTTTTCACTCACTTTGTCCCCATTTTGAAGCCTGGGTCATGCTGTAGTGCTGAAGGCAGGTAGAAGGAAAGGAAGAAAGGGAACCAGAAAGAAAGGGATGAGACAAACTCCTTAACATACTGGTGCTGCAATTTTTGGATACATGTTACTTTCACAATAAATTATTTTCTCCATATTTTGATCAGCAAAGTAGGATTCCATTTCCATGAAAAAAAGCAAAAAACAGGGAAGGGTACAGCTCAGTGGTAGTTGCTTGATTAGCATGTGTAAAAGCCCTGGGTCCCATTCCCAGCACACACACACAAAAGAACACAGGCCCCTACCTATACAGGAAGGAGGCTGAAAGGGCTCTCCCTAAGGACTTAACTACCAATGCTTCGGGGGAACTAGAATTATGGATGCTTTTTATTTTGTTTTTTTGTTTTGTTTTGTTTTTATTGCTTGCTTGAATTTTTTGTAGTAAGTATCTACTGTTTTTTATAATAAGAAAAAGAATGGGGAATTCTTTTTAAGATTAGAAAATAATATATTGTCTCTACATTTACAGTTTGCAAACTAAATACAGACACCCTAGGAGGCACCCTCTCCGCCCAATAGCCTCTCTGCCCAATAGGCCCTGGGACCAGCAGAGGCTCATTTCTCACTGCCTACAATCTTCTACCATGAGCATGGATTATGTTTTTTAATGAGAAAAGCTAGCTGTTTTCATTGGAAGGGGTAAGGGAAGTGGAGAAGAGACTATGAGAGTTGTGTTTCCTGGCAGGACCTGAGAGTCACTTTTCCCAGACCCTCAAATCCACAGGGGGGGCTGGGAGCCAAACATTTCCAGTCTCAACACAGGGCACACCCAGCTGTCTGCTAACCACCTCCAGGTACAGGTAGTGGTAGTCTGAGGTTAGAGACAAGGGAAGTAACACTTTGTGCTCAGCTCTGAGCTAGCATAGCAGTATCTCATTTATTCTTATTTTATTCCTGTGGCAATTCTGTGAGAAGGTGATTTCTAGTTTCTTGTTAGTGTGGGCTGGAAATGTGGCTCAGCTGGAAGAGTGCTTGCCAAGCATGCCATGAGATCCTAGGTTTGATCTCAAGCACTGAATAAACTGGGTGTGATGGCGTATGCCTACCACTTGGGATGTGGAGGGCAGGGGATCATTCTCAGGGTTATCCTTGGCTATATGGGGAGTTGGCAACCAGCCTGAGCTTTATGAGACCCTGTCTCAATAAAGAGTAGTTTCATGTTAACCATAAGGTAAAAATGAGGCTCAGAGAGGCTCACTAACTTGCTCAAGATCACACAACAAATGCTGCTGGCAGGACTTGAAACCAGGTCAGGCTGAAGACAATGGCTATGTGTTCTTTCCCCTAGAGTTTTTGCTTCCTCTGTAACATGAAGTGGTATTAACTCGGAGTTACTTCTGGGCTACTGGCAACCAAGTAACCCTGTCTAACTGACAGGAAAGCCAGGTACTCTCTACCCTACCAATTCTGTTGACAAGGACAAGGAGGGACAATGGCATTGGAAAACCCAACAGTGGAAAACAGTGAGCAGCCTCCAGGGGTCCTCTCTTTAGACAAATTAGCCCTGACAACTTAGAATGCCCCAAAGAGGCCAAGAGAGGCACCAGCCTAGCAGAAAGCCAGCCAGGCACTGGGCATACAGCCTTTGGACTTTCTTCTCTAGTGACACACTTCTTCCAGCCATAGGACCAGAGGTTTGTAAACAATGCCTATCCCCAGAGACTGGAACAGCTCCTGGTGTTCCAGCTCTATAGCATCCATGTAAAGTAAGTAGGGGATGGGCTTCCACCAGCTCCTCCTCTTCTTTCAGATAACAAAGTTTAGTTGTCTGCCTAGTGTGCCTTAGGCCACTTATAAAGAAGTCATGGCCAAAGAATCACCAGTACCCCATTAACCTGTTCACTGGCCTTCTCATTGTCACCTCATGTCCTAGCCATAGTTAAGTGTTACTTGCCCATCTTACATGCAAGTAGACAGAACAATGTTAAAAGAGGTTGTCCCAGCCACTTGTTCCCTGGGGCTTCTCAAATTCTACACCCCAGTGCTTTATATCCTCCCAGAGACAGAACTGACTGCCTCTTGCAGGGAAGCTAGAGCAGGGTCCCTAATCAAAGGACTATGTCTCTAGGACTCCACCTGAAAAAGCAGCTCCTTTGTGTGGATGTCATATACCAGGCATGTGTCGTTTTCATCCACCACAGCCAGCTTGTTCCGGGAGGCGCTCATGTCCAAGCAGCGCACGGCTGTGGCCTGCTTCAGCAGGACAATGGCAAAGAGATTGTCCACAAAGATCTTCAGGATCTGGCGAAATTTCAGAGAAATAAGTGTGAGTCACCATGGCAACCAGACCCTGGACCATGGCCAGGCTGTTGGAGTCCCATGTGTTGTACAAGAACAACACCCACTAACTCCTCCAGAAGCTGTGTGCAGAGAAAAGACTTGTTAAAGAAGTGTGCATATGTGGGAGGGAACAATACTATCTTTAAAAGACCAGAATGGGTGGTTTATCAGAGGTCACTGAAGAAACTATAGGCCTGAGACATGCCAAACTCACTCTAAGGTCTGCTTGGACTGGGGATTTTTTTAATGACATTACTCAAACTGCAGGGTTGGTGATATGATGTAGGAATGATCTGAGTCACACACTAACAAAGGAAGAGGCTACTGTAAACATTGATGAGACATCTGGTAAAAAGTAATGATGGTGCTGATGATGACAGCTGCCATTCATTGACATCCCTGTTTTTGACAACCCTGTGAAAAAAAAAAGAGTATTATCCTTATGTGTAAAACTTGAGCCTCAGAGAGACAAAGTGATATGGCCCAGGGCCATACAGCTAGTGAGAAGCTAAGTAAGAATGTGATCCCAGGTCAACATGACCCCAAAGTCATGTTATCAGCCTCACATGAGATGTGACAGCTGACTGTGAGGAGGGAGCAGGCTCTTCCCCACTTGGGTACTGCTACTTGACAGCTCCCACTGATCTCATGTTCTGCAACTTCCGTCCCTAGCAGACCTGACAAGACTCAGCCACAAGCCATCTGCTACACAGCTTGGCTCTCAGGCTAATGCAGTTATATTTTCACTTTCAAATTTCTATGTAGCCCACATAGAACTTTTTCTTATTTTGAGCAAAGAATGCACACACACAAACACACACGCGCGCACACAGAGAAATCTGTTCCTATAACCTAAATCTGCTTCATATAACCTAAATTTCCCAAAGATCCCATTTTTCTTATAGCTCCTAGTAACACCCTGAGGACAAGCATTGTCTAGGACCCAGGAAGGAACACTGGGTAATCCAGGCACTGCCTAATAGGGTTCTGACCTCAGTAATGATCTCTGCCTTCCTCTCCAGTAATCCACTAAAGCTCTGTCTCCAACAAATCTCCTACCTTCTGGGTAACCTTAAGTCTCCTAATCCCTGCTACGTGCAGCCCAGGAGCCATGGCACCAACTCTGCCAGGCTTGAGCATACTGTGAGTCCTGAGGACCACCCCACCTTTGGCCTGAAACTATCCTTATGAAAGTAAACTCCAGGATGACCATCCAAGGGCATTCCAGGCAGGGCACCTGCAACTTTCTATGGATAACAAGCCCAATGGTAGCAGAGGAAGACTCACCTGACCATTCTTCAGGCCCACCAACAGACCTTCCCTTCCAGCAGGGCCACCGATCACCTTGATATACCGAATGAGAGACTCCATCTGCCACTCACGCTCCTTCACACCGCTGAAGGACAGGCACTGTAGCCGTTTCTCCTAGGAAGCAATTCAGGCAGCTCAGCATGGAGGTTCAGAGAATGAGTGCTCACCGCCCTTTCGGGGAGATCTTCCTATACCAGCAGCTGTGATCTAACCCGAGCTCACTCCCATGCTGCCATCATTAATCCTTCACAGAAGGTTTCCCCAAGAGCCACTTCAACATGGACCTCCATAGCCAGGGCCAGTGGCACACCAATTTGCCACACCTACTCTCTAATTTGTGATGGTCCTAAATACAGAAGGCTATAAGCTCTTATACAGATTTTCACAGAAATGGACAGGTTTTCTCATGACTCACTTAAAACCCTGAGGTGGATACCCACTCTGAGGGAGGAGGAACTAGCTGCCCACCTGGCAAAGGATGATGTGGTCAGCACACACCACCAGCAGGTTGCATTCAAATTTCTTGACAATTTTCTCCTTCACCCGGTAATGCATGTCTGCCGAGTCATCTGAGTACAACTCATAGATGAGGATTTTCTCTGGCAGTTGGATAGCTAATCGATTTTTGTAGATGGCAATTTTCTTGACCAAGAGGGGGCAGGAGGGGGCAGTGACAGTGTGAATAAGAACAAATATAACAGTAAATATGCTTGAAAATTGCACAGTGAGACATATTTCTTCATATAGAAACCAAAACCTTAAAAAAAAAAAAAAAAAAAAACAGGCTCTAGCAAAAGGTTGTTAAGTAAGGTAGAAGGCAGAGAAATTAAAAGCCATCATTGATTTAAAATGCTCCTGACAATTAAAGTGAGGCACTCTCATCAAGAAACCTTTACAGAGTGCCTAACATGTACAGTCAGCTTTGCTGAGCACTGGAGTCCAGAGTTGTGTACAGTAGAATTTTTGTGGCTCAAAGCTTACAACTGAGGGTGGAAAGTCAAACATTTAGTGCTATCACCACTTGCTGAATATGTCTGAACCCCTTCTCTACA
Source organism: Nannospalax galili (assembly GCF_000622305.1). Lineage (NCBI taxonomy): Eukaryota > Metazoa > Chordata > Mammalia > Rodentia > Spalacidae > Nannospalax > Nannospalax galili. The sequence continues at coordinate 7,192,499 of NW_008357033.1, read as the reverse complement.
TAATTACAGATTTCACAGCTGGCCATGCCCCTGCCACCTCGCTGACCACAAGGAACGACATGCAGTAGACTCTGCCTCTCAACAGACCAGGAAGGGAAAATGACCCAGACAGAACTCTGCTGGGCTGTCCCAGTGGCTATACTCCCACCATCCCAGCTGGACTCCTTAAATAGGTCTACCCAGGCGGGGACCAAAGGAAGGCAATCTGAATGTGCAGGATGGCCCCTAGCACATCTGAATAGGAACACAGTTGAATTAAGTGGAACATGGCCTTCTTAACTAGCAGAGCTATTTGGATGATGTGATAGTTTGAATAAGTGTCCTCCACAGGCTCCAAGAATTTGAACATTTTGTTCCCAGTTGGTGGCGTGGTTTGGGAAGGTTTTAGGAGGTGCAGCCTTGCTGGAAGAAGCACGTCACTGGGAGTGGGCTTTGAGAGTATATAGCTTGCCACTTCCAGTCTGGTTCTCTGCTTCTTGAGCCTGTTTAAAGATGTAAACACTCAGCTTTCTGCTCCAGCTACTTCTGCCACCATGCCTCCTCATCATGAACTGTAACCCTCTGGAACTGTAAGCCAAATAAACTCTTATGTCTGTTGAGTTGCCTTGGTCATGGTGGTTTTTTTTTTGTTTTGTTTTGTCTTTAAATACTTTTAATTGAATTTTTGTGTGTTTTATACAGAACATCTTAATCATCTTTATACCCAATTCCCCACCAACCCCCCTTCCTGTAGCCCCCTCCCCAGTGGAATTCATACGGCCATAGTGTTTTATCCCAGCAACAGAAAAGTAACTAATAAGATGGGCAGAACAGAGGCTCAGAGCTTAGTCTGACTAAACTTGGCTGGATCCCTGATCCAGGGCCTCCCCCTGCTGCCTGTCTAGTAGGAGGACCCACCAAGAAGCAAGTAGAAGCTGAGCTAAGGGACAAGTATGCTAGAATGACTCTGACCAGAGAGGGTAAAGGTCCATAAAGCCCCAAGCAGGTCAGCCACCATGGCTCCAACCTGCCATGTTAGCTTCCCTGTATCATACAGTCTAGGCAAGGGAAAAGATTTCCTGCTACTTGAACATGTCCTGTTACCAGTCCCTTCTACCTGCCCCTTTTCCAGTGTCTGTAGACAGAGGCCAAGCTGCCCCTTACCTTTCTGTTCTGTGATCAGGTGCTGCACAATGACATCAGTCATGCTATCTCTGTAGGCATACCGATCCTTATAGAGCCCATGGACTGTGCTGAAGATAAGCTGGTAGAAAGAAATGGTGCCATCCTGGCAACCTACCACCTGTATGAAAGAGATCTATCAATCCCTAGCTGGGAGGAAAGGTTGTCTCCCCTCCACCTGTCAGGAGCAAGCACCAAGGATTTGACCAGCTGTCCTGGAGGGTGCTCAGGACCTCCCTGGAGCAAAGCTCTGCAGAATGAGCTTCCTCTACTCACCACATAGTTGGAGTCAGGTTTCACTCTACAGGTCCATACCCAGGAGTTCTGTTCCCCAACAGTCCCCAGTCGCACTCCATCCTTGGTGAAAAGGGATACTTGTTTGTCTGAACCCCCAACTAAAATGTACTCTCCTTTTGTAAAGTAGCTGATGCAGCAGGGGTCAAAGTTCAGTAGCCGATCCTTCCCGATCTGAGGAAAGAGAACATACACCAATCGAAAGACCATTTCCAAATCCATAATAACCACTATACTAGTAAGGGTTTCCCCAACATTAGTGCCGTGTTGGGAAAGCACAGGGTCTGGCTGGCCTTATCTCCCAGGCTATTCTATCACCTACATGGGCCTTGCCACCTCTCCTCCCCTCCACCCAGTCACATTGTTGGTTCCTAGAGTCAACCATTTCTGGCCTGTCTAGAAGTGGGTCTTATCCCCTCAGCCAAGCTGGAGGCCAAGGAGGGACTCTCTCCTACCTGCCTCCTCACACATGATTGACAGCTCTCCTTTAGCTTCTTTTCCCCATTAATTTTCTGAGTTTGTGCACTTTAAAAGGACTGTCCTTTATTTTTTATTCAATTTACTAAGGAAAATAACTTTAGAAACCTAGTTTTTTTCATTAAGTTTTTAGGGTCAATTTACAAATGTTTTCTTATTTATAAATCTAGTAAAAATGAATAATCAATTGACACTGACAATTTAATGAACGTAATTTTGAACAGATAAAACCCCTGAAATAGTCAGTTCCAATTTCAACTAATTTAAACTGCAATTATAAATTTAGTATGTTCACTTTTTCTTTCCTTTTTGGGAATTTCAAATGCCTAACAACTGAAAGTTTCCCTACTACCTCACAAAGCTACTAAGTCTAATAAGAAAACTCCGGCATCTGCTATGACATGCAGAGCTAACAGCTGCTGGTCTGGGCGTAGGACTTCATCCTGCAAGTAATGACCATCAGTTCTGGACGAAATACAATAAACCAACTGAAGGCAGTGGTGGGCAACCAAAGTAGGCAAGAACTGACAGAGATGTACCCATACAAGAGACATAGCCTCAGGCCAGCTTCTCTGAGCACAAGATCTGTCAGCTCTAAGCTAGGTGGGCACAGAGTCTGAGTGGACCACAGCAGCTGGAAAGTGAGGTGGGATATCCCAGAAAGAGCAAAGGAGAGCACATTCTGCACATGACCTCTGCTCACTATCTGGAAACCTTGAGCTACACATGTGTGACTGACTCACAAGTGAAGCAGCCTTCCTAAGGTCAGAGGACTTCACTGGGATTCCAACTGCTACCTACCTTTGAAAACTTGAAGCTGGGCATAACAAAGCAAACTGCCTGCTTACACACATGCACACATGCGCACACACACCCCTTCAGAGAGATATGCTCTTTGATGGAGCATTCACAATGTCCAGAATATAATTCAGTTTTCCAAAAAGTAAGAATATGTGAATTCTATTTGAGAAGAAAGACAACGCCTGACCCAAGATAATCCAGATGTTAGAATCAGCAATGAGAATGTTAAAACAGCTATGATAGCTATGGTTAAAGATACAGGGGCTACAGAGATGCCTCAGAAGTTGAGAGCATATTCTGCTCTTACACAGGACCTGAGTTTCGTTCCCAAAACCTATGCCAGGTACTCACATCCGCCTGTAGCTCTAGCTTCAGGAGATCCAACCACTCTCTTCTGGACTCTCAGGGCACCTGTACTCACATACATACTCAGAGACACATATGTACACAAATAATTTTAAAAGTAAAAAAACAGGGGACTGGAAAGATAGCTCAGCAGTTAAGAGCACTGCCTATTCCTTAGCAGGTTCAGTTCCCAGCACCCACGTGGGAGCTAACAACCACCTATAACTCCAGTTCCAAGAGATCCAATGCCCTCTTCTGGCCTCTTTGGTCATTGCACACATGGGTGCACTTACATACATGCAGGCAAAACACACACATAAAACAAAAATAAAATAAAAAAAAATTCAAATAAAAAAATCTACAAAAATATATAAGGAAAACACACCTGTAATGAATGCGTGAATAGGGAAAAAGAACCAAGCAGGAATTCTAGAACTGAAAAAAAAAGTAGTAACTGAAACAACCTAGTGGACCAGCTTAATAGACATGCTAGAGGTTACAAAAGTCAGTGAAGAAATTGGGATCTGGAGGAAAGGGAAGAGTGAAGAAAAATATTTGAAGAGACAAAGGTCAAAATCTTATGTTTTAAAAAATTCATTTATTATTTTTTATCATTTTATGTGTATGAGTATATTATCTGCATGTATTTAAGTGTACCCATGTCATGCAATGCCCACGGAGGCCAGAAGAGGGCGTCAAATTCCCTGGAACCAGAGTTACAGAGTTGTTAGCCACCATGTGGTACAGGAAACCCAGGTCCTGTGCAAGAGCAGCCAGTGCTCTTAAACCACTGAGCCATCCCAGTCCCTTATCACAGTTTTGTTTTGTTCTTTTTGAGACAGGGTTTCCCTGTAGCCCCAGCTGGCCTGGAGCTCATTATGTAGACCAGGCTGGCCTTGAATTCACAGAGATCCACCTGCCTCTGCCTCCCAAGTTTTTGAAAGAATTAAATATATAGATTTTTTTTTTTTAAAGCCCAGTGAATCCCAAGTAGGAAAACATATTCTCTTTACATTCCAATATTGGTTAGGCATTTGATTTAAAAAAATTTGTCTTACAATTTAAAATTAGTTGCATAAAGTTAGTTTTTAATTCAATTATACCTTTTAAATAGTCATTACAAGACTGATTTGACAGATACTCTGTTACAGATTTCTAGCACCAGTCTGGCCAGGTTCCAAACTAGGTGAGGCCACAGACTAAAACGTGAGCTCTTGCAGTCAAATGGCTTCTCAAGGCTCAATTTTCTTATGTGTAAAAGGACGATAGTAGTAGTTCCCCCTCAGAGTTGTTAAAAGGACTAGAAGAGTTAATCTTACAATGTGAACATTGTCCAGAACCCAATGAACAGTACCTTCACTATTAAGCCAGAGCTTCTCAAACACCAGATATGCCTAAAATGCCAAAATTACACAAATTTTGCTTAAGTATGACACAAAAGTTTGGCTTAGATTTACTAATCCTCATATTTAATAATAAATCACACCAGACTTGCAAACACACTTTAAAATCAAGAAAATAACTCGACTGTCCCAAGTAATTTAGAGCTAACACCTACATTAGTTTGGATCTTAAGATTCCCAAGAACCCTGTGTCAAAGGCTCAGTCCTCAGACAAGGACACTACTGAGAGGTAGTATAAACTTTAGGAAGTAGAATCTAGGGGAAGAAACAGGTCACTGGACACACCCTCTTAAAAACTATATTGGGTTGGAGTGGTGGGGCAGGCAGGTGTGGTGGTACACACCTTCAATCCTAGCACTAGGGAGGCAGAAGCAGGCACTCTCTCTGAGACCAAGGCCAGTCTGATTAGCACAGCAAGTTCCAGGCCAGGTGGGGCTACAGGGAGATCCTGTCTCAAAAAGATAAAAATTTTAAAAAGTATATTGAGAGGGGGCAGAACTGGAGAGATGGATCAATGGTTAAGAGCACTGGCTGCTCTTGTACAGGACCTGTGTCAGGTTCCCAGCAACCATATGGTGGGTGGGTCACAAATATCTGTAACTCCAGTTCCAGACATTCCAATGCCCTCTTTTGGCCTCCATGGGCACTGCATGCATGTGGTATATGTATACCCAGCAGGCAAAACATGCATACACACATGAAAAAAAAAAAAAAAAAAAGCATATTCTTTAAAAAGACCCTGGTCACTTCCTCTGTTCTGCCACATGCTTCCCACCATGTCTGCCACAGCACAGGACCAAAGCAACAGAGCCAAATGACCATGGATTAAAACCTCTGAGACAGTGGACCAAATAAACTTCTCCTTCTTTGCAGTGGTTTACTTAAGGTACTTTGTCACAGTGGTGGGAAGATAATTAACATACCACCTCAAGAGGCTAAAGCTATCATTTAAAAATCTTTGTATCACATGAATCCTGGGGCTGCATGCAAGATACGATTTTCTACAGTCCTAACCATCATGTTGGGCTCTCTTCTATCATCACTATTGCAACAAAACCCCATTCCTTCCCAGTGCAGTATGGAGCCTCCACTATTTTTGTGCACCTAGCACCTTGTACACATTACCCATACAACTTATTAGGGTGCCAATAACTATTTGTTGAGTGATGATGTATACATATTAAGTGGATAAAAGATCCAGGAAACTAGCTACCAGATCATTACAACAATAGGGTTTGGGGAAATCAGCCATGAAAAGCAGAAAACCTTTCATTATCTACTACCTTCATCATTTCTTTACTCATTTATTAAAAAAAAAAAGATCAATGGTAAGACAGGAGTAGAAGAAATAGCCCCAATCTGGGCTATGCAGACCTGAAACCTTTCCTTCTAGCAATGACCTGTTAATTTAAGGATAAGGATGCTGGGAAGTCACCAATTGAACAGGTTGAATTTCTCTGGCTTGGCTGTGTTACATACCCAGCACCTTCACTCTGATCCTCAGTACCACATTCCCCATGACCACCATACTCCCTCTATTTTAATCTACCCTCCACAGAAAAAAGCAATTCTTCTGCATTAGGAAGTTGACCATGCCACGCCCTGCCACCTATGGCTCCTGAATACTTATGGTACCTAATGCTCTACTTTCTTATTCACCCTACTCTGTTCCTTTCAATCATGTTGCCATCCTTCTGTTCACCCCACATCTTCAGTCTACAAACTCTGGGATGAAGTCACCCTGAGCAGCTTGCTGTCTTCTAAATCATCATGTGTTTTCATTCTCCTTCTCTCTGTGCAGGTTCTCTCCCCTGCCTAAAATATCAAACTCATCTGCCTCACAAACTCTGCTCCTGTTTAAAGGTTACCTAATCTCCATCTACACACAGTAATGTCCCTTGCCTGTGTCCTCATGGCTGTCTGTACAGTTATGACACATATCATACCTCAACTGGACTATACATAAGTGCTGTGAGCTCTTGCAGGACAGTGACTATCACACAGCTCTGTGTCAGCAGCAACTCCATGCTGGGGCAGGAGGGAAGAGGGTGTTCAAAATATTAAAAGAATGAATGAAAGCATGAGGACGAAGGGAAGGACATGACTAAGACCTTTTTAAAATTTTTTAGACTCTTTTTGTGGTGCTAAAGCTAGAATCCAGAGTCTAATGCATACCACGCAAGTGGCAAGCACTCTACCACTGAGCTATAGATACCTTAGCCCAAGAACTAACATTTAAGTTAGTCCAGTCTGCATTTCAATCCCAGTTTCCACTATTTACCAATTGTGTGGGACTCTGGGCATATTCTTTCACTGCTCTGGTGTTGGTCTGCTCATTTCTTTCTTTTTTTTTAAATAATTTATTTTAATATTTATTATTTTTATTTTATGTGTGTGAGTATATTGCTTGCATGTAAGTGAGTGCACCCGTGTCATGCAATGCCATGGAGGTCAGAAGAGAGCTTTGGATTCCCCTGGAACTGGAGTTAAGGATGGTTTGCAGCTGCCATGTGGGTGCTGGGAATTGAACCCGGGTCCTCTGCAAAAGCAGTCAATGCTCTTAACCGCTGAGCCATTTCTCCAGCCCTATGGTCTGCTCATTTCTAAAAAGTATGTAATTAAAGTCTCTAATACATATGGCTGAGGAACTGAATGAGAGATGACACACAAAGCACTAAGCATAGGAGCTGGAGAGATGGCTCAGCAGTTAAGAACACTGGCTGCTCTTGCACAGGACCCAGGTTCAGTTCCCAGCACCCACATGGCAGCTAACAACCGTCCGTAACTTTAGTTCCAGGGGATCCGACGCCCTCTTCTGACCTCTGTGGGCATTACATGACATGGGTACACTTATATACATGCAGGCAATACACTCATACACACAAAATAAAAATAATAATAAAGTATTAAAAAATCCACTGAGCACAATGTACCTGGTATCAAAGCAAATGCTCAATATGCAGATGCTAACAATAATCATGTGTAATTAATAATAACACAATCTCAGAAATAAACTAGTAAAATATGCCAGAGCTGGCATGTGTATAGCAGGGTTTGTACAGCTTCACATACCTGCTTTCCACTCAGCTGATAGAAGGAAAGTTTCTGTCCCCAGTCAGCTACAGCCAGGATGTCATTATGTTCGTCTCTAATCAACAGAAGACAAAAGAGGTTACAAGGGGGCACGGTCTGCTGATGAGTACAGCTAGTTTAACAAACAACAGGAAAAAGAAAGCTCTGGCCAGCCTGTCAAGGAGCCAAGTGTTGCACAGTCACCCTGGGGCTGACGTTGCAATCAACCCAAGCCATCAATCAGTCCAGCAGGCTGAGGCAGAAATAGGTTCAGCCTTCCTGAGATCTACTGTCATGAAGCCAGGGCTGGGACAACAGCCATGGGTGCAGAAGGCACAGCCCTTACTGCAGAGCTCCTGGGGAACAACTTAAAGGAAAAGCATGGTTACAGATCCAAGTGTGCTCTTCTCTCATGTACTATAAAATGTGGGGAGATTGCAGGGAAACACTGCTTAGAGTGAGGAGGAATGGGCTGTTTTAATCAGTGGTGTGGGAATTTGCTCACCCTTCCTCAAGAGGAAGAAAGGCTCCTACGTCTAGTTCTTGTGCAACTGGAGTTCTTGCAAAGGTGAAATGGCATCTGAATAAATTTAATTTGAAGACCTACAATTCCCACTGAAATGGAGAGCCTGCGGGATCTGTGCCTTGGGTCTGGGCTGTAGGACCAGCACTCAGGAGAAAAGCCTCAGCTGAGATGGGGAGCCAGTCACTCAGAACATAGACTGAGAGGCTTCCCAATCTCAAAGGCTAAGTCTTGATCCTTCCAAGGTGGCCACACCTTTATCAATTCCTGCATCCCAGAGCCCAGGGTCTGACAGTTGTCTGGCAGCACCACTAGCCACACAGGTGTGCCCAGTGAAGCTTAGTCTGTAAAACCTATCCAGTGTGACAGTGAGAAAAACATCATAGACACTAATTCAGAACTAAGAGGAAATGGGAAGGCTGAGAGATGTTGACAGGAGGCTTGCAGATGAACTATGTAAGACTGACACTGCAGTCCAAACCTAAGCCAGAAGCTCAGCTGCCAGTGAAGCCCCCTTGAAGAGACCACATATGGCACAGGGGTAGGCTCAGCACCTTAACACTGGACTAGCGGTTTCCAACCCAGTCACCCCAAATGATGGGCAGTGGAGGTCTACTAAAACAGACACCCATGCTGAATAATAAAAGGGGTTTCTCTGGTTAAAGCACAGATGGAAACCTGAAGCCTTCCCTTTCTTTCTTTGTCCCCACTTCTCATGACCCTAGCTTCTTCTAAGGAGCTAAGGTGCCAGGGGTGCAGTGAGGAGGGTCCCAGGTTTGCATATTATTCCCATTCAGAACATCCTGGCTGCCTCAGCTTCCCCACTTTGCCTGCAAGGGTTTCCCCACAGGTCATCTCAACTGAAAGAAGAGAGGTTGCCCAGCAGCCAGGATTGGAAATGGGTGAGGGGAACAGGCTAAGGGCTTCTTCCCTGCATATGTCCTACCCAATGCAAGGTCAGATACAGTGCGAGAACAGGCCAAGAGACATGTTTAGTAACAAAGTATTATGTGAATCACAGTTCTATGAAGACATTGGAAATCAATATTCTCAGAGAATTTCTAATGGTACTGGAAAGGGCTTACTTTCCCAGTTTAACTTTAAGCAACAGGAGGAATGGCTTAGATAATCACACACACTGAAGTCCAAGGGGAATAAGATGCCGTGGAGGTTTCTTCAGGGAAGAGGGTTTGCAGAGGTGAAGCCTCTGCACTTTCCAGTATCTCCTCCTTTCTCGGGATTGCACTATTGCCCACACACGCTCCTCAGGGTGAGCTTCCCATTTTTGGGGAGTGGGGGAGCGAAGTGTCACACTAACAATCCCCCGGCCCCTGCTCTGCTGCCCTTGGCCAAGGTGCTTCTCAGCAGCATGTGCCCAACAGGTCTGTGTGGGCCCTGGGCCCTCCCAAAGATAGTCCTCACTCTGAGACACACTCACGAGTTGCTGTCCCTGGGACTGTCATCCTCTTCTTGTTCGTCCTCCTCTGCCTCACTACCCTGACTATTGTACACTGTTGACTTCAGAATGGAGGGGATTTCCTGAAAATATCTCTTGTCAATGACATCCTCAGCATCCTCGTTCTCTCTGTTCATCCAGATATTCTCCCATCGGCTGTAGACAGTAAGCAGTTGTTCACAATCACATTGCCTACAACTATACTAAAGCCTATAATTTCAAAATCTGACAAGGAGCCCCTGAACCCTACCCGGAAGAGTGCAGTCACCAGGTACACTGGACATCCTGCTCCTCATGAATTAATAATGTAGCATGAAGCCACAAAGTCATCTGTGGCCACAAAATCAAACAACAGGAACTCTGGGGTAGGCTAATGGCATTTGAAGGCATTATATACACATCGTATGGCCTCCGCTGGACAGAGTTATTCAGGAAGAAGTATATAATAACCTCTTGTAAGAAAGGCAATGAAATTAAACAGCCTCCTAAATCAAGCAGGCACCCACCTGTAAAATGACATTGGGCTGGTAAACAATTAAGTCCTTTAATTTACCTTCAGAGGACTCTGGGGATATTGATGGTTTAATAATATTATGAGATTACACAAAGAACCTGTAAAGCTTTTAGTCTACCCTCAAAGTCACATGGGCATAAAGGAAAGCATGTGTATGGTTTGATCAGATAGGTTCCAATTGTTTGCAGACCCCTAGGCTTAGGGACATTTGTAGATATAATTTTGACTTTTTGTTAAAGGCAATACAAAATAAGAGCTACTTATTAACAGGTGAGTATGAGTTCTCAGATGTGGAGGGAAGAACTGACAAAGGAAAAAGAAGTAAAACAAAGATCTCACTATCTCTCTCTCTCTCTCTCTCCCTCCCTCCCTCTCTCCTCTCTCTCAGCTGGCCTAGATAGCTCATCTGCTTAACTAAATCTCTGGGATTCAGTCCAAACTCAAGATAGGCTCTATAAAGAACAGGTTCCAAACAGATCAGTCAAGTGGGGTGAGAAGATTTTCAAACTATGAAGATGTCAGGAAGAGAAAGCTCAGCAGTAAGAAAGCCATTCTTTCTAATGGTGTGGGTCCAGGAGGAGGACCTTAAGTACCTTGAAGGGTTCCAGCAGATAGACCATATTGGGGAGAGGGAGCCCCCTGGCCGCTCGATCTTCACTTTCTCTTCACCATTTTTGTTCCGTATGCTGATGACCCCATTGGACATCCCCAGAGCCAGGTACTGACCATCGTTTGTCCAGCTGCACATACAACCAAATAAGGGCAAGGGCATGGAGAGGGAAAGGAACAAAGAGATGGCAAAGCCAGTCAGGACAGTGTCCTGGTTGAAGCTCAGTGTGAGGAGGCAGCAGAAACTAGGCTATGGTTTCATCACTCCTGATTACTCTGGACAAAAATCAGAGGACCCAGCTTTCTTACTGCCTGGCACAAGCCTGGACAAGGCCAGCCTCACATTTTCAGAGCTTCAACTCTGTACAGCTACTTAGTGAGGAAGCCTGCTGTCAGCTCACCACATGAAGGTGATCAAAGGCATAAATCTTTCCCATCATAGAGATAAGAAAAGCAGAAGACAGGAAACACAGGAGCCCATGCCAACTAGCCAACACCAGACCCTATCTACAGTGTGAAGTGGATCTCAAGGAACCAATAGAAAGAGGAAGGACACACAGCCTGTCTTCAGAGCCACCCCTTGCTTACCTGCAGCAGGTAATCTTGCTGCTGGATTTGTGCTTGGAGACAGATTTCTGCTCTGGAGACCACAACCCTTCAGTGTCCAGCAAGAGAAAAAAACAGCAAGACTATTCAGCAATAGAAAAGATTAAACTATAGACACATTAAAAAAAAAAAAAAACTTGAATTTTCAAGGTCTTATGCTGAGTGGGGAAAAAAAAGTCACCTTCTGCTGTAGGTTAAATACAATATAATTCCATTTATATAATGCACTGAATGACATAATTACTCAGTAGGAGAAGAGATTCATGGTTACTGAAACTGGGGGTACCAAATGGCAAGAGGGGGTGTCAGAAGAGGCATTCGTGTTGGGGTGGAACCTGTAGTGCAGTGGTGGTACACTGTTATACGTGACAAAATGATGGAGCCATGCATCCATTGTGTTGGCCCCCTCTCCTGTGCCTGTATTGCCCAGGAGTTGCCTCAAGTGCACCCACTAGGGAAGCTGGGTTAAGAGTACACGAGACTTCTTTGTACTATCTTTGTGACTTATGGGAAAACTGCAGTCATTTAAAAAAAAAAAAAAAAAAGATGGATGGTGAAGTTCTAGACATCTTCCTGGAATTTAAATATCAAAGAATGGGACTGGAGAGATGGTTCAGCGGTTAAGAGCACTGGCTGCTCCTGTAGAGGATCTGGGTTCAATTCCCAGCACCCACATAGCAGCTAACAACCATCCATAACTTCAGTTCCAGGGAATCTAACAACCTCCACAAGCACTTGCATACATGTGCTCAAACACATAAAATAAATATAATAAATAAAATATTTTAAAGAATCGACAACTTAGCTGTTCATAACTAGGATATGACAAGCAGAGAACAACTCAGCATTTAAAGTAATGGGTTAAGAAAAATGAAATCTGTGGGAAAGTTGATGGAACTGGAAAAAGTTATATTACATGAGAGGACTCAGTCTTGGAAAGACAAATATTGCATGTTCTCTCTCATGTGGGAATCCTAACTTTGGATGTTTGTGTGTATGTAAATAAGGGACTGTGAGAGTGGGTGTAGACTATGAAACTAGACAAGAGACCAGGAAATGGGACCGTGAGGTGTTGAGAAAAGGGGGATGTATAAAAGATCATGTGGCATAAAAGGAGACTATTGGGGGTGGGAAGGCACAAGGCAGGGAGAGAGGATGGAAGAAGTGGGGAAGAGAAACAACAAAGACAAACTTTGTTTGAAAAAATGCCATAGTAAAACCTAATTCTTTGTAAGTTAATACAAATAAATAAATAAAATAATAAATGAAGCTTTCTGAGAGTCCACTTCCCTCTCCAGACCTCTGTCACTACACAAGACCCCATCTGAGCTGTGCCACATGCATGATGCACTGCTCAGTTTAGGCTTGCTCCCTCCAACCTCCAAATGTGGCTCAGTGTACCCCAGCAACAAACAACAAAAGCAAATTCTCTCTGCCTGAACTATGGAGCATGATCACAGGAAAATAATGCACAGAGAAGTTTATATAGCTAGGTACAATGTCAAACAGGTTATTTTTCAGCTTTTTTCAAACATTCCCACCCATGCACAGGTTATCTATGCTCCACTGAGCTTGCCTGGGGCCTCAGGCTGCAGGGAGCCCCTCCCTATTGGCATTCCACAGCTGCCTTTCACCCAGCACCGGCCTCAGCCCTGCTCATCTAGCACTGGCTAGGCAACTGCCACAGATGCCTGAACTACACCAAGCCCCAATACTTTTTCCTTCATTGGAAGGGTGGGAGGGAGAGTAACACCTTCCCTCAGGAGCTGAAATCCAACTCAGAATTCTTGGTTTTTGATGGTTGTCAAACCATAGGAATTCTTTTTTTTTCTTTTTTAAATTATGAATTCATTTAAAACCATCAGCATACTACCTAGCACACTGCAAATATTCTGCAAACACTGTATGCATATGTGTGGTATATGTATGTGTGCACATGTGTGTGCAGGTGTACTTACTCATGGAGGCCAGAGGCTGATATTGACATGTCTGCCTCTGTCACTCTATATCTTATTTTTTGAGATCTCTCACTACCCCTGGATCTGTGAATCTTGACTCCCAGCACTGGGGTCACAGACACATGCCATCACACCCAGATTCTATGTGGGTACTTAGGATATGAATTCAAGTCCTCATGCTTGCATAACAAGCACTTTACCCACTGAGCCATCTCCCTAGCCCTGTCATTTTTACAAACTCTACATTCCTCCTACCACAAGTTCAAGGGGAAGAATACTTTAACACCCCCACCCCAAAACAACCACACAGACCAGTGCCCCACAGGAAGAAAATGCTGACTTTTTAAAAAAACAAATGACAATGCTTCCTGTTTATACCCTGTGCTTTCAATAATGTTCATTGGAAGCTAGAACTGTATCAGTGTCCCTTTTGCATGAGGAAACAGAGATTTTGGAGATTAACGCTCTTGACTCCTCACACTATGGCCATTCTATGCATTCTAATCTCTCTCTCTCCCTCCCTACCCCCCCCCCACTCTCTTTTTGAAACAGAGTCTCTGTAGCCCCAGCTGGCCTGAAACTCGCTATGTAGACCAGGCTGGCTTTGACCTCAGAGACCTGCCTGCCTCTGCCTCCTGAGTGCTGGGACTAAAGGTGTGCACCACCATGCCTGGCTGCATTCTATTATCTCTTAACTGGAGCTAGAAGCCTAGCATCAACCTTGAATGGAGATGACCTGCAAGCCTCACTCTTCCTTCCACACACACATCACTGCTACCTCCTCTGTCCTAGCATATGCCAGGCCCTGTATGATACCAGGAGGGACAAAGGCCCAGAGCCCCAAGGGGGCACACCCACAGTCACAGGGATGCTAATCAGGACATACCACAGGTGAAATGAAGAATTCCATACACATGGATGTGGGTGAACACAAAGGTAGAGACAGTGGAGCAGTCCCTGCCCTCCTGCACACCATTTCCTCCCCTAGGGCCCTTCTGGTCACCTGTCTCCGATATCTTATGACCCCCCCCCCCCCACGTCAC
>NW_008357033.1:7148281-7178181 GCF_000622305.1 Nannospalax galili | reverse complement strand
TATGCCCCCCCCCCCCCCAGGTCATCATCATTCACTGTCTCTGTTTCTAAGCAATTTAAAGAAAAACTGTCAACCTCCCCTCAGCTGCCAGAGGTAGAGAAGTGGCCTTCACTCTCTCAAGACAAAGCACCAAGTTCTACATGAATTTCAGCATTCTTGGCTAAATCTCAGTTATTCCACTAGAGCTACTAGAAATCATTAATTTACCAAAGTCATTGGAGGAACAAGATGCCAGCTGGTGGGTAACAGGGTTGTAAGAGACACACTGTATAGAGTCATTGTGCCTGGAAAGGAAAAAAACTGAAGGTTATTCTGCAGCAAACCACAAATGTTTCAGTGGCTATAACTAAAGATTCAAACCAGGGGCATAAAGCCTCGGGTAACACACTGCAAGGCCCTCTGTAAGGGGCCCACAGATAGCACAGAGAGTCCTGCTCTTTGCCGGAACTGTGCTCTCCCTCCACTGTTTCCACCCACCCGGCATACCACCCAACTCAAACTCCTCATCCTCCAGAACTCTTCTGATGACACCTCCAGTTTGTGACTGAAATGAAAACACAAAGCACTCAGCCTAGTGCCAGGTACAGAGAAAGTGCTTCATTTGCCTCTAACTCTAACCATTTTTGGTGGCCCAAATGTACAGGGTAGAGGTGTAATAAAAACAAGGCAGGCCAGGATCTGGAAATACCACAAATGCTTAGACAGTAAAGAAGGTGGAGGAGGGGACAGACCCTGCATGGCATCTCCCAGTTCTTCACGTCTGGGTCGCATGTGACTTACAAGCTCACTCATTCAATCATCTGAAAATTGCTTCTGTGTTCAAAGATGCATTATTCACAGTAGCCAATAGGTAGGAGTAACCCATGTGTCCATTAACTGATGCACAGCCAGATCCACTACATACATACAAAAAAGTTTTATTTGGCCTTCAAAAGGAATTCCGATATAAGCTCCCACATATGTGAAGCACAAGGACATCATGTGAGTGAAATAAGCCAATTACAAAAGGCCAAATGCTATATGATTCCACTTACATGAGGAACCAAGAACAACCCAGAAACAGAAAGAATGATAGTTGTCTGGGCTGAAGGGAAGTTGTTAGGTATTGTTAAGCAAGATGAAGAGTTTTTTTTTTTTCCCAAAATTTGGTTGACCAGGGGCTGGACAGATGGCTCAGCGGTTAAAAGCACTGACTGTTCTTGCAGAGGACCCAGGTTCAATTCCCAGCACCCACATAGTGGCTAACAACTGTCCATTAGCTCCAGTTACAAGGGACCCAATACCTTCTTCTGACCTCTGGGGGCATTGAAGGACATGGGTGCACTTATATACATGCAGGCAATACACTCATACACATAAAATAAAAATAATAGATAAAAAAAATTTTTTTTGGTCTTTTTGAGACAGGGTCTCAGTGTAGCCCCAGCTGGCCTGGATTTGCTATGGAGACCAGGCTGTCCTCATACTCACAGAGATCTGCCTGCCTCTGCCTCCCAAGTGCTGGGATTAAAGGCGTGCGCCACCACACCTGGCCTGATAAAGTATTTTTTAAAACTTTGGTTGACCACGATGTGAATGTACTTAATAGTTGTAAGTCTTGAATGAACATGTGGTGAAAGCATTACAGTTTACATTTGGGATATTTTTCAACAACTGAAAATAACAAGTTGTTTGTTAAATACTCACTGTGGACCAGGCATGGAAGCAGAAACACAAGTGAACAACAACAGGGGTAGTGCCTGCCTTAATAGAGCCCAGAGGCCAATAGGTAACACCAATCAACCATTACAATAAATAGACAAAATGCTCAGGGGAGGCTCTCCAGAGGCTGGAGCAGCAGCAGAGGGTTAGCAACAGGGACATCTAAGCCAAATACATACAGCATGGGGGCTGGGGCACTGTGTAGTGAGTAAGAGATATGAGCACAGCCCCTAGAGGAGTAGAAGGCTTGGAGTACACTGGTATTTCTAGCTTTTGACATTGGGTAGATGCAAGGCCATTCTCAGAGGTAGAGACACTGTAAGAGGATGTGCTGGAGGGTGACAGGAATCTGTGGTGTCAGATTAGCTGATACAGTATATGAGACATCTAGTCCAGTGCTGGCCAGGCTGGTAAGTGATCACTCATTGCCCCACCTCCCCTTGACTCAAGTTTAAATTGGAAAGAAACATTCTTTTTTACATCTTTTCCAAAGGCAAGTTGTTACAGTGAATGGTGTAGGTCTGTAAATGAGGCAGAAAGATGTTGTTTGAGGGCCTGCCTGGGCTACAGAGTGAGACTCTGTAAGATCGAGGTCAGCCTGGTCTACATAGGGAGTTCCAGACCAGCTGGGGCAGGGAGACCTTGTCTCAAAAACAAAATAACAACAAACAAAACAGTAGGAGTCAAACTAAAATACTGTCACCCACAGGGTCACTTACGTGTATTTCAGAATACCTTCCAGCTTTGATGTCCAGATAATAACGCTTTTGTCAGCAGATCCAGAAGCAAAGCGCTTGCCTAAAAGTGTTTTTAGAAAAAAAAATCTTCACATATATTTTAAATCGGCATTCCCAAAGACTGTTTTGGAGAAACCTAGTTCTTTATGGCATCTAAGTGGCTAGAGATGTGCTCAGTTGGTAGATTTTCATGTATGAGGCCCTGGGTTCAAACCCCAGCACTGTATTGGGGCACACACCCAGTACTCGGTGGCATACACCCAGCACTCAGAAGGTGGAGGCAAGAGATCAGTTTAAAATCACCTTCAGTGAGTCTGAGGCCAGCCTGGGCTACAAGGGACCCTGTCCAAAACCAGATAGTAAGTGTGCCTTTCTTCTCTATTGTTTTTCTGTGTGGTAGAAGTGATGGAACTGAGGGCCTGCACAGGCTGAGCCCACCCCTCACCATTAAGCTGTTCCCCAGCCCTTCCACTGCCTCCCATCAGCACTGGGAGCCAGGGGGTCTGCAGTGGTGCCTGACAAGGAGCACACACAGACTTACTAAGGATCTGCATCTGTGAGTACCATGCTCTGCACTAAGGGCTGAACAGCGATCAAATTCATGATCCTCATTTTCATGGTGCCTAGTGATACCAAATTAATCCAACACAAATACGATGTGGTTAAAAAAAAAAAAAGATATATGAGTCCTATGAAAGACAATAACTGAGGAAACTGACTTACTCATTAAAAATTTTAGTTTTGCACGGGGTGTGATAGTGCACATCTTTAGTTCTAGCACTCAGGAGGCAGAGGCAGGCAGATCCCCGTGAGATTGAGGCCAGCCTGATTTACATAGTGAGTTCTAGGCCAGTTGGGACAGGGAGATCCTGTTTGAAAAACAAATTAACAAAAAATTTTTATTTGGCAGCTGTACATATTTATCTATTCAAGTGTGTGGGGGGGTATGTGAGTATGTGGGTATGCAGGCATATGTGTCCGCATGAATGCTGGGGGCCAGAGGTTGACATCAGGTGTCTTCCTCTGTCATTTTCCACCTTATTCTTTGCGACAGAGTCCCTCAATGCACCTGGAGCTCACAGATGCAGCTAGACTAGCTTGAGCTCCAAGGGCCGTCCTATCTCCACCTCCCCAGTGCTAGGATAACAGACACCTACTACAGCACCCTGGTTTTTATGTGGATGCTGGAGACCTGAACTCAGGTCTTCATGCTTGTATAGCAGGCACAAGTGAGTCATCCCCTCAGCCCCCCAATTATATAATATACAATATTTACGGAGTACAATGCAGTATTTTGATACGTATAGTCAAATAATTTTATGACATTATTAACATATTCATAACCTCAGACACCTTTTTATGGTGAGAACATTTCACATCTGTTCCTTTTTTATTATTTTTATTTCATGTGTATGAGTGTTATGCCTGCATGTAGGTAAGTGTATCCATGTTGTGCAATGCCAGCAGAGGACAGAAGAGGCTGTTAGATCCCCTGGAACTGGAGTTACGGACAGTCGTTAGCTGCCATGTGGGTGCTGGGATTTGAACCTGGGTCTTCTGCAAGAACAGTCGTTCTTAACCACTGAGCCATCTCTCCAGCCCCACATCTGTTCTTTTAGCAGTTTTGAAATACACGTTATTCACCACAATCACCATGCTATGTGAAAGATCTCAAAAACCTGTTAGTCCTGCCTGACTGACACCATGCTCTTGGGTCAGCATCTCCTCAAGGACCTAATTTAGGTGAGATCCTTACCTAGAGGATAAGCAGAGTTTACCCACATGCAAAGAAAGAGCAAGAGGTATACTCTTGGATAAAACCTGTGTAAAGGCCCTGAGACAAGAAAAAGCTGGCATGGCTGAAAGGCTAAGAGGCAGCCAGCTTAGAACAAGCAACAAGAAACGGGGTAGGTTGAAGTGATCTCTAGGGCCATCAGGGCCACAGTGGAAATGTGCTTTACCCCAAAGCAGCAGGAAGCCAGAGAAAGGCTTGACGTAGAAGAGTCACAGATGAGACTAGCATTTTCACACTACTTTGCCTTTAAGAAAGAACAGGCTAGAGGGAGGCAATATGTATCAACTACTTCCTTATTTAAAAAGATGTGGTTACTAATTTATAAGCACATGGAGGAGGATCAGGGTATCTGGTCAGCAAACCCCAGGGAGCTTCACTTGCTCTGGTGAGAGGAAGGCTGCAAGGCAAGGGTGGGCTAGGGTTTGTATACCTGGCTGCAGATTTTTAATTACATTTTTATTTATTTGTGTGTGTTGGAGGTAGGGGCACCCAGATGCCATGGTGTACATTTGGAGGTCAGAGGAGAACTTTTGGGAGTCAGGTCTTCCCTTTCACTGTGGGTCCCAGGGATTGCCTTTATCTGCTGAGCCATCTCTCCTGCCCAACCTGTTACAGACTTTTAGACTTTATTCTTAGGACAAAAAGGAGACCTTCAGAAGTCACTACTCTCTGAGGCTCAGTGTCCCCATTTGACATACAGAGGGAGCAGAAAACCTCCCTAGAGGCTCTGTGCCAGTCAGTGCAGGCAGCATCTGCAAAGTACCTTATACACCAGCTCAGGGGAAGACTGTAGGTAAGCCATGCAGCACTGCAGCAAATGCTGAGCAAAGAGAAGCTGCTCTCCTTTACTGTCACTGTCCTGCCTTTCCCAGCCTAGTAGACAGCAGGAGATGACAAGTACAGGCTCCTGGCCCAGAGTCTGCATCAGAACTCCTAGTGATGTCACTAGTCGCCTGTATGACTGGAACTAGCTACAGGACACATCCACATTTTCATTTCCTCATTTGAAAATGGACATAATAATAGAATTTTATCAGAGTCAATGGGAAGAAAGAGTCATGCATACACATTCATATAAAGTGCTCAGAACAATGCTTGGAATGGGAATGTACTTTAAAAAAATCAGCTATTGTTACTACTCTTCATACTTTTTACATTGTTCTTGAACAAAGGAACTCTGTCTTATACACCTTTGTATCATGGTAGCTGATTAATTACTTATGAAATTTTTAGAAGCCAGAAACAAGCAGACTTAAAGAGTAAAACCATAATCAGTATGTCTCAATTTTCAGATCTAAAACGTTTAGAGGAACTAAGATGCCACAATCATTATGTGTGTCTCACAAAAATGCAACAGTATGCACCAGGAAGTTCAAGGGCCCTGCAGTCAGAGGACATGGGTCAGGTTTGGCTCTTCTGACCTGGTTTTGCTCCAGGCCTGCTTTCTCTTCCTAAGAGGAAGAACATTCTTGCTACCTGCTTCAAAGGGCTGGTGGAAGGATCAAACAAGGCAGTAAGTAGACAGGATTCTGCAAAGTGCTGACAAACGCACTGTGCTGTAGGCCACAGGGCTTCTTTCTCTGCCCATAAACTCGGGCTGCCCAGCAGCCCCCTTGCACCTATGGACCCATAGGGTACCCTGGACTGACCCACATTCCTCCCAGGCCTCAGATGACATGGAAGAAGTTCAGCTATCCAGGTCCCCTGTTACTGATCTCACAGCATCCCCCTCAACCACCACAGCACAGCACAACTGACTACAAAGCAAGACATTTGTTTTATCTCTCAGCAATTTGCTCCTTGACCTTAGCAAGTCATTGTTCTTCTAAAGTGAAGCAACTGGGCCAAGTCAGGCTAAAACTATATATACAAATTTTTGCATATACATAAAGTATGTGCATTTTTCCACAGAGCTACAGCTACAGTCTACAGCTTTCATCGAAGTCTCAAAGAGGTCTGCCATCCAAAGGAAGTTACAAACCTGGGGTCTGAAGTGTTTCCAAGGTTCATCTAAGCTCTGTAGCCACAGAGCATTATCTCTAGCTCTACAGCCAACATAGCAAGTTGAGAGAGACAACAGCCAGCTCATAGTCACACAGCATGGGCCAGTGAGATGGCTCAGCAGGCAAAGGCAATTGCCTAAGCTGGGCCACCTGAGTTCAATTCTCCCAAATTCACATAAAGGCAGATGGAAAGAGCAGAGTCCACAAAGCTGTCCTCTGACTTCCACAAGTGTGCCATGGCACACACGCCTACACTCAAACATACAATAATAACAAAAATTTAGGGTTTTTTTTACATTTGTTTATTTATTTGGGTGTGTGTATATATGAAGGCCCAATCATACCACAGTAAGGATTAAGAGGTCACAGGACAACTTGAAGGAATCAGTTCTCTCCTTCTACCATGTGAGTCCAGGGCTTAACCTGCTGAGCCATCTCACTAGCCCAATGAGTTAAAAAAGAAAAAAAAAAATCACACAACTTTTTGGGTTTGGGGTGGGATTGGCACTTGGAGCTATCTCATTATAAAGTCCCATGTTCTTGCCACTAATCCCATTCGACGGTATGGCACCTATCCATCTACCTACCTATATATCTATCTTCATTTCTTTACTTTATTGTAATTTCTGCAATGTTGAGGAAAGAACTCTGGGCCTTGAGCAGAAGTATGCTAGGCAAGCACTCTATCACTCAGCTACATCCCTGGCCCACATGAATTTACTTTTAACTCAATTTCATACACCCATTCTCTGACCGTCTCCTCTCTTTCTCAACTCCCCTGATACCCCAATGCAATAATCCTTCAAGCCCACCAGACACCACCTCTTGATGCCCTCCTTCCCTCACAGTCCCCTCTCCCCTCATTTCAGGTGGCAATAAAGGTCAACATGTAGAATCATGCACCCTGGCTCCTTTGCTCTCACTTCACGTTACCTACAAAACTACTCTGACCAAGCTCACCTCTTCCCCTCCTGCTTCTGTACAGTTCAGAGAGACTGGAGAAGACTCCCCATATCAGATGATGTCACCAGCTTCAAGTGTGCCTTCCTGCCCGAGGGGGGGTCTCATTGCATCTCTAGGTCCATTCGTTCTTCCACTCTGCCAGGCAGCAATTTTACTTTTTTCCTTCTCTACTCTCTAACACCTCCTTCTCTGTCACTCTCAGCTTATGTGCCTTCTCATTTTACTACAACATGAGGAATCAAAGAGACTGTCCCTCCGAACTCTACTGTCACAGGTTTTCCCACACCTGTCTGAAGCAAAGCCCTAACACGCCTAGGTTCCACATCCCCAGCCACTTAATGCTTGCATTCCAGTAACTGTCTCCCCTCTCCTACAACCAATGCAAATGTGTACCCCTAAATACCTGATCTGCCACTGAAACTTCTCTTTCTACCTATAGATCCACCCATGTCTGTGGAGGGCAGTTCTACTGGTTACTCGCTCAGGTCAAAAGTCTTGGATCTGCTTCCTCTTTCTTCACAGCCATGCCCAACCTGTCAAGAAATCCTATATGCTCCATCCTTAAAAATATATCCAGAACCTGATCGCTCACCACTTCCTCAGCTCCCACAGAAGTCTGCCACAGTTGTCCCTCAACTGGATGATGCTTGTCACTCAGTTCCCTACTCCTCATTCCCTGCAAACTGTTTTCACAACAAATATAAACTAGAAATCAGATCAGATCCCTCCTCCACTCAGAACCTAACAGTGGTGCCCTGAGAATCAGAACCAATGTTCTTACAATAACAATACGATCTGGTTACCCAACTGTTGCTCCTCTACCCCACTCCTACATCTCCCCCATTCTCTCTGCCCTGGCTCTCAGGAGACATACTCCCATCCAAGGGCATCTGCAATGGCTCTTCTGTGAGAAGCTCCCTTTTCCCAGGTTTCTGCTGCCAGAATCCCTCTGTCTCAGGCCTACAAGTCTTTGCTCACCTGCCCTATCTGAATGGGCCCACCTCCTTATCATATTGAGTAATGCACCAGACTCCTGCTCCACACAGCACTCTCAATCCCTGCATTCTGTCCACCTTACCATCTATCAGCCTACTTCATTTTTGTTTTACTATGCTCATGCTGTTTTCCCTCTCCTCCTCCCCAACTCCCAACAGGACCTTCCTCTCTATTCTTCTCTGAAATAACTCAAGGATGTGGACAGTACCTGATACATGGACGGCTAAGGGCTAGAGATGTAATTTAGTAGCAGAACACTAACCCAGCATGCACAAGGCCCTGGGTTCAACCCCAACACTATTTTAAGAAACTTAAAAATTTTGTTATAGTGAATAACTAAAATCTAAGCAATTTCCTCTTTTCTGAACATGCAAGCTGTATTTTAAAGATAATTACAGAGTATATCTAAGGGAAAAACTAAGCAGCTATAAGACCATTACAGAGACCTGAACCCAGAGTAGCCTCTTACCATCCTTTGCATATGCCACACAGTACACAGTGTCTTTGTGTCCCTTGAGGGGCTGAAGTAAGGTGCCATCAGAGGTGTCATAAACCTGTCAAAAGGGATAAAAATATAGATTATCTATGCAATATCTATTATTCAGAATTCGCTTGGTATGCTATTGCTATTTTTGTATTTAGAACAGAACTGTTGTTGATATGCTAAATTTGTATCAAATAAAGACTGCACTGCATAACAAGAATGAATATGTCTTAATGCTGGATAAGCAGGAAAGGGGGAGGAGGTCCTGGTTCTGTACTCCATGTGGTCAGGAACACACAATCAACCTTGGAGAAACACAAGACTCAATTGATTATTCACTCCAGGCAAATTCTCCACACAAACCTCACTCACTCTTTTTTTCTTCCCAGTATTGGAATGGAACCTGGGGCCTTGTACAATGCTAGATAAGCCCTCTGCCTCTCATCCATATTCCCAGCCCTCCTTTTCAGTTTCTTGTTTTGTTTTTGGAGACAATGTCTCACTAAGTTGCTCAGGCTGGCTTTGAACTCACTTTGTAGCCCAAGCTGGCCTTGAACTTTGGGTCTTCCTGTCTCAGCCTTTCAAGTAGCTGAGATTACAAGCCTGTACTGCCAGGCCTGGCTAAACTTCACTCATTGTTATATGAGTTTGGACAAATGGAAGAAAAATCAAGAAAGGCCCTCTTATAACAAAGCCAGAAGGCACAAAGAATCAGTGGACAGCATGGCTAATGTCAGTGTAAGCACTGCCCCCTAATGTCAGCAGACAGATACTTTCACTTCCATGAATCTCAAAGTCATACCTAACAAATGCTGGGTTTGCAAGTAGGAGGGAGTGTTATAAAACCCAGCTGCAATGTAGATTTAGGGTATTTTATAGCTGCGAAACAAGTATAAATATGTGGAGATGTAAAAACACACCATCTGAGAAATGAGGGCAGAGCTCTCTCACACAATAGAACACTGGAGAAGAAAAACTATGGAGGGAAGTTGATAGGGTCTGGGCTGTTTACCCTGGAGAGAAGTCTGCACAACAGTTTAACATGGCCATTTCCCTGTGAGGTGACCATACAGAGCATGGACAAGTTCATGTACATCTAGAGAGGAGAGGAGGGGCAATCACAGAGGTTTTAGGGTCAAATAGGATTCTCTGAAGATTACTCGTACTTACTGGGATAGGATCCAGAGGGAGCCTGTGACCTTTGAAACCATGAAAAATAGAACAGCATTCATATGGAATTGTTTAGGTCAGGCTCGCTAGCTTCTCATGGAAGGATCGCTTTTAGCCTAGCTGCTGCACTTCCATCAGGGACAAAATATGAACTGACACCCACCCAGTTTCAAAAGCATTTTGATTAACTGTCTTCAACTATTTCATGGGTGTCTCACAGGGAAAGACAAATGACTCCAAAGGAGGTATTGTTCACAAGTTCTTAGCTGATAGACCGTTTACTTACCTGTTTTAAATAGCCCATTTCCTTCCTTATTAAAAAGTAATGACTGGTTTTTCCGCCCTTGTCTTTTTTTAATCTCAAAAAGGGGGTCAAATTTCAGAGTACTTACAGGATGGAGGAGGGGGAAAGCACTTAGAATGGAAACACAGACAAAATCCTACCAGTAATCTGTTTCCTGCAGCCAGAATCAGTTGAGTTCCATCAGGCTTAAATGCAAGGTCGTAGATACTAAACAGGAGACAAGACAAAAAGACAGTTAGGAACCAAAACGATGAGGTCTGCTAATGGTCAAGAAAGCAAACTTTATTTCCATTATGAAACACTGTGCGTGTATGGGGAAAAAATAATGGTTAAGAATTGCATCTGGTTGCAAATTCCACTCAACCACCACACCTTGGCAGCCCATTCCATCATGCTCTGCACGGCAGTCAGCTCTATCCCAGTTTTCTCTTGTCTAGAAGCCAGACACCAGAAATGATTCAAAGGGTCAACAACGAAGGGCACAGCTCTTCCAACAGTGCCATAATGGACAACCTTAGAGCAAGTGGGAAGGCTAGACAGCCACACTCCTTAGGTGCCAGACACCAACAGACTTAAGGTGAGCTCTGCTGAGTCCCTCTCTGCCCTCCAGGAGGCAGACAAAAATTTGTCAAGAATTTCTGTGTCATAGGCCAGGCCAGGTAGTGCCTACCTTCACTCGTATTTTATGAGTATATTGCCTACATGTATGTAAATGCACCTGTGTCATGCAATATCCACAGAGGTCAGAAGAAAGTATCAGATTCCCTTGGACCTGGAGTTATGGACAGTTGTTAGCCACCATGTGGGTGCTGGGAACCAACCCAGGTCCTCTACAAGAGCAGCCAGTGGTCTTAACCACTGAGCTATCTCTCCATCCCCTTTTTTCACATTTTAACATCTCTGAATTTGGCATGTTCTTTAATAGCTGGTGTGTCAGTTTAACTGATAGCATTTTTTTTACTTCCATAATGATAAGCAAAATAATGGCATTTTATAATCAAGGACCTCTTAGTAGGTAAAATACAGAGGAAGACTGTGAGACTAATACAGGAGATACATTGAAACTGCACTGAATTGCAGAATTTAAAGGAGGAAGATACACATTCAGCTTTGGGGAAGAGGATTAGTAGAAGCTTCCAGTAGAAAAACAGTATCTGAATAAGAGAAACTGAGTCATGCAGGAGGCTGACAGGTATAGCTTTTAGAAAGGGATCAAAGAAATGAAGCGGAGACAGCGGGGAATGTAAAAAGACTGAATCATCAGACCATTTACAAGTGAGGGAGAGGGGCTGGGCAAGCAAACCAGGCCATGGCTACATCACAAAGATTCTCCAACGCCTCCAGGTAGAAGATAAGCATGTATCCAGAAAGTGCCCACTGTAAAAGTTCAGCTGGGATAAACAGCCTTGCACTTGATAATGCACTTGTCAGTGGCAGTACTCTTATTACAGCTGCTTTCTTGCCTCTTCAAATGCAACTTTATTTCATCTTCACAATAAGCCTGTGAGGCCTCTGTGTGGAGGATTCCGCATCCATGAATTCAACTGTGGACCAAAACTATTTTGAAAGAACACATCTACAGTGAGGGCACGCACTTTTCCCTTGTCATTATCTCTGACAAGAATACCAATGATTTCCATAGCAGTTCCATTGCTGTAGGAGCTGCATGTCATCTAGAGAGGACTGAAAGCATGGGGGGAGTGGGGAAAGGTGGAGCCCTGGGCTGGAGAGATGGCTTAGCAGTTAAAAGCACTGACTGCTCTTGCAGAGGACCAGGGTTTGATTCCCAGCACCTACATGGTAGCTAACCATCTGTAACTCCAGTTCAGGAGATCCAATGCCCTCTCTGACCTCTATGGGCACTGCACAACACAGGTGCACTTACATGCAGGCAATACATTTATACATTAAAAATAATATTTTTTTTTAAAAGAAAGCATAGCAGAGGTTCCCATGCAAACACTGTGTCTTTATAGAGGGGCCTTGAATATCTGTAGGTTGGGGTCTTTGGAGTTCTGGAACAACTCTCCCATAATGGACAAACTGAACACAGTTTTATAGATGACATCATGGTTCACATTGGGCAGGTACCTCACACAACCAGCAAGAAAAAGGGCCCCTGAAGCCTGGGCTCTTAACCCTTGTACTGCATTGCCTTCTACTCTTGAATTCTTGTCAAATCTGCATCCTGAATGCTGTACCAGTGCTGATGTTTACTGAGCACTTTTGTTACTGGGTATACAAGATACAGGTTAAATGTCTTACTGTATTAAGTTGCTCAACCTCACAACTCTAAACCTATTTTGCAGATGAGAAAATTAAGGCAACAGAGTTAAACAACCTCCCTGGAAGTCAACTGCTACAGAGTAGAAGTGAAGCAGTATTCAGGTCTTGGCAGCCTGGCTCTAAAGTCCTCGTTCTAACCTTCAAGCCTTGCAGCCTCATTATTGCTATTATTAGTATACATCATGGTTGATGAAATCCTTTCCAATGGTTTTCATACCTCATTAAAAGAAAAAAAAGTATCAATTATTTAAGGCATTCCATGTAGAATTCAGAAAGTTTCAATTTATAAACAACTGTGTATATTTAGGGGGTACAATGTGGTGTTTATATATATTACATATAATAACATATTAATATATTACAGAATACTAACATCATCTGAACAACTTGCCATCTATTACAATGAGATATTAAAAATCTATCCATTTAGCCATGTTGGCGCACAGCTGGCTGATAAGGCTGAACAAAGGTAATCCTGTCTGGCTTTCCAGTGGGCACAAGAATAGAAGCAAACCCTGGCCTGAGTCCTGTAGTATCCTCCCTCAATGTTATATGGTAACAGGCCTGGACTTCCTTGTTTTTCATGCTTTCTTTCTGAGTTAGAAAAAAATATCTTCAACTTATTTCACATTCAAGAAGCAAGTAGTGCCAGGCGTGATGGCACAAACTTTTAATCCTAGCACTCGGGAGGCAGAGGCAGGCAGATCTCTGTGAGTTCGAGGCCAACCTGGTCTACATAGTGAGTTCCAGGCCAGCTTGGAGCTACTGGGAGATCCTGTTAAAAAAAAAAAAAAAAAAAAAAAAAAAAAAAAAAGCAAGTAGTAGAAGGGACCTGAGGCCAGGAAAGCTGACCTACCTGAATGTTTGCCCTTGCCTACTAAACAAACGTAGAGAGCTGCCCTCCCACCCCCAGGGGCCACAGGCCAACCCCTGAGAAGTGCTTGACACCTGTGCATTGCCAAGATGGGACATCAGCACTGAGAGTGGGTCTACCTTTCATCTAGTTCTTGGTGTGGCTCCCTTCCTGCTCCACACACACCATAATGATTCCTGTGTAACCTCTTTCAAAGAGCTGTGTGGGCTGGAAAGATTGCTCAGTGGTTAAGAGCACTTGCTGCTCTTGCAGAGGACCCAAGTTCAGTTCCCACGACCCATATCAGGTGATCAAAAACTTCCTGTAACTCCAGCTCCAGGGATCTGACACCCTCTTCAGGCCTCTACTGGCACGTGCAGACACATTAAAAACAAAAGTATAGCCCAGGCATGATGGTGTACACCTTGAGTTCTAGACCAGCTGGGGCTACAGGGAGACCCTGTCTTAAAACACACACACACACACACACACACACACACACACAATTTTTTAAAGAGTTGTTTGTGGCTGAATTAACTGGGGTTTTGGTGGTTGTTTTAGGCAGGGTTTCACTCTAGCCCAGGCTGACCCAGAACCTACTCTATAGCCCAGGCTGGCCTTGAACTTATGGCAAGCTTCCTAGCAAACGTTAGAATTACAGGTATGAAACACCTCGCCTTGGAATTTTTGTTGTTGTTGAGTTTGTGTTTCATGTAGCTCAGCATGGCCCCAAACTTACCATGTAGCTGAGGATGACCTTGAACTCCTGTTCCTCCTGCTTCACACTCAAGTGCTAGGATTGTAGGTATGTGCCACCCCTCTTGGCTTCAGGTATTTTTTATTAATTAATTAATTTATTTATTTGGAGGCAGACAAATATCATGGTGCCTGTGTACTCAGAGGGCGAGTTGCAGGATGTTGTTTCATTGCTTCCATCATGTTGTCAGGCTTCGCAGTAAGCGATGTTATTGCTGAGTCATCTTGCTCGTCCCAGATGATTTTTAAGTGTCTCATTTGGGCTAAGCCTGAACAATCCTCTCAGATATAAAAAAAACTTTCTGAATATCGGGAAATTTACTTTTTAAAAGTACAACATACACATCTAATTTGTGGTTATAAGCTGCCCAACATGGGTGCTGGGAACCAAATTCAGGTCCTTTGAAGGAGTAGCAAGCATTCTTAACTCTTAACTCTCACTGTACTTGGATCTGCACAGTTCAGTTTCACTCTCAGTTACATGGCCTGCTATAGTTCATTATTTCAGTTACCGTCTCCTAAATTATACTCATCTGCAAATCTGAGAGCAACAACAAAATTTTAGATTGTACATGTTAGACCTGGGGACCTGACACTATCCTAGAAACACTGACCATAACTGGCAACCTGGCAAGATTTTATGTTGAACCTCTCTGGCTTTAATTATATCATGAGGTCACAGAAACCCAGGATTGCAAAGGACCCTGAGCTTTGTCATGTAATCTAATGCCCCCTACAGGGCAAGCATTCCCTCTACATCCACAGTCTACCCAAGAATGACTCTCTCCACTTGTCCTCTATTATGAAAAAGATAAGCTGGGATATCAAATCAAATAATGGGATTTCACTGCTGAGACAGGTGAATCCTGCCAAACATCCTCTGTATACTCATGTCCCAAGATGCTCTTGTCCCAAGAACCTACAAGAATTCACACTCAACCCTGCTTACTTGCTTTGCCATTTTTATTTTATTTTATTTTTTATTGTTTTTGGTGCTGAGATGGAACACAGGGCTTCATTTACACTAGGCAAGCACTCTCTGACCTATATCCCCAGGCCCACCCCTCCATTTTTCTGGAAATGAGATCTCCACTAGGCTCAAGAGTAGCTAGGATTGCAATCTTAAACAAATTATATCACGTCATTACATTTTCTTGATGTGGTGTTAAGAATGGAGCCGTGGGCCTCACACATGCTAGGCAAGCTCTCTCCACTGAGCCACATTCCATCCACCTCAATAAAGATCAGTATCCTCATTTCCAAATGGGTAACAATTCAAACCTCATAGATTGTTATGGAGATTAAACTAAAATAGAGGTTGTAGTCATTGCTCTCTAACCTGACTGGAACAAGATGGGCTAGCCTAATGAGGCATTGTGGTTGAGATGAATCTAAAGCAGCTATTTAAGAGAGAAAAAAAATATAGGAATTCAGAGAAAAATAAGAGAATAATTAAAAGCTGGGGAGATGGCTCAGTGGGCAGCTTGCTGTGCAAGCACGAAGACCTGAATTTGGCTCTCCAAATATTTCATATAAGAGGTAGGTGTGACAAAGCACACCTGTAACCCCAGAGATGGAGGTCTGAAGACAGGCAGATTATGGGGGCTCACTGGCCAGTCAGTCTAGTCAAAAAAGTGAGCTTCAGGCTCAGTGAAGAGACCCTGTTTCAAAAAACAAAATGGACAGAGATAGGGGAAGATACCCATTGTCCATCTCTGACCTGCACATGTGCACACACTGGTTAGTACATACACACACACACACACACACACGGAAAGAAAGAAAGAAAGAAAGAAAGAAAGAAAGAAAGAAAGAAAGAAAGAGAGAGAGAGAAAGGGAGAAAAAGGAAGGAAGGAAGGAAGGAAGGAAGGAAGGAAGGAAGGAAGGAAGGAAGGAAGGAAAGAAAGAATTTTAGGAGGATATTTGAATAAGAAAATGGACTCTTTGGCTAAGGTTCAAAACACAAATTTAAATGTTAGCGAGCCTAGAGGGAAGAAGGCTAGGGAGACCACCCAGCAAAATGCACACTTTGACATGAAAGGAATCACTCTGAGCTTATTGAGCAGAGTAACAGAATCCCATAGCAAGTCTTGAAAGAGTTCTGCTGCTGTGTGACAGGGAGATGGGAAGTCAAGAGCAGGGGCCAGTGGCTAGCCTGGCTGTGGCCAGTCAAGGGCATCTGGGATTTTTGGGTTCTGTTATCTATTTTTAGTTTTCAGTTTTGTTCTGTTTTATTTCACTCTATCGTTCTATGGGTGGGCTATCTAGACATCATCAGGACTGTTGGCCTACACAGTCCTTGTACCTCCTATGCTAATAGGTTGTTAAATCTGTAATGGCCCCCAAACCAGATAGCCAATCTTCACTTGATCATTCATTTATGTATGCATACATCTATTCACCAAATAGTAACAGGTTCCAGAACCATTTGGAAATAAGTAAAACATAGCCATTGCTTTTAAAAGGTTTCTGGACTTCTGGGATAAACAGATTAAAAAAAAACTCTTACACTTGACAGACTCCACAAGTACCACAAGAGTAGAATGAACAAAATTCTGTGCCAGGGGTTGAGAACAGAGCAAATCAGGCTGCATTTGGCTAGCAAATGTTTTGTTTGGCCCACATAGTGTTTTACTTTGTTTTTTCCAATTAGGTGCCAACATTTAAAAATTAGGACATTTCACATTTAAAAAGCAGATTCCTAGCTTCTGGTAAAAATAGGAAGATCTGAACACACCAGGCCAAATTCCTACGTAGTGGTAATTGGCAGGAGCAGAGCAGCAGCTGCCCCTTTTAAGCAGATCGTAAGTGCTCCAGTTGCCAGTGCTTGCCACTGCCTATTGCTCTCTGACATCAAAGCCAAATACTTGGTTACCAGTTATCATCAGTTTGTACTGTGGGTGCTTTTATAAAAGTGAAGAGAGAAATAAAAAACTATGCTTGTGCCAGGCATGGTGGTGCATGCCTTTAATGCCAACACTCAAGAGGCAGAGGCAGGTGGATCTCTGAGTTCCAGGTCTGCTGGGGCTATAGAGAGACCCTGTGTTTAAAAAAAAAAAAAAAAAAAAAAAAAGCCGGCATGGTGGCGCACGCCTGTAGTCCCAAAACTTGGGAGGCAGAGGCAGGCGGATCTCCGTGAATTCAAGACCAGCCTGGTCTACACAGTGAGTTCCAGGACAGCTGGGGCTACAGGGAGACCCTGCTTCAAAAAGACAAAAAAACAAAAAAACCCAAAACAACTCTGCTTGCAATTCTAACACTTGGGAGGTTGAGGCAGACATGAGCTATATAAGACAGTCTCAAAACAAGCAAAACCAAAAATACTTATTTTTAATTTTTAAAAATATTTTATTATTGTTTTGTGTGTATGAGTGTATTGCCTACATGTATGTAAGTGCACCTATATCATGTAATGCCCATGAAGGTCAAAAGAGGGTGTTGGATCCCCTGGAACTGGAGCTACAGATGGTTGTTAGCCACCATGTGGGTACTGGGATTTGAACCCGGGTCCTCTGCAAGAGCAGTTAGTGCTCTTAACCCTGTGAACCATCTCTCCAGCCCCTATTTTAATTTTTAAAACATTTGTTTATGGGGGGGGGGCTGTGTGTGCCACAGAGAACATGCGGAGGTCAGAGGACAACTAGTGAGAGTTGGTTCTCTCTTTCCACCACGTGAGCTCCAGGGGTCATTAGGCTTGGCAGCAAACACCTTCACCTGCTGAGCCATCTCAATGTCATCCCCCCCTTATTTTTTTTTTTATTACTTGAATTTATTAAAAGAAGAAATGAAAGACACTGGCAAGTATGGTGTAGGAGAATCTTCCTAGAATAACAGACAATTCCTTATATTTAAGATACAAAGAAGTAATTCCCACTTATGTTACCTGCCTGATTCAAATTAACATAGAGGCTGAGAGTGAAGGGGAACTCAAGCTTAAAAGTTGGCTCCACCACATACTATGTGGCCTGGATAATTATCTACCCTCTGTGTGCTTCAGTCTGTAAAATAGAGATAATTATAGTAGCAACCAGAAAGTTCCTGTAAGGACATGAGGCAAAGTTCTCAGCCAGTGTCTGGCACAAGTCAGCACTGGCTATAATTTATGCAGAGCACAAAGGACAGCAAACATCTCCAAGTGAGCCTTGAGGGATGTTTACGATTTAAGTTTTAACAGGGAAAAGCCCAGGAAAGAGAGAATGGCACAAAGCTGAAAAGATCATCTACGAAGATTCTGAGTCAGGCTGAGAACCATTCAGTAAATCAGAATTTCCCTAAATGTGCCCCTGCCTGATGAATTTTGATGATAAAATAGAGTATGATGTTAAATAACATTGAATTATTAAGATGTCAAAGTCATTCTCTTTCCATTTTTTCTTTTTTTATTATTTTTGTGTTACAGTCTGTGGGTATGGTGGTGGGGGCGGGCAGCCACATATGCTATGGCACACCTGTGGAAGTCAGAGGAAAACATTCTGGTATTGGTTCTCTTCCTCTACCCTTATGTGGGTTCTGCAGATCAAACTCAGGTTGCATCATGGGGCAGCATTATCTTTATCTGCTGAACCATCCCTCAGTCTAGTTTCTTCTGTTTTATGAGACAGGGTCTTATGCAACCCATATTAGCCTTGAACTCCTGATCCATAGCTGAGGATGACCTTGAACTCCTGATCTTCCTGATTCTACATCCAGGAGTGCTGGGATTATAGGCATGAACCTTGGTTTTCTTTGCATTCTTTTTCAAGCTTTTAAAAAAGATTTATTTACTTATTTATTTGAGTATGTGCCTGCATGTGTGTGTATGTGTGGACAATGTGCATGCAGGCTCCTGTGGAAGTCGGAAGATAGTGATGGATCCTCTAGAAATGGAGTTTACAGATGATTATGAGCCACCTGATGTGGGTGCTGGGAACTGAACCATGGTCTTCTGCAAAAAAAAGCAGTAAGTTCAGGGACTGCAGAGATGAGCTGGGCGTATAAGAGCACTTGCTCTTGCAGTGGATCAGGGTTCAGTTCCCAGCACCAACATGCTGGCTAACAACCTTCTGTAATTCCATTTCCAGGGGATCTGATGCCTTCTTCTGGCTTCTGCAGGCACTGCACACACATGGTACACTTACATACATGCAGGCAAAATATTCATATACGTTTTTAAAAAATATTTTAAAGAGCAGTAAGTGTTCTTTTACTACTCTCCAGCCCCCTCAAACTCTTTTTGTCTATGTGTGTGCATGTGTATGTATATATGTACATGTATGGCATGTGTATCTTTTTATTTGCCTCTGTATATGAGTGTGGTGTGTGCATGTGTATATAAATGTATATATATGTGTGTGTGTGGTCTGTATAGAGACCAGAGGAGGGCCCTGGGTACCCTCCTCTATTAATCTGGGGCCTTGTTCCTTTGAGGGAGGGTCTCTCCCCTCCCTCTTTTTTCCTAAGCTGGTGGCAAGCCAGCAAGCCCATCCATCCTCCTGCTTCTGCCCCTCTTCTGTGATGGCACTACAGGCTTGCACTGGCCCACTGGACTTTTATGTATGCTGAGCTCAGAACTCTAGTCCACATTCTTGCAGGAAGTACTGGCTCTTAACTGCTGAGCCATCTCTCCAGTCCCCCCTTTTCAAACTTTCTAATCAAGACAATGTCTTGATTTGATGCTCATCTTCCTCATCTTGCTGATCTTCCTTGGGAACGTTCAACTTGAGACCAGGGGCGGAAAGGAAAGCCTCCCTTCTGACAGTACAGCTTACTAGTTTTGTTTCTCCCTGCTTGAAGTTTTAGTTTGCACTGAAGACAAACGATTTGGATTTTTCAGACATGAATAATTTTCTGCACAAAACATAAAACCACGTTTAAGCAAAAGTGCGGCAACTTAAAGAACGTCAGGTACACCTTAGCACCGGCACTTAGGTCGATGCAGCGGAACTGGTGAGTCAGAGAAGCAGCCTGCTGGGTGTAGAGGACCCAGCGCACTAGGAGCCGGGAGGCAAAGACCGGACGGTACCAGCGCAGACCGTCTCAGTAGGCCGCCCCCTACGCCCCTAGACCTGTAGGCCGGTTCAGAGCCCGCGGGCCAGTTGCCGTGGCAACGCACCGGTTCCCGCAGCCGCCCCGACATCCCCGCGCGTCCCGTTCCTCACCACTGCTCCGCTCTATCTCTCCACGTC
Source organism: Nannospalax galili (assembly GCF_000622305.1). NCBI lineage: Eukaryota > Metazoa > Chordata > Mammalia > Rodentia > Spalacidae > Nannospalax > Nannospalax galili. The sequence continues at coordinate 7,157,969 of NW_008357033.1, read as the reverse complement.
AACACGGCCCTCATCGCCGCTTCCCTCACGCCTCGGGCCCCTCCTCCCCGCCTCGGCCGCCACAGGCTCCACTCCGCCAGCCACAGTAGCTACCTGCGCTACCCGTGGCAACCCACATGCGCAGTGAGGGGAGCCCGTACGCGAGTCTTCAAGTGCGCATGTCTGTAAGGACAGCGCGCTCAGCCAACGCGCTGAGCGCTCCAGGATCAGGGGCGGAGCGCAACTAGGGTGCGTGTGATTGGTCAGAAAAGGTGGGTGGGTGGGGCATCTCCCACTAAGGACTTGATTGGCGGAGCACTGGACGCGGCGGTGGCGGAGGGAAAGCGGCTTGGAGCCCAGGCTTTTCCTCCCCCGAGGCTTTGACTTCGGTGGAGTATTGTGAGATGTGGTCACGTTTCACTCCGCCTCCGGGCCTGGGGCTGCAGCTGCACCGCGGGCGACGGGCATAGCTGAGATGGAGAGTCCAAATCTTGGGGATGGCGGCGCGGAGACCCTCATTCCAGACTCGCCGTGGGATCTCCGGCAAGTTATCTTCTCCCAGACCTCAGTTTCACTATTTGCACAATGGGAGCAGGGGAGTCAACTTGTGTAGGAGCTATCTATGTAGGATCTGTGTAACCTTCAACAGGAAGTGACAGACGCCTGAAGGCCCGCCGATATAGTTATGGGGAACTAGGGCTGCAGCTGTCGCCCCTGTGGGGACAGCCCTGGATGTACCCGATTTTTTGTTCGAATTGACTGGGGAGCTTGGAAGACGAGGGAAGTTTTGGGATGCAAACAGGTCGGGTTGTGATTGGAAGTACCTAGGAAGAACTGAAGGAAATGGCACGTTCACCACCCCAGGGCGCCCCAGAAACGGGTCCTGTGAAAAGTAAAAGATGAAGCTTTTGTTATTTGTTGTACACCACGTAGGAGACAGGGCTAAAATAATTTACCTGTTGGCGTTTTTCAAAAATTGAACGCCCGAACAATTTTAAGGTCTGGAGGAAACCCAGCACTTTATAAACCAGGCTTCCTGAAGCAAGCCTGTGAAGGCAGGAGGATCAGCAGTTGGTCATCTTCGGAGTACATCGTGGGTTCAAGGCCAGCCTGGGATGCATAAGACTCTTATCTCAAAAAAAAAAAAAGCTTTTAGCCGGGCGTGGTAGCACGCCTTTAGTCCCAGAGGCGGGCGGGCAGATCTCTGCGAGATGGAGGCCAGCCTGGTCTACATTAGCAAGTTCCAGACCAGTTGGGGCTATAGGGAGACCCGGTTTCAAAACAAACAAATTCTATTTTTAAATAGTAATGGTAATTTATTAAAAAGTTACTACTTCCTTTTTACAGATGAAGAAAGGAGACTTTAAGAGCCTCAGTAACTTTTTCTTGGATGCTCAACTAATTAATGTCAGAGCTGACATTGAGCAGTCTGTTAAGAGTTCACCAGGTTTCAATTTTCTCTGTATCATTTCTGTAAAATCCTTCAAACTAGTATTTAATCCAAAATTGCATCAGAATACCATGATTCTAACTGTAGTCAGTCACTAGTTCTTGCTTAATTCCTCTATTTGTAGAATGCAGATTGAGTTAGATTGTCTCTCTAGACTCGTGTATGATTTAACTCCCAATAATAGTGTGGAGGGATGTGTCAGACCATGATCTGGTAGATCTGGGCTCTGGTATCAGTTCTGCAAGTAATTTAACTTTGTTCTCATACAACTTTGTAAGAATAAATTTTAACTTCACCAAGTTATGAGAACCAAGAATGAAGGAGATCTAGAAGTTCTTATCAGAAATTATATACCTTCAGCCAGTGAGAAGGCTTAACAGGTAGAGGTGCCTGCTGTCAAGCCCAAGAATCTGAATTCAATCCCTGGGACCCAGATGGTGGAAGGAGAGAACCAACTCCCTGGCACATATATGTAATTTTCAGGTCACTTATATGCAGAGGAGAAGGCTAATTGCTTTAAACAGTTTTGTTGATCTCAAGTAAAGAGCTTAGCTGTTGGTTCATATTCTCAAATTTATGCCACTGTTACCAAAAATCTTTATAATAGCCCCCAAAATAATCCAAAATTTCAGCAAGTAGCTTCAACTATTCACTGTGTAGAGATTTAAACCTGTGTCAGAAGACAAAAAAAGTTATCAAAAGTAGGAAGATACTGTCATAGCACAAGACTGGTTCATACTGACTTTGATCTTACCTGTTGTATTCTGAATATTTCATGTAGTTCATGAAATTGAGTCATCGAAGGAAAAGAAATTTTAAATGAGTTCATCTCTTGGGCTTTGTTTTTCTAGCAATGAAGATGCTGCTTTTGGACTGGGAAGAGGAGAAGATGAAAACGAATCAAGAGTGCTAAAAAGAAGCAGTGAGTGTAGCCCCCTTCTCCAAGAACCTGTTGTTTCTGCTCAGTTTGATGGTGCTGCAGTGACAGAATGCCATAAGCCTGTCCCATGTGGATGGGAAAGAGCTGTGAAGCAAAGGTTGTCTGGGAAAACTGCAGGAAGATTTGATGTGTACTTTATCAGGTAAGCATGCAAGATGGGAAATAAAGATAACAGCTAAGGAATTTTGTTCAGACAGGTAATGGGAAAGCAGAGAAAGAACCAGCTTATGGGCTGGGGTGATGGTTCAGTAGATAAGGCACTTACGGTGTAAGTGTGAGGATCAGAGCGGGTAGGACCGTAAGCTGCCTCTGATCCCAGGCCTCGGGGGCAAAGATGGGATCCCCTGGGCAAACTGGCTAGCTAGACCAGCCAGAATTGGTGAGTTATGTGTTCAGTGAGAGATACTACCTCAGTAAACAGAGAATCATTGAGGAAGACACCCAGTTTCAATGTCAGGCCTCCACATGTGCCCGCACACAGACACACACACACAAACACACTCATATGCCTTTGCACCTGCATACACCCATGCCCACACAAACATGCACACATCATGCACATACACATTTAACAAAAGCTTAGCTTATTGTTATAAAACCATTGTGGGCTGTTCCTTCATTGTCACTGGGTAGCTATAGGAAGTGACTTGGGAACAATTACATGAATTTTGTTACTCTGACTCTGAGTGGTTTACAATGCATTTTCACTTGTTATATTTGTATGCTGATTTATTTTATGTGTATGAGTATTGTCTCCATGTATGTAAGTGCACCATGTGTGCAATGCCATGGAGGCCAGAAGAGGGCATCAGATCCCCTGGAACTGAAGTTACCTAACATTTGTTAGCTGTCATATGGGTGCTGGGAACTGAACATGGGACCTCTGCAAGAGCAGCCAGTACTCTTCACCTCTGAGCCATCTCTCCAGGCCCCTGTACATTCATTTTACATAGTTGTAGAGGAATCTATTTAAAAGGGCCATTTATCACTTTTTTAAAACTTTCAAATGATAAACCTCTCTAGCAACGTTTAGAAATTACTAATTAGAAACCTGAACTATGGTCTAAATCTTTCTAAAAGTCGACCCTATTTACCAGCAGTAATTTTCCTTTAATTTCATTTTTTTAGCCCACAAGGACTGAAATTCAGATCCAAATGTTCACTTATTAATTATCTTCTCAAAAATGGAGAGACTTCTTTTAAGCCAGAAGATTTTGATTTTACTGTACCAACTAAAGGGGGCATCAAATCAGAACATAAAGACAGCAGCCTGGCAGTTCCAACTTCCATACTGCCAAGTGAAAGTGCCATTTCAAACCAGAACCTTAGGACACGACACAGGTGGAAAACACATGTGTTGCCCCTGCCAGGTGGCAATTCAGAGTTGCAGGATAGCAGGCCATCTAGCTCTAACTCTGTTCATCTGCTGCTGACAGAAGATGAGGACATACATCATGGTAGCCCCAGGAAGATTAGAAAATCAGAAAGAAAAGTGACTGTTTGGAAAGGAATTCAAAGTAGGAAAACCAAACAGAGGTGCAGGCAGAGTCCTTCAGATTCTGCTCAAAATGACAGAAAAAGAGAATCTGTGTTTCATAAAGCAGAGGCTGAAAGTGACCCCATTCCACAAGAAACTCAGCTCAATAGAACTCTCTGCATTTCCAATGCCCGAGCAATCGACAAGACTGTCAGTGAGGCCAGTGGAGAAAAGGGCCCTGTGAAAGAAAAATCACTGAGGTCAGAATCAAATCTCCTTTCTGAACAAGTAACTTCTGACATCACAAACAAATCATGTTCAACTGAAGAAGCAGGTGATGTGAAGCATGAGGCTCCCTTTTTAGAATCAGAGGAAGTCATAGCAGAGGTAGAAGATGGGAAAAGGAAGAAGCATTTGCATATTGAAGATTTAAAATGTGGCTCTGAAATGCCCAGCTGCTCACAAGCTGAGAAGCACTTTGCTTCTGAGACAACGGTTCAAGGTATTCACTGCATAAAATCCAGAATCTTGTGTTTCATGCCTGCACATGGTTGAGATTTGGAGTATAGTGAAGGAAGAAGTCTGTGTGCCAGATACACTCTCCCAGTTGGTCCCAATATCTTGCCTAAGTGAGTTTTGGGAATAGGGTCTCACATATCACATGCTGGCCTCAATCTCACTATGTAGCTGAGGATAACTTTGAACTTGTGATCCTCCTGCCTCTGCCTTCTGAGTGCTTGGATTACAGGTGTGTGCCACTGTGCCTAATTTTTTACACAGTGGTAGTGATTGAACCCAGGGCCTTATGCATGATAAGCATTCTATCAACTGAGCCACATACTCTGCCCCTAACTGATCTTTGAGCTAACTGGTCATCAGGCCCTTTCTTATGGCAAAGAGGGAATCAGTTGGCTACAGGAAAGATGCCCAGCAAAAGAGGACAGTGGCTTGTCGTGGCTACACCATCTCTCCCTGAGCATCAGCTAGGACTCAGTGCAGCTTTCCCCTCTTCCCATCCTCTTTCCAGACAGCAGTCTTAAGACTTTAAGGAAAATTAGAGGCTTTCACTAGTGAATAATTTAGATAAGACTCCTTGTATACAGAAACTGACCGAGCAGTCTGTCTTGACACCCCTCCTGTTACTTACTACTGAAGTATGATTTTTAATTTAATTTCATATATATCATGGTCATTTTTATCTTCTATTATAATGTAATGCTTCTCTAAAAGGCCTGAGAGCTCTAAATAATTCAAAAGTGTAATCATGTAGTTCATGTATTATTTGTAATATGCTCTTAATACCGAGGTCAGGGCTTAGCAATTTTGCCTTTATAATACTGTGGTGAATAATAGATAAAAAGGAGATCTTCTAGCAGCTCTGTGCTAGTTATTCATTATGCCATTATGGTATAATGAATAACTCCCTTAAAGAAGAATAGTAGTATTTTACTTGGAATCCTTTGGGGCAGCAGCCTGGACAAATTGGTAGAACCAGGGTAAGACCTGGTTTCTGTTTTCAGGCCCACTGATAATTATACATCTTCTCTGTGCCTGGAATTTCTGTATCCTTTATAGGAGATGGCCACACATACCTAGGAAATGGATAAGAATTCCTCAAGTCTGTTCTTTAAAGACTTCTTAAAGAAGCACTTGGTTGTATAGATTTATTGCTACAATATTGGGCAAGTTAAATATTTAAAACATCCTTTCTTGACTAAGGTGGAAGTATTCAACTCATCCTAGAGTGAAAAAAGTCCAGTTCTAGTATGGAGTGGTCATAAAATGAAAAAAGCAAGATTCTACCTATGATCCCAATATGATAAAAATGGATACACATATATAGGCATACACGTAAGTCATCCAACATAAGTCATAGAGCAGTAGAAAAGGGCATGGGCTCTTGAGCTAGACTGGCTTTGGATTTTAGCTCTGGCATTAGCTATGACCTTGGGCAACTTATTTAGCTTCTCTGTGCCTTAGTTTCTTTAGCTATGAAATGGAGATAAAATAATGCCTAGATGATAGAGTACTGGAATTAGAGTGATTTATATGCTTGTACTATGTAGCCCAGGCTAGCCTTAACTCTGTCCTCCTGCCTCAGTCTCCCAAGTGTTGGGATTACTGGCACACACAATAAACTATAGATTCTGTAAACTGTTGGTTCTTCTCTGCAGAAGACACCATCCCACGAACACAAGTAGAAAGAAGGAAAACAAGTCTGTATTTTTCCAGCAAGTACAACAAAGAAGGTAACCCTTTCCCAATCAGTCATGGGATTTTAAGAGTCTTTCACGAATGTAGCTCTGATTTGGTGTGTTTGTTTAGCGCTTAGTCCCCCAAGACGCAAAGCCTTTAAGAAGTGGACACCTCCTCGGTCACCTTTTAATCTTGTCCAGGAAACGCTTTTTCATGATCCATGGAAGCTTCTCATCGCGACTATATTTCTCAATCGGACCTCAGGTTTGTGGGTTATTTTCATCTGTGTCTTAGAGACTGGTGAGGAGAAAGAGAAACACACTGATTAAGAGACCCAGGTTCAAGTCCATTTGAGTTTTTGTTGTTGGGTGAGACTTTTCCCTGTCAGCCCTCAGAGCTCTTGACCCATGAGGAAGTTAGACTGGATGACATCCAACAATGCCCTCTCTAGCACTGAGGGCCAGTTGCCATTGATTTCCTGCTTCAAGAGCAGTTGTGGTCATTGATGAAGATCACTTCTTTTTCATTGAATACACATTGTATTCTGTATCTTCCCACAGTAATTACCTTGTCATCTTAACTATTTAAAAACTCAGCCAGTTTCAATATAATTTGGACTACTAGCCAAATAGATTAACAGTGTTTATTTGGCTCTGGAAGTGGTTGCAGTTCAGATACTGACTTGTCAGTGGTTAAACAAGCAGGGCTGGGGGTGTAGTAGTAGAGCACTTGCCTAGCATATATGGTACCCTAAATCTCATCCCCAGTACCATAGATAACAAAAATCTCCATGAGATTTCTCGATGAGAAACTACCTGAACTTGAAGTCAGCCTTTCCCAAGGCTTACAGCATGCAGTTTTTTATACAGGCAAGATGGCAATCCCTGTGCTCTGGGAGTTCCTAGAGAAGTACCCTTCAGCTGAGATAGCACGAACTGCAGACTGGAGAGATGTATCAGAACTTCTTAAACCTCTTGGTCTCTACGATCTCCGTGCGAAAACCATTATCAAGTTCTCAGGTATGTCCCCTAGACACAAAGGCAGAAGCAAATTGTGCCACTGGATAGAGCCACAGCTCAAACTTTAATGCCCTCAAGTGCTACCTTAATAGAGGTTATTTAACTTAAGCACCAAAAACATGAATAAACAGTCCACTTGCCCCAAGCCATAGATACCAGCAGATCCAGACTATAAGTCTTTGCCCGGCACTGAGTCAGGCCACGTGGACAGGAGTAAGAAGGAAGCCATTTCCACCATCTAGTTATTGAAGCACAAAATACCAGCTGGGAGGAGGCAGGTGATGAAGGGAGAGTGGTCACAGCAGGGTTGCTTCAGAAGTCTTCCTGTCCTGTCATCACAAGTTTAGGGAAGGTGCCTTCCCCCAGGCTGACCACATATGTGGGATATTATGTTCTGCAGATGAGTATCTAACAAAGCAGTGGCGGTATCCAATTGAGCTTCATGGGATTGGTAAATATGGCAATGACTCTTACCGGATCTTTTGCGTCAATGAGTGGAAGCAGGTAAGGCCCACCACCAACCACCACACACAGCCCTAAAACTATGTATTGGACACAAGTCCTGTTGTAGTCCCAGCCAGTTTTGCCCTCAGTGCAAAGAGCAGTGGAGATGTGAGGTTATGAATAGTAGGAAAGAATCCTCAGACACTCCCCACATCCTTTTGGTGTGGCCTCTGACAGCCCTCCAGAAGTTTGTCACTTCTCACCTTATTTTTCTTTCCCCATCTATATTCTGTCTCTAAGCCTAATGGGGTTTTCTTCCTGCTAAAAGGAGCCTTCTGGGGCTGGAGAGATGGCTCAGTGGTTAAAGGCACTGGCTGCTCTAGCAGAGGACCTGTGTTCAGATCCCAGCACCTACAGGGTAGTTAACAACTGTCTGTAACTTCAGTTCCAGGGGATCTGACACCCTCCACTGGCCTCAGAGCAGTGCCAGGGCACACTTAAATACATGCAGGCAAAACACTTATACTCCAAAAATAAAAATAAGTAAATCTAAAAAAATTTTTAACCAGATAATAGTGAGGCTTGCGTTTAACTCCAGCACACAGGAGACAGAGGCAGGCAAATCTCTATGAGATTGAGGCCAGCCTACACTACATAGGGAATTCTCGGCCACCTTGGGCTACCAGAATGCCTGTCTCAAAAAACAACAAAAAGAGCCTCCTAGTTATAAGCAGATGGCTCAGTTGATAAAGAGCTTGCCCTGAGGACCTGAATTCAGATTCCCAGAATTCACAAGAAAAGCAGGGCATGACATGAACCTGTAATCCCAGTGCTGGGGAGGCAGAAACAGGAGAATCCCTGAAAGCTCTGTATAGCCTGGCCTAAGCCCCTAGACCAGATAGCCTGGCCAGTGTGGCAGAGCTCCAGGCCAATGAAAGACCCTATCTCGTGGAAAAAGTGGAAGGGGAGATGACTCAGCAGGTAAAGGTACTTGCTGCACAAGCTTAGAGCCCTGAGTGATCTCTGGAGTGGACATGAAGGTGGAAAGAGAGAACACTTTTAAAAGCTCATCCTCTAACCTTCACAGCTATGCTGTGGCACACAAGTGTATGCACGTGCGCACACACACACACAAATAATAAAATCTTAAATTTTTCTTTATAAAAAGGCCTCCTGGGCCAGGTGTGGTGGTGCATGCCTTTAATCCCAGCACTCGGGAGGCAGAGGCAGGCAGATCTCTGTGAGTTCAAGGCCAGCCTGGTCTACATAGTGAGTTCCAGGGCAGCTGGGGCTACAAAGAGACCCTGTCTCAAAAAGACCAAAAAAAAAAAGGCCTTCTAGTGCTTCCCACAAGCTGTATTTATACTGATTGTATAGAAAGAGGTGGCAGAGTAAACCTACCCTGTGTATACCTCAGTCCAAGCCACTGTGTCATAACTGGTCGGAAAAGTAAATGGGGAAACAGAACATTTTAAAATTAATAATTAAAAATGTATAAAATAATTTTTTTAAAAGGTAGAAGGTTCCTACACATGCTCAGGAATGCACATACACAAACACAAAACAAAAATGAGTGACGAAAAAAGAGTGTGTTGTCGCCCCTCACTCTGGGAAAGCAGATGGATTGGACTGAGACTATTTGCCTGTTGTGTTTCTCCTCGCTTCTCAGACCTGAATATAGTATAAGGGTCCAATGCAGCTCATTCTGTTAATTCTGCTCAGCACTGGTACATTCTGAAGGCAGCCTGGCAGCTGGGGGTGTCCTGGCACACTGCACTCATTAAGTATTAATCCATTGGGGTCTGATGAAGCTGAGTCTGAAGAGGCACAGTCCTACCACTATTCCACCAGAGCAGAGCCATCCATTTAGCCTCACAGGGTCTAAAACTTCCCTCCAGAAGATAGGTGTCAGTACCTCTCCACCTTCTGCTCCAGGTCTGGGTTGCTTCTGAATTGGAAGGACTTTGTAAACACAGGATTCCTAAAATGTGAGGTCTAATTTTAAACATGAATGCTTCTAGGTTAAGGTTATTTTATATTTCAGTGATACTATCATAATAAACTTCCTCATTAAACATTTAAAAGCCTTTTTTGTTTTTGTTTTGAGACATTTTGGGGTGGTCTCCCTATAGCCCCAGCTGACCTGGAGCTCACTATGTAGACCAGGCTGGCCTTGATCTCAC
>NW_008357033.1:7110757-7147650 GCF_000622305.1 Nannospalax galili | reverse complement strand
AAAGAACCAGAATTACTGATTTTTTTGTTTGCTTATTGTGGTTTGGTTTCAATGGGTTTTTTTGAGGCAGGATCTCACTGTGTTGTCCAGGCTGGTCTTAAATTTGAAGTGTAGATCAAGTTAGTTTTTAACTTGAACCAGTTCTTCTGCTTCTGCCTCCTAGGCATGTATCATTGTGCCTCACTTTTTAGTATCACATTGCAACTCCATTTACAAATTTAATAGTAGGGACTGGAGAGATGGCTTATCCATTAAGAGCACTTGCTGCTCTCCCAGAGGACCTGGGTTCAGTTCCCAGCACCTACATGACTGTGCACAATCTTCTGTAACTCCAGTTCCAGTGGATCTGATGCCCTCTTCTGACCTCTGCTGGCACTGCATTCATGTTGTGTACTTATTATATATATATGAAAACACTTGTACAAATAAAATACAAATAATTTTTTTTAAAGTTTATGGCCAGCTAGACTACATAGAGATAGAGAGACCCTGTCTCAAAAAACAAATAGGGCCAGTGAGATGGCTCAGTGGGTAAAGGTGCTTGCCGCCAAGCCTGACAACCTGAGTTCGATCCCAAAAACTCACAAGGTAGAAGGAGAGAACCAACTCCTGAAGGTTGTTCTCTGACCTCCACACATGCACATGCATACATGAACACACATAAATACTGTTGCAGAGGATTGTCTTCCAACCAGCAAGCTATAAGCAGAGGCACGCCTTCTTCCCAAGCTTGGTTGCACCTGCTTGCTTAGGATCATCACAAACTGCTGACCACTGATACTCCACAAGAAAGGAGGGGCAGGGTAAGTCAGCTGCCCAACTAGCCAGTTACCCTAGTTGCATGATGGGGAGGGACTAAGGGTATAATAGCTGAGAAAGTCATACAGCATCTCTCTTGCCATTTTGTACAGCTTCTGGGAAGTCACAATCCATGCCTGAATGGAGACTTTCCAATGCAGCCTTAGACGGGGAAGCACCCATACATAAACCCTCACCCACTGCTAAGTAAACACAATAAACTCTGGTTTCCCAAACTGCAGTTTAGGAAAATTAGACCTCAGTTTGTTGTAGGGACCAAGGGAGGAGGGTACCTCCCAGAAGGAATTTTAGCAACACATACATAAATGTAATTTTATTTTATTTTTAGGTCTTTTTGAGACAGGGTCTTCCTGTAACCCCAGCTGGCCTGAAACTCACTGTGTAGACCAGGCTGGCCTCTATCTCACAGAGATCTGCCTGCCTGTGCCTCCCAAGTGCTGGGATTAAAGGCATACATCACCATGCCCAACAAATAAAATTTTTAAAAAAACAGGCTGGAGAGATGGCTCAGTGGTTAGGCATGCTTACTGCTCTTCCAGAGGACCAGAATTCAGTTCCCCTCACCCAAATTAGGCACCTCACAACTGCCTGTAACTCCAGCTCCAAAGGATCTGAGGGTAACGACACACCTGGCATATACACACAGAGATACACAAAAAACAAAACCAACAAGAACAGCAGAAAAACTGCTAATTGCTAAGTTCTTTTTTTGTTATTGTTTGTTTTTTGAGACAGAGCCTCCCTGTAACCCCTGCTGGCCTGGCCTGGCACTTGCTATGGAGACCAGGCTGGCCTTGATCTCACAGAAATCCCCCCTGCCTCTGCTTCCTGAGTGCTAGGATTAAGACATGCACCACCACGGCCAGCTCCAAAGAAATTAAATTACACTTCTCCCTTCCCAAGGCAAACATCCAATCATAATGTCTATTCAGTAATAAAGATCCACCAGTGCCTGACATGGTGGTACATGACTATAATCCCAACACTTGGAAGTCTGAGGAGAGGATAACCAGTTTAAGGCCAGCCTAGGCTACATAGGAAATTCCAAGGCAACCTAGGCTACAATGGTGAGACTTGGTCTTAAAAAAAAAGGGAAACCAGGTGTGGTGGCTCACACCTTTAATCCTAACACTTGGCAGGGAGAGGCAGGTAGATCTCTGTGAGGTCAAGGCCAACCTGGTTTCCATAATAAGTTCCAGGCCAGCTGGGGCTACAGGGAAACCCTGTTACAAAACAAACAAGATCCATCAGTGGCACACACATACATACACGGGGCGGGGGGAGAAAGCACTGATCTATAATCCCAGCACTTGGGAGAGACTGAGGCTGAAGGATTTTCTGTGAATTCAAGGCAACCTGTGCCATACAACATGATCTTGTATCAAAAAAAATAAATACTAGGGGCTGGAGAGATGGCTCAGCAGTTAAGAGCACTGGCTGTTCTTGCAGAGTACCTGGGTTTGATTCCCAGCATCCACATGGTGACTAACAACCATCTGTAACTCCAGTTCCAAGGGATCCAGCAGTCTTCTGATCTCCACAGGCATTGCACAACACGGGTGCACTTATATGCATGCAAGCAGTACACGCATACACATAAAATAAAAGTAAAATGTTTCTTAAAAAATAAAGACTAAACTTTGTGTAGGATGAAATAAAATCTCTATGTATGCCTGGAAAGGTGGCTGGCTGTGCTGTTTAATGGAGTTCTTAAGACCTGAAGTAGAAAGTAATGAGCAGTATATTAGGTAATTAATAAAAATATTTTTATTAAAAGCCCCTTCAGCATCATGTGTTCTTTTTTAATATTTATGTGTATGAGTGGATTGTCTGCACGTGTGTAAATGCACCTGTGGTGTGCAATGCCTGAAGAGGTCAGAAGAGGGTGTTGGATCCCCTGGAGCTGGAGTTAGGATGATTATTAGCCACCATGTGGTACTGGGAATTGAACCCAGGTCCTCTGCAAGAGCAGCCAGTGCTCTTAACTGCTGTACTGCCTCTCCAGCCCTGACGGCAAGTGTTCTTGATCACTCACACCAACTCTTAGGAAATGTAGATCGGACTCCAGCATCCCATGACATGAGCATCTTCCTGTGGCTCCATTGCAGCTCATGTCGTTTACCTGAATCCTTTTTTACCTCATCTCCCAGTTGAAGAATGGGACCTTTTCATGTATTATAACATTTTTATTACATGTATTTTAGTATCATGGTTCCTGAAACCATGGTACTGAAAATTTGCCTTAGAAAGAAATCACCAAAAAAAAATTCAAAATTATTGTCTTAATAACCATTTGGCATTTTAAGGCTTAATTTGAAAATTAAATTGAATGAAGGCAAAGTAAACCAAATGTTGGTTTGTTGCTTTGTTGTAGTAATGAAGGCTAATTGAACCCTCCCCCCCCCCCTTAGTGAGCAAATGTCAGCTTTGAAAGGGGGATGGAGTTTTCCCAAAGAACAGGAAGTTGTCCACACCTCCCTTTCCACTTCACAATAATCTGTCACGTTTTCACTCAATAGACATCACGGCAGCATTCACAAAGTGCAGAGCCCTATGTCGGGAAGAGGCAAAAAGATGAAAAGGTTCTGTAGAGACCCTCGGGAAGAGAGGTGCACACAGTAATGGAAGAAAAGTGGTAGGAATAGTAATGGACACCTGGATGTGGCATTTTAGGGTCCAGAGGGGCCTTTGCAGCCATGGGCCACTGCCAGGGTTGAGTAGGAGAGCAAAATTCCTAAGCATCAGACATGAGGTATGGCCACAGGGCAAGGCCACTGGCAGATCCCTCCCCAATCTCCATCACCTCACTGTGGTGGTGAGTGCTGTGGCAAGGGAGCTCAGGCCACAGACTAACTGGTAGCTGGGGTTCCAGGCCTGGCTCTTTCCTTTCTGACCTCCATGCCTGTTTCTTCATCTCTCATGGAATAGTGCTGCTCAACTCCCATGGTTATTGGAAGTTCGTACGTGTGTTTAACTCTGCTTATAAGAATGCTGTCATTGTGGCCCAGAAGAATCGATCTGACTGCCCCAGGTTGTAGAAGGTGACAGAGATATACCTTGGTAAAGGTGGTGCCCAGCACAGAGTATGTGATCAATTGTTGTTCTTTATTTTGTGACATAAAACTTTAAAATGTGACCATTCTAGAACTGGGGATGTTGCTCGATGGTAGAATGCTTGCCTGGCACACACAAGGCCCGGGGTTCAATGCCCAGCAGTACGAAAAATATGTTTACACACAGAGTTTGGTTTTTAGTACATTCATTGCCATGTAACCACTATCACAGTCTAATTCCAGGACATCTCCATCACCCCAAAAGGAAACCCCACATGCCTGTCAGCATGTAGTCCTAATTTTCCCCACGCATATCCTGGCCACCAGCAACTGGCTTCATTATGGATTTGCCCATTTTAGGCATTTCATTTAAATGCAATTATACAGCATGTGGCTTTTGATCTTTCACTTACTGTTCTAGTTTCCTCCATGTAGCATGTCAGTACTTCATGTGTCCTTGCATGTGTCATAGTTGGTAGACATTTCAAGGGGTTATTATTAGGACTTTGGTTTTCAGGTTCGTTATTCTTTGCTTTCGTTTTGTGTTCTGTGTTTTGCTTTTTTTTCTTTTCGTTGTTCTTGAGACAAGGGCTCACAACGTAGCCCTGGCTGTCCTGGAAATCACAATGTAGGCGAGGCTGGCCTCGAACTCACAGAGTTCTGCCTCCTGAGTGCTGGGATTAAAGCTGTCCACTCCTACGCCCTGCTGCTTCTAATTTTCTGAGATAGGCTGTAGCTCTAGCTAGCCTCCAGCTTGTAGCTACCCTCCTGTTTGTCTCTCCAGGGCTGGGATCACAGGCATGCGCCACCATGCCGGATGCGGTTCTGTGACTCCAAACCATACACCCTGTCATAGGGGCAGTGCCTACCAAACACCTGTCCTTTATTTGGCCTCGACTATCTCATACAGCCCTGCGATATGGGGCATTCTTTTCCTTGAGACAAGTGAAGCCTAAAGATGGGGATCTGCCGAGATCTTACAGTATACAGGAAAATGCGGACTTTTTAACGCCAGATTCAGGGGCGGCAGGAAAGCAGGACGCTCCTGTTCCTCGCTTACTCCCAGCACGTGGCAGCGCTCTACCAATCGGAGCAGGGCATCCGTAGTCATGGCAACAGGGGCTTCTGTGTTCCTCAAATTGCGTGCCACTTGCAAAACTTTCTGGCGCTCGACTGCCGTGTTCTGGAGACACGGATCCACCACGCACGCCGTACTTGTGCATGAGTCGTGCTCGCTGTTCGCCGCATCCAGCACGTGCTCCACAGCGCCGGGGAAGCCCCCTGCGCCCTACAGCGGGAAACGGGGCGAGGGCCAGGATTGGCTGGAAGCCTCATTGTGCTGTCTAGGCTCTGGTGAGGGGCTGCCAAGAGGTCCAGAAGGCCGTGTACTTTTCTAGGATTCGCATGCTACACACTAGCGGAAGGAGTGAAAGCCTTATGGCTTGGAAGCCAAGCCCGGCCGCTTGTGCCCTGCACTCTCCAAGCCAGCGTACTTCCTAGTTGGGCATCCATGCGGCCCACACTGAAGAAGAGAGGCCGTGAAAGCGTCAGTTCTCGAGCTCCTGACTGCTGTCCGACTACAGTCAAGGGCGGGACAAAGCACTGCCGCTTAAGAGGTAGACAGAGACAGACAAGAGATGTGGGACCGACGGGCTTGAAGACGCCTGTCCTCACTTCTCTCCTCCCAACTGATGTGGTATGGCAGAAGCCGCCGGCCAGTGTCCCTGACCACCATTCCCAGGCACATGCTCAGAGTCCGTCAGAAACCCAGGCCAAATACAAACACAAGCTAAGGAGAGGAGCCAGGTTACGAGAGCCCCAGAGAGCTGAGGAGCACAGGAGCAGTCAGGTGACATTCAACTTGTCAGGCACACACCTTGGTAAGTAAGGGTGTTTTTCAGGGAGATGGAAAGTCCTTGGAGTACCTGGTTAGATGAGATAGAGCAGGGGGCAGATTTAGTCTTCGCAGACACCTAACTCCAGTGAGCTATGCAAATGAGATGTTTTCAGAACAACTGGAGGCTTAAGAGTGCTGGAGTGGGGGTTCTCAGCAAAAATGACTGGATAAAGAAGGGCATCCCTGAATTCTGGTAGGTGCTGCCACTTAGGAGTGAGCCTTCAACAGGAGCCCAGGACGGTGAACAAAGAGGGAGGATGAGGCTAAGAGATGAGAATCAGGAAAGTTCAAACGTGTGTTTTCTGAAAGGAGGAAGACCAATGACAGGTGTTCCTGGGAAACATGTGGGTCAATGTATGGAGTATTTTCCAGCAATCATGTGTCCACAGTGAATGTCCCCAGGGATGTACAAACAGAAGCAAGGTCTGCCGATGACATCAGAGAGTGCCTCTGGTCTGAACTGGAGCTGGGATTCAGAGCTTTCCTCTCCAGTCTCATGGCCTCTACTGACAGGATGGCATCCTGAGCCTGTCACTTCAGGAGACCACCTCCTGCCGATGGTCACAGCCCTGAAAAGCACTAGAACAAAGTTCTACAAAGAATGGGTGGTGGCAGGCCACCTGCAACAGGGTAGCTTGGGTGACATACTGTGAACCACGGGATAGGAAGGGCTGGAACAGGAGACATCCTAAGGAACACTATGCCCTTTGGCACACACATTAAGTGGGAAAACTGAACCCCAAGGGCCAAGCAGGAGCAAGAAGACATGGCTGAGTAGAAACAAGCAGTGGAGTCCCAGCCAAGTGGTTAAGGGGAGGGGAGGACATGAGTCATTGAGGAGAGGGGCAAGGGGCCTCAGGCCATGGCAGAAGGGATGTTCACGAGTGCTAGGAAGCTGGGTATGGGGGTAGAGAGATGGCTCAGTGGTTAAGAGCACTGGCTTCTCTTGCAAGAAGATCTGGGTTCAGTTCCCAGCACCCACATGGCAGCTAACAACCATCTGTAACTCCAGTTCAGGGAATCCAACACTCTCTTCTGGCCTCTGAGGGCATTGCATGAGACAGTTGCATTTACATACATGTTGGCATAGCACTCATACACATAAAATAAAAATAAATGGGATTTTAAAAATAAAAAAGCTGGCAGGGCTGGAGAGATGGCACAGCAGTTAAGAACACTGGTTATTCTTGCAGAAGACCCGGGTTCGAATCCCAGAACCCACGTGGCAGCTAACAACTATCTGTAACTCCAGTCCCAGAGGATCCAACAGCCTCTTCTGACCTCCACAGGCATTGCACAACACGGGTGCACTTACCTACATGCACACAATACACACATACACATAAGATAAAAAAAATAAAAAGTTAAAAAAGCTGGGAATGGTGATGAAAGCCTGTACTGTAGTCATCTCCACATCTGGGAGGCTGAAGCAGGAGGATGGTGACTGTGAGACCAATTTGTCTTACCAACTGAGACCCTGTCTTAAACCATCTCCCTCCCTATTTAGTGCAGGAGGGAGAGTGCTATGATGGGACCCAGAGAGACAGGAGAGAAGGAATGAAAAAGCTTCAAAGAATGGTGATGCCGAAGCTGAGCCTCAAAGAATAAGTTGGAAGATGTCAGATGAGTCAGGGAAAGACGTTTCAGAGGAACTGTGTGTGAGCTAGACTATGTGTTCAGAGAGTCACTCAGATCTGTTGGTAGAAACACAGGTGCAGGGCCAGTAAGATGGCTCAGTGTGTAAGAGCACTTGCCACCCAGCCTGAAGACCTGAGTTTGATTCCAGGGTCAACTTGGCAAAAGCAGAGAACTAATTCCTGCAAGTTTTTCTCTGACCTCTACATACACCCCATTGCATACATTCACCTACACACAATAAATTAAATAAATAAATAAATAAATAAATAAATGTTAAAAAAATACAGAGGCCAAGAGTGATAACACATGCCTTTAATCCCAACACTCAGGAGGCAGGCAGATCTTTGTGTGCTCAAGGCCAGTTCCAGGCCAACTAGGGCTACATAGTTAGACCTTGTCTCAAAAACAAAACAAGCTGGGTATGGTGGCATATGCCTTTAATCCCAGCACTCAGGAGGCAGAGGCAGATGGATCTCTGAATTCGAGGCCAGCCTGGTCTACGTAGAGAGTTTAAGACTCAGACCAGCTGGGGTTACAGGGAGACCCTGTCTCAAAAAAAAAAAAAAAGACCAAAAACAAAATACAGATGAGGCCTCCCCAGGCACTGCACACCAAGAAAATCTTTAAAAAAAGAAACTGGCCGTGCGTGGTGGTGCACGCTTTTAATCCCAGCACTTGGGAGGCAGAGGCAGGCAGATCTCTGTGAGTTCAAGGCCAGCCTGGTCTACATAGTGAGTTACAGGATAGCTGGGGCTACAGGGAGACCCTGTCTCAAAAAGCCAAAAAGAAAAAAAAAAGAAACTGATAAGAAAAAATAGGTTTATTTATGATTTGGCCAAATGGGAGAGAAAGAATCTGATTTTTTTCTATTGTGTATGTAGCAGCCTTATACATTTTAGGAAAACATGTGACAAAAGCCAAAATATAGGTTAACCATGAGACAGTTTACTCAGTCCATTAGAGGAAAGGACAGCTTGGCCCCAGGTTGCCTCACTGTCTCCATTCTCAATATGGGAGATCTTTTTTTTACATTTATTTATGGGGGAGCGAGAACATACCATGGCATGGGTGTAGAGGTCAGAGGACAACTTGTGGGAGTCTGCTCTCTCCTCCTACCATTCGAGTTCTAGGGATTGAACTCAGGTCATCAGATTTGACAGGAAGCACGATCTCATCTGCCCATCTGCTATGTCTATATAAGTTAGGGGCTGGTACATCACTCAGTGGGTTCAAGTTTTAGCACCTCAAAAAGAAGAGAACTTATATGTTTTATATATATATATATATAGTATGTGCAGATACATATAACATATATATATATATATAAACAGCACACTTATGTACAAGGCAATTCTAATGAACTGACTCTAACACTTCTATCACCTGATAAACAAGTATTCATCCACCCCATCTTACAAAGGAAGAAACTGAGACACACAGGCTGAGTGACTTGCCCAAGATTGTGCAGTAGCAGGCCAGGACTCTGACCCAAGCTGTCAGCATCAAAGCTTTGACTCTCATAAGAGGGTACTGTGCTACCTACCTGGGATGGTCAGACAGGGTCAGGTAGAATCTTTGGAGCCCAGGAGGAGTGTAATAGGAATCAGAGAGTGTGGGAAGCCTTAGCTTAGTGCCTCCTGTCAGCTCTGCAGATCTCATTAGCTAATATTATAGTCATTGTTGTGAGGCAACAACAAAGCTAGGCTAAGGACCAGGTGCCCTGATGCATAGCCCGCTGCAAAAACATTTTCTTCCTGGCTCTTTTTAGTCCTTGTGCTGGATAGCTTTAGTGTCAACCTGACACACCTGGGTTGAGGGAGCCTCAACTGGGAAATTTCCTCCATAGGACTAGCCTGTGGCCATGTGTGTGGGGCATCTTCTTGATGGCTGAGTGATGTGGGAGGGCCCATCCCACTGTGGGTGGTGCCACCCCTGGGCAGGTGGGCCTGTGTTGCATAAGAAAGCAGGCTGAGCAGGGGCCAGGGAGCAAGCTAGTAAGCAGCGTTCCTCCATGGCCTGTTTGCCAGCTCCTGCCTTCAGGTTCCTGCCCTGAATTCCTACCTTGGGCTCCCTGATGAACTGTGACCCAGGAGATGCAAGCTGAATAAACCCTTTACTCCCCAAGTTGGTAGTGGTCAGAGTGTTTTGTCACAGCAATTGAGAAACAAACTAGAACAGTCCTCTTCCAGAAAGGAACTTACCTCGTAACCATCTTTTCCCAAGGGGACTTCCAGTCTAGTACTTCCACAGACAATGAAATTGATGAACCCTCCAGGAAGGTCCCTGTTGTCTTCAATCCTGAGCTGGTCACTGCCCACTGCTTCAGGAGGTTGAAGCAGAAAGACTTCCATCTGCCACAGAGCCGCCGGAGGATCATCATTGTTCCTGGCACAAAGGACCAGGCGCCAGTCAACCCCATGTTCCTGCCCCAAGCTCCCCCGCTACCCATCCCTACCTTCAAAACCCTGCAGATTGAAGACATCCAACAGCCTCCAGTGGACAGGAAAGCCTGGCTGAGCCAGAGGGCAAAGCTCCGGAGAGAGCTGGAGTCCTTTGGTGACATCAGGAGGTGGCTAGAGAACAAGCCCAGCATTACACCATCAGAGGCCAAGGTTCTATACATGATTCAGCAGGAGCATAAAATCCCCAAAGACAGTTTGACTATGACAGTGGCCTACAAGGTGAGTGACCTCGATGGCCAGAAGAGGCTGGAGGCTTCCAGATGTCATTTTGTTCCCTTGGATTGTGCAGGACAGGATGGTTTACCCATTTCAGACTGCAGTCCAGAGGTTGGCCTAGGGTTTGACCAGGGCAGGAGGACTGACTTCCAAGCTGGCTTAAATGGCTGTTGGCCAGAGGCCTCCGTGCCTCCCACGTGGACCTTCCTGGAAGCTGTATGAGAGTCCTCAAAACAAGGAGGCTAGCTGCCCCCAGAGTGAGCCATCCAGGACAGAGTGAGCCACAGTGACTTTATGCAGTAGGCTCTGAAAATCTCATTTTCTTTTTTAAAAAAGATTTATTTTTATTTTATATATGTATGGGTAATTCATCTGCATGCATGCATGTGTAGCACATGTGTACAGTGCCCACGGATGCCAGAAGAGGGTGTTGGGTCCCCTGGATCCCTTGAAACTGGCATCCAAGTTATAGATGGTTGTGATCTGCCATGTGGGTGCTGGGAACTGAAGCAGGGTCCTCTGCTCTTAAGGGCTGAGCTATCTCTCCAGTCCCCAAAGGTCTTATTTTCAGATGTTTCATGCTGTCTTGATATTGCACAATGTTCTGTTTGTCAGAATGAGCCATTGAGTACTGTCCATACCATGAGAATGGGAAGATGATTCCATCCTGGCAGGGGAAAGTCAGAGAACTTGTGAATATACTTTAAAAGCATCCCAGTGGGGTCACACTGGCAGTCTGCCTTGATTATGGATACCTGTGCTGAAGGGGACAGGTGCTAAGCAGTGCTCACAGTTAGTGTGAGGATCATGACCGAGAGGTTACAATGAGAAGGAAGGCCACCTTGTTACACAACTTGGACCCACAAGGAGCCAAGTTCAGCCACTCACTCTCCAGAAGTCAGTTAAAACAGACAATTTAATAGTAAATAACAGAAAAAGGAGATTTATTCAATGTTGCTACATTGAGGAAAAGGACAAAGAGATCCACTGACCCTCTCAAGTCCATCTTTGGGGTCTTGAAATGAGATCAAAGTTTAAATATTCAGGGATATGCACATCTAAGCAGTCTAGGTCAAGGTGTGGTCCCATCCTCCATTGACCCATCATTCCCCAGGCTTCAGTCTCATCCAGGAAAGTGGTCTGACAAGTTGTTAGGGCTATGTGAAATCTCTTTTCCAGAAGACAAGCTCTCCATCTAGCTAGTCCCTTTGCCTTCTCCCTGCATGAGATTCCTGGGGAAATTGCCATTTGGGGGGCCATTGTTTCAATAGCCTGGTAGTCAGACTGAGCAGGACACAAGTGTCTCTAGAATATTTTCATTTTTGCCAGGCCAGTTACAGAGGAGGTAGAAATAGATGTCAGAGAGGCAAGCCATTTGTCCAGCCCCACAGAGATGGTGAATGACAGTGAGACCAACTCTTTATCCTTCTGTGATATTTCTTTGCTGAATACTTGAAAATTCTCCTGTTTAGGTAAAGTTGGGCTGAGAGGTCAGAGAACAGGTATGCGCACAGCTTGGCTTCCATGCCCTTGTCTCTGCAATGGATAACCATTGAGCCTCCCTCCTACTGTTACTGTGATGTTGAAATAGGTGAACGATACAAAGGGGCCTTCGATGGTGCCAGGCACACAGTGAACACACCTCATCTCATTAGTGTCATTGGGGTTGGTTGACCCAGAAACATCATAATCAGTCCTTGCTGTAGTCATATCCAATGCTATATTTCATAGTCTGACATACCCTTTTCTGCCAGGGGCACAGTATCTATGATTAAGCACTGGACTTGGGTTAGAAACCCCTGTGTGGCCTTGGACAACTTACTCCACCTCTCTGACCCATAATCCTCATTTAAAGTGGAAAGCTACCTAAATCACAGGATCCTTTATTGCTTCAGCAAATGGTTACTGCCTCCTAATCTTGGGCCCTGAACTTTGCAAAAGAAAAAGGAGATGGAGGATGCAGTTAAATAAGATGTGGCTGACCCTCAAATTGTTTCATGTGTTAGTGGGAGACATAGATTCATCATGTTAATGATACTAGTTTACTACAGACCATAAATAGAGATGGGCCTGGGGCTGGAGAGATGGCTCAGTGGTTAAGAGCACCGGCTGCAGAGTTCCTGAGTTCAGTTCCCAGCACCCACATGGCAACTAACAACCTTCCATAGCTCCAGTTCCAGGGGATCTGACACCCTCTTTTAGCCTCTGAGGGCACTGCATGCACTAGGTACATTTACATACATGCAGGCAAAACACTCATATACATAAAAATTAATGAACTAATTAATTAATTAAAAATAAAGATGGGGGCTGGAGAGATGGCTCAGCAGTTAAGAGCACTGGCTGCTCTTGCAGAAGACCCAGGTCCAATTCCCAGCACCCACATGGCAACTAACAACCATCTGGAACTCCAGTTCTAGGAGGAACCAATGCCCTCTTCTGACCTCCGTAGGCATTGCAGGACATGGGTGCACTTACATACTTGCAGGTAATACACTCATATACATAAGTAAAAATAACAAATAAAAATATTTTTTTTGCTTTTTAGAGCTTTATTTTAACATAACTATGCATAAGAAATACACTCATATTGGTTAATTGAATGCAGCTAAGTTTAACTTATCCTCCACAATCTTGACCAGAAACATGGTACATCGTTTACGATTTATAAACAAAACAAAACAAAACAAAAAAACTGCAATCTGGTTTACTTTTATCTATTACAAATGTATAAAAGATCCTCCATCAAACGCTGCTGAAGAAGGCAGCAAGAACCCTGAGAAATACACCTTTGGTTTGCCTCAGAAAAGTAACACACATTGCACTGTAAGTTTATAAAGTTGGCACAAAACATTGTTGGAATGTTACAATACCAGTTTAAAAAGTTCAGTAACTAATAAAGGGGAGGCCTATGTGTATACACATAGAACTGTAAAAGCTATCTGATGTTGCTAATGTTGCTAATGTAGATGATAAATCTACACAAACCAAGATTCAGGTAATTTCTAAATTTGAACTGTTGGTTCACTTCAGCTACTGAGGTCAACCAGGAAACCATAGACAGTATCTTTTTTAAAAAATATTTTATTTATAAGCCAGGCGAGGTGGCGTACGCCTATAGTCCCAGCACTTGGGAGGCAGAGGCAGGCGGATCTCTGATCTCTGTGAGTTCAAGGCCAGTTTGGTCTACATAGTGAGTTCCAGGACAGCTGGGGCTACAGGCAGACCCTGCTTCAAAAAGACAAAAAAAATTTTTTTTATTTATAGGGGTTGGGGATTTAGTTCAGTGGTAGAGCACTTGCCTAGCAAGTGCAAGGCTCTGGATTCGGTCCTCAGCTCCAGAAAAAAAAATTTATTATTTTTATTTTGTGTGTATGAGTGTATTGCCTGCATGTAGTGAGTGCACCCATGTTGTGCAGTGCCACGGAGGTCAGAAGAGGGCTTCAGATTCCCCTGGAACTGGAATTAAGGATGGTTTGTAGCCGCCATGTGGGTGCTGGGAATTGAACCCGGGTCCTCTGCAAAAGCAGTCAGTGCTCTTAACTGCTGAGCCATCTCTCCAGTGCCCCTAGCCAATATCTTGATGTATGCAAAGAAGAAAATGAATTTCTTCCTCAGCTTTTCAGTCCACAAATAACAGTACACTACAGGCAAGGTATTCCTTCCACTGTCAACATTCAGAATGACATGCAATGAGATCAACCTGGGTTTTAATTTGTATTAGCACTCATATGCAAAGTAGTTCCCAAAGTTGATGACCATGCGACTTTAGAGTAACTCTAAAAAAAGTAAAATGGCCCTTCTTGGAAGACTAATGCAAAACATCCAGCCATAGTCGTAAGAAATCGTACCAAAACAATACAGCCTCCTATGAATTACGCCTCAATTTAAAAAAACAAAAAAAGTAGCCCCCAAACAAGAAGCAGCTCTTAAAAAAGGAAAAATATAACAAGATATCTTGAAAAAAAATGTGAATACAGTTCAAAAAAAAATTAAGAGATACATTTTCATAACACTACCTAGGATTAGGTTTATGACATATTCTACCAGTTCAAGTTTATCACTAGTCACTAAGTATCAATTTATAAATAACATGTTCATTTTCTGTTCCTTTATCTAAAGAGAAAAATTCTAGCTTCAGTGTATGGGGTGGCTATGGAGGGGGGTGACTAGAAAACAAGACTTAAGACAATTCTATGCAAATATCACATTTTTCAAATGAAAGAACTCCAAACTGGACTAGAAGAAGTTCCAATTACTATACTAATATGCTTTTCATTGAAACAATTTTTTTTTAATTTATGTGTATGTGTGTATTGCCTGCATGTAGGTAAGTGCACCCATGTCGTGCAATAAATGCCTGCAGGGGACAGAAGAGGCTGTTGGATCCCCTGGAACTGGAGTTACGGACAGTTGTTAGCTGCCATGTGGGTGCTGGGATTTGAACCTGGGTCTTCTGCAAGAACAACCAGTGTTCTTAACTGCTGAGCCATCTCTCCAGCCCTGAAACAATTTTTATTAAGTACAAGTACATGACATTAAGATTCAGGGCCTAATATAGGCCTGACAACCAAGTCCTTGTTTTCTGGAAGAAAGGCCTCAACTCCCATTCAATTTCAGGTAAGGATGATTTTAAAGATCAACTTTTATTTCCTTTGTATTTTGGTTTTTGGTTTCTAGTCTTAAAAACTAGATTAAGGGGCTGGCAACCAGCCAGACCACCCACAAAGGTTTTGGAGTGCCTGCCATTTTTCATACCAAGTGCCCCATAGGAACACCAGGATAGCTGCAGTTTACTTGAAGCCTTACCTATAGAAAGAGGATGTCTACAGGGACAGCCAGGACACCCACTAGTTTGTGGAAATCCCTGAGAAAGTATGATTCTTAAAATCTGGACTAAATTACCACAGCCTTTTTCAGGTACTCACTGGAAGGTATAGCTGTTTGCCACAATACCATTCTTCACTCTACATCTGCCATGTGACAGCTTGGACTCTCATAAAGTGATATTCTACAACTTGAATAATAATTAGGTCTCCTAATTCCAGGTGATCTTTCCAAATATCACTTGTAGTCCTTTGTTCAGCTGAGTAGCCATATGGTCACCAACCATCTATAAGAAAAAGTTTTCTTCAAAGGATGACTTAACATTCTATATACCAAACAGCAAAATAAAACATCTGATGGCTGATATTTGAGATAAAAATTGTTTAACATGGCACCTAGTGGCTTACTTACTGCAGAATCAAACTGGAGTGTGTAGAATTATGCTATCCATTCAAAATAATATATGAATCAGATTCTGGCATAGATATGAGCTGAAAAATTATTTCAAATGGATTGAATCTGCTTATTCCATTTGCTCACCATCTTGCACACACTATTTGTTCTGAAAAAAAGACAACTGCAGCAAAGAAAAAAGAAAACTGCTTTTTTTCAAACAAGCTTAAAAGCATCCTGTTACTATTCAACACAATGCTATTTCTAGAAAAAAATTAACTGCATAGGTTAAAAAATTAAATAAGAACCATATGCAACATCTTAAGACAGAGAAGTACCAAAATTTAAAATAAAAACACCAAAATCACTTTTTATGACATGAAAAAATTGATCATAAGCCAAGAAGCAAATATCTGGACTGACACAATGTCCATTGTTGGGAGAATTTTTCTTCAATTTAAATGTCTTTTCTCATCTCTAAAGAAACCTTAAAGTGCTAACTTTAAAGCAGGCAAATTCTTCAAGTAATTTACTAAGCCAATTTTATCAAACTAAACAAGGAAATAAAAATAGGAACTAAAATTTTTAAAACATTTTTTGAAAGATGGGCCCCAGCTGGGCATGATGGTGCATGCCTTTAATCCCAGAAGTAGGGAAGCAGAGGTAGGTGGATCTCTGTGAGTTCAAGGCCAGCCTGGTCTGCATAGTGAGTTCCAAGCCAGCTGAGGGTACAAGAAGACCCTGTCTCAAAAAGACCCTCCCCCAAAAAAGAGATGGGTCCCAAACATGCCAGGAGCACAGAATAATAGCTAGAGGATGAAAGTCTTCCTCCCTTACCTTTTTGTAGACAGGGTCCTCTCTGTAGCCCAAGCTGACCTCAAACTCTCAATTTCCTGCCTCTGTCTCCAGAGTACTGGGACTAAACATTACTTATACTCTGATGTCCAGCAGGAAGGCTGTTTGCTAACTGTCAAGCCCTACAACAAGGTCAGGAAGGGTCATCTTCATGGGAGTGCCTTTGACCTGGAAATGAGGGCTGAGGAGGACTGGGTAGAGAAAAGTATGAAGAGGAGGTTCAGCATCGGTAAAGGCTAGGAGGTGGGAGCTTGACTGGTTCTGAGAAGGGGTGTGCATCTGGGTGTGCTGAGGGACCAAGGGTACACTCCAGATACTGACAGTTCAGATACAGACAGAAGCTGTCTACCTGATGTTCTGCAGCACACCCAACTACCCTCCGCCCAGTGGACTTTACATTCTCCTTGCTGCTTAGAGGAGCTTGACTTTTCTCCTTAGTTCTGACTCTGGGCATTGTATCACCATCCCATTGGCCTGTCTCCCTTGACCTCTCCAAGTCTGTCCCACTCTGATCTCTTCCAGTGCAAAGCATCCCGACCCTTACACCAGTCTGTGCCACAGCTCCGGCTGCCCAAGCCCTCTGCCCTGTCAGACATGTACTCCTACCTGCGCAGTCACAAGATCAAGATCCTGGAGGTATTTAACAAGGTGGAGCGGGGTGAGAACCAGCGAATCTCCAGGGAAGAGTTCATCATGACTCTGAAGGCAGTAAGTACGAGCTTCTCAGCTGACCCTGGGGCACCATCACCCCAGGCTCTGGGCCCCTGAGAGTAGACACATGCAGTCACACTACTATGTAGAGCCACACTGGAAAATGTGGCATAACCTGTGGCCAGATCACACCTTTAAAACCAACCCTGTTCCAAACTGACCTTAAAAAACTCTCCCTAGGGCTGGGGTTCAGGGCAGTTGTAGTCTATGCTTGCTTAGCATGCACAAGGCCCATAGTTCCATCTCCAGTGCCAAGCAAAAATAAATAACTTTAAATTATAAATAAATAAATGGAAAACGAAAAAAGATCCTACCTGCATGGAAAGTTTGTAGAGCCGGCCTCCAAACCAGTTGGCTGCTTCGAGAATTTTACCCACCAGACTTTAGAACTGAGCCTAGAGAAGGCTAGTCCTTTAAGTCCTGCTTCCACAACCTTCTAGAGATGCTCTAGCTGTCACTGACATATGGATTGTATACTGGTCTTGCTTCTGACTCAACCTCTGTGGGATGCTTAGGAGGCAAGTCTCCAAAGATGCTGCAGTGCTGGTCCACAGACTATTGGCTATTTGATAATATAAATTGATCTTAAATCATAAAACTTCAAAACCGACACCTTGGTCACATTTTGAGTGCTCAGAAGTTACATGTCAGGGCTGGAAAATCAGCTCTGGTTAATAGCACTGGCTACCCTTGCAAAGGACCTGGGTTTGGTTCCCAGTACCCACATGGCAGCTCTTCTGGCCTCCCCAGGCATTGCATGCATGTGGTGCACTCACATAAATGCAGGCAAACCACTCATACACATAAGAATAATTTTTTTCAAGTTCCATGTGGTCCTGTGGGATGTGTTTCAGTGGTAGAACATGCGCTTAGCATGCACAAGGCCATAGGCTTGAACCCTAGCACCACATGTTCTAGTTACTGTAATGGCAAATAGCCATTGTGAACTTGATGAGATCTGCAGTCACCTCGGAGATGGATCTGTGGGTGACCTATGGGGGATATGTGGATTAGGCTAATTGAGGTGGGAAGCCCCATCCTGAAGTGAGTGGCACCATTCCCTGGGTTTGGATCCTGGACTGTATAGAAAGGAGAAAGTGAGCTGAGCACAAGTATTTGTTGCTTCTTGACTGTGGGTGAAACATGAACTGCTGCCTTGACTTCCCTGCCATGATGGACTGTAATCCCTCCGGAACTCTAAACCTAAATAAACCTTTCTCCTCTAAGAATTTTTTTTCAGGGTATTTTATCACAGCAACAAAAGAGGACAGCTCTTTTCCTGTAGCAATGACCGCTGGTGCACAGCTGGCTTTCTCCTTTTTGTGCAGTCCAACACCCAAGCCCAGGGAATGGCCCTTGTTTAGGGTGAATCTTCCCACTTCAGTTAACCTAATCAAGATAATACCTCACAGACATGCCCAGAGGCTAACCTAATTAAATAATTCCTCATGTGTGATAATTCTAGATCCTATCGAGTTGACACTATTAACCATCACACCATATTTTAAAAAGTAACATGTGGAGGCTGGAGAAATGGCTCAGCAGTTAAGAGCATTAACTGCTCTTGCAGAGGACCCAGGTTCAGTTCTCAGCACCCACATGGTGACTAACAACTGTCTGTAACTCCGGTTCCAGAGATCCGATGCCTTCTTCTGACCTCTACAGGCACAACATGAGCCCACTTACATACATTCAAGCAAAACACTCATTCATGTAAAATATAAAAATAAAATATCTAAAAAAATATTTTATGTATTTTTATTTTATGTGTATGAGTGTATTGCCTGCATGTATGTGAGTGCACCTGTGTCATGCAATGCCTTGGAGGTCAGAAGAGGGTTTTGGATTCCCCTAGAACTGGAGTTAAGGACGGTTCGTAGCCATATGCAGGTGCTGGGAATTGAACCTGGGTCCTCTGTAAGGGCAGTCAGTGCTCTTAACCGCTGAGCCATCTCTCCAGGCCCAGAAAATAAAATATTTAAAAAAATATATATTTTATTTTATGTGTATAAGTGTATTGCCTGCATGTATGTGAGTGCACCCGTGTCATGCAATGCCGCGGAGGTCAGAAGAGGGCTTTGGATTCCCCTGGAACTGGAGTTAAGGACGATTCGTAGCTGCCACGTGGGTGCTGGGAATTGAACCTGGGTCCTCTGCTAGAGAAGTCAGCGCTTTTAACTGCTGAGCCATCTCTCCAGCCCCCAAAATAAAATACTTTTGCTTTTTTTTTTTTTGGCTTTTTTTTTGAGACAGGGTCTCCCTGTAGCCCCAGCTGTCCTGGAACTCACTATGTAGACCAGGCTGCTCTTGAACTCACAGAGATCCGCCTGCCTCTGCCTTCCGAGTGCTGGGATTAAAGGCATGCACCACCACGCCTGGCTCCAAAAATAAAATATTTTTAAAAAGTGACATGTGACAAGTGTTCTTCTGTGACCACACAGGGATAGAAATTTCTTTCATCACAGAAAGCTCTGTTGGTCTATCAGGGGACCTGGGCCCATGAGTCAACTCCAACTTGCCTCTTGTTTTTGTTTTTAATAAAGTTTTGTTAAACACAGCCACATTCATTCATCTATGAATGTCTATGGCTGCTTTCACTGTACAATGACTGAGGCCCTATGACTCTCAAACCCTAAAATATTTGCCTCTTTTAGAAAAAGCTTGCTGGCTTAGATGAATAAATACTTACACATCTTGAATACAGGATACCTTTAAAAAAAAGTTATCTCCTCTACCTTTGCAGTATAATTTTTATTTACTTTCTTGTTCTTTCTCAATTTCATATATAAAATGTACATTGATTATATCCCTGTCATCCTTTCCCCTCCACTGAACCTTTCTTCTTCTCAAGAAATCAGGCTCCTACTTTCAATGTTGTTTTAGTTATTATTGTTTTAAGAGTTTTTGTGGCCCACTGCATTTACTTAGGGCTGCTTGCATGAACTTGGGTGGGGGTTGTTTACTTGAGCAAGGGCAGCTGACCAGTGGCTGCACCACTGAGGAACATGGCTCCTCTTCCCCAGCAACCATCAACAACCAGAGACTCCTCGGAGTGGTGAGGTTTCATGAGCCTCCCCATCCATGACAGAATGTGCATGAGCCCAGTCTTGTGCAGGCAGCCACTGCTACTGTGAGTTCATAGGTATATTGTTTAATTTTTAATATGTTTATTTGTATTAGTGTGTGTATGTGTGATACATGGGTGTATGATGGGGGTGTGAATAGCACAGCATAGCATGTGGAAGTCAGAGGACAACTTGTGGAGTCAATTCTCTCCTTCTACCTTTATGTGGGTTCAGGGATCAAACTCAGGTTGTTAGGGCCTGTACAGCAAGCACTGTCTTCTATCTACTGAGATATCTCACCAGCCTTTATGGGTGTATTTATATTTGTTTTTATTTTGTGTGTGAACATACATCTGTGTGCACATGTATGTAGAGACTGGAAGACAACCTTGGGTGTCATCCTCAGGAATTCCATCTACCTCTTGGTCTCTCATTGGCCTGGAACTCACTGTTTAGGCTAGATTGACTGCCAGCAGGCCCTAGGGATCATTTTGTCTCTACCTTCCTAGTGCTGGGATTACAAGCATACATTTTTACATGGGTCTGGAGCTCAAAGTTAGGTCCTTGTGCTTGCAAGGTAAGTGCATTAATAACTGAGCCATGTCCCCATCCTCTATTTAAAGATTTAAAGATATTATTATTATTATTGTTAATTATTTGAGACAGGGTCTCCTTTAGTCTTAGTTGGCCTCAATCTCAGAGAGATCCACCTGCCTCTGCCTCTCGAGTGCTGGGATTAAAGGAAGCGCCATCACACCTGGCAGATTTATTGTTTTTAAAGATTTATTTTGGGGCTGGAGAGATGGCTCAGCAGTTAAGAGCACTGGTTGTTCATGCAGAAGACCCGGGTTTGAGTCCCAGCACCCACATGGCAGCTAAAAAACTGTAACTCCAGTCCCAGGGGATCCAGCAGCCTCTTCTGACCTCCACAGGCACTGCATGACATGGGTGCACTTACCTACATGCAGGCAATACAGGCATATACATACAATAAAGAAAAGTAAAAATTTATTTTTTATGTGTATGAGTGTTTGCCTGCATGTATGTATGTGGATCATATGTGTGCCAGGTGCCTGAAGAAACAAGAGGAAAGCATCAGATCCCTTGGAGCAGAGTTCCAGGTGGTTGTGGGCTGCCCAACACAGATGCTAGGAATCAAACTCAGGTCCTCTATAAGAGCAGTGTGTGCTCTTAACCACTGAACCACCTCTCCAGTCCCCCACCCCAATTATTTTTATGTGTGGTGCTGAGTCTGCACCAGGACCTTGCATATACATCACAAACTCTCTACTGCTGAGCTATATACCCAGGCTTACAGTTTTAATTCACTAATTTTCACACATTTTAAGAAATTTAATTATATGAACATCACTCTAAAGCACTTAAACAAAAAGTAAATGTCTTTAACTACCATAATCAAAGTGTTTTTTTTTTTTAAAAAAAGGAAATTCTTTAGCACCAAGAAAGTTCTGATCTTATTTAAGGAAATTTCAGTGAAAAATGACTGTTGTCTAAAGAGAATGAGGAACACAATTATATTTCCTTTAAAACTTTACTTTTTCAATGTTCAATATTGCTGGTAAGCATTATATACCTCCAAAGTTACCTATTATCCTTAATAGAGTAAGGCGTATAGATTTTGATCCTGTTTAGTCAAGGGGGACTTGGCTGTTTCTAACGGATAAGGAGGACTGATGTGTGACCTTTTTCCTATCCAGCACAGTAAATGCTATCTGTGAGCATTTGTGACCAAATAAGTAGACTGTAAAGAAGGCAGCTTATCTGGCCTGGGTTTTGAAAGATGGATAAGAATTTTTCAGGTGGAGAAGGAAGGCCTAGGCAAAAGCAAGGAGTGGGAAAGTGCAGGGTGCATTCGGGGGCCTGGCAAGGTGCTGCACTCCTGTGGCAGTGGGGAGCTGGAGGGTAGAGCAGGTTGGTCAGACCTGGTGGCCAGGGTGAGCTGTGCCTCAGTGGTGTCTTGTGTCTCCTCAGATTGGAGTCCCTCTGAAGAACCAGGAGCTGGAGGACATAGTGATCTACCTTGGTTCTCTTGGGAGGCAGAATGCCATCACCATCAATGCCCTGGCCAGCACCTACAAGCAGTGGTCACTGTCCCAACAGAGAAGCACCGTACCTACTGCCAGGGAGTGTGCGTATCCTCCCTGCCCAGGAAACCAGTCTGGCTCTCCCCAGAATTCACATCCTCAATGGCTCCTTCTCTGGCTTGCTATGGACTGGTCAAGCTCTGGAGTTCCCAGGCCTGGAGGTCAACTAGGAAACATTTTCTCAAGGGCACAGCTGTCCTTGTGTCTATTCCAAGTTGAAGTCTAGCCTCTATCCTTACAGGGACATTATTGTTGGTTTAAAAATAAAACAAAGCCAGGTGTGGTGGCACACACCTTTAATCCCAGCACTTGGGAGGCAGAGGCAGGTGGGTCTCTGTAAGTTTGAGGCTAGCCTGGTCTACATAGCCAGTTCCAGGCCAGCTGGGACTATAGGGAGACCCTGTTTCAAAAAGACCCTAAAAAAAAAATACAGCCAGGTGTGGTGGCACATGCCTTTAGTTCCAGCACTTGGGAGGCAGAGGCAGGTAGATCTCTGTGAGTTTGAGGCCAGCCTGGTCTACATAGTTCCAGGCCAGCTGTGGCTACAGAGAGACCCTGTGTCCTAGTTTGTTTCTCCATTGCTGTGACAAAACACTCTGACCAATACCAACTTGGGGAGGAAAGGGTTTATTTAGCTTACATATCCTGGGTCACAGTTCATCAGGGAGCCCAAGGTAGGAACCTGGAGACAGAGCTGGAGCACAGACCATGGAGGAATGCTGCTTACTAGCTTACTCCCCTGGCCCCTGCTCAGCCTGCTTTCTTATGCAACACAGGCCCACCAGCCCAGGGGTGGCACCACCCACAGAGTGGGCTGGGCCCTCCCACATCACTCAACAGTCAAGAAGGTGCCCCATGGACATGGCCACAGGCCAGTTCAATGAAGGCAAGTCCCCAGATTGAGGCTCCAGGTGTGTCAAGTTAACACTAAAGCTATCCAGCACATGCTGTTTCAAAACATCCTCCTCTCCAAACCCACACAAAGCAACAACAAAAAACCTTGGAGCTGAGAATGTAGCTGGGTTTTTAGAGTGCTCGTCTAGCATGCATGAAGCCCTGGGCTCCCATCCCCAGCACAGCATAAACAGTACATCTATAATCCTAGCACTTAGAAAGTGGAGGCAGGAGGATTAGAAGTGCAAGATCATCCTTGGCTACATAGGGAGTTTGAGGCCAATGTGGGATATGTGAGACCTTGTCTAAAAAAAAAAAACCAAGTTAACAGAATGTGGTCTTATGACTTCCCAGGGCCGCTGTGATCTCACAGGTCATTTAAGCAATGCTCAGCAATGGCATGCACAAAGGACTTCAAGCCCGTTTTTCCCCAGCCAATAGACTTCGGGCAAACAGCAGATATCTGTTGACTACTGCTGTTTTGACATCAGCAGAATTCTTCGCCCCCCGTGGGTAAGGCAGGTGGACTTGAGGGTCTTTCGCTTTGTCTAAAGGAGCACTCTTTTGGGCACCTGAATTCATTTCCCACAGAAGACTCAGTTTACCCTTCCTGTCCAGAGCTCAGGTTGCCATTCATGCTTTCCATGGAGGAAACAAACAGAGAGGCTGAGCCTCCTGTCTGTAGTCTCAGGAGGAGGAGGTGTGGTCAGGATTCATCTCAGCATGGGACTGACAGCAAGGATGGGACAGGGTGACAGAGTCCTTTCACTGGTCCCCATTTTGAGAGTACCTCCTAAATGCCAGACCCACTTCTGGGAACTGGGAGACAGCAGTGGACTAGCCAAAGCCCTGCCTCCAGCAGCTTATGTGTAACAAAGTGATGTCCATAGAGATGGATGGATGGACATTCATAGATGGATGCCTTTGAGACGATGGAAAGCAGTTTCAGTGTAGTGGCCAGGCAAAGCCTCTGAGCTATAGGCACTGAGCTAACTCCTGAGTGATCAGTGTGCAGCCGATGTCTAGAGAGTGTGTAGGAAGGGTGTCCAAAGCAGGTGCAACTGCCAGTGCCAGTGCCAAGGTCCAAAGGCAGGAAGGTCTTTGGGGGAATCCGGGAGGTGAGGATGGGGCATGTGGGGGGTGACCAGGCATAGGTAGGATGGCAGATAAAGCTAGATTCCCACAGGCCCTTGTGGTCCAGGGAAAGGACTGGTTTTAGTGTGAATTCCATGGAAGTTGGGCATAAGGTGATCTGGGTTACATTTTGTAAAGGTCCTGTTTGCCACTTGGTGGGAACAGGGTGGCAGGAGGTGAGAAAAGCAGCAGGGAGGTATGGTGGGGCCTGCAGATGGGGGCCTTCCTAGTGATGGAGGGAAAACATATTCACAAATGCCTCTCAGGTGGGCATTGGCTAGGTGTGGGAAGGGAGCACAGGGACAGTTTAGCACCCGCTCAATGACATTGGTTTGGGTTCCACAGCTGGGCACCCTCTTAGTCCCTCCTTCCTTCAACTATTCCCTCTGACGCTAGATTATAGGTTGAGTAAGCAGAGAGATTCCCTGAAGAGTCGACCCAATAAACAGCAGGTGGAATCAGCCCCACAGCTTCGCAAGATGGACCTGCTGAAGGTGCCTGAGGATGACATGATGGAGGCAAGGCCCATGACACTAGAGGACATGGAGGATGTGGGCAAGCGGTACCGCGAGAGGCAACGGCAGCACAAAGTACCTCTCCTGCATGAGACTGAGGGCTGGGCAGTCTGGGCTTCCAGCCTTGGCACTGACACTTGCTAGTGGGGAGCCCTCAGAAGGCTCCACATCTCAGCCCTGGTCTGTCATCTATATAATAAGAACTGTACCTGCAGCCAGGTGTGATGGAACACCCCTATAATCCCAGCACTCAGGCAGAGTCAGAAGGACCATGAATTTGAGACCATCCTGCGCTACATAGTAAGACCCTGTCTCAAAAAAACTCAAACAGAAAAAGAAGGCAGACAGTGACAGTGGCTGGCACTCCCAAGACCCCTCTGCACTGGCACATGTCTTCTATTTCAAGATCACACACAAGTGGTTGTGCCTGGTTTAGAGTCCTCTGCAGTCAAAGTCTCAATGCCACTTTTCAGCAGGATACCTCTGGAGTACTTACTAGTGCCATGCCTTCCTTTAGACATTACACAGCCACATGGGCTGTTCTCCCAAGCTACTGACTTCAGAACCCAAATTTGGCCCCACTGTGCATGCTATACCCTTCATGGGGGCCCCTCCAGGAGAGGTGGAGGAGGCAGTGTCCTGCCTTCCAGCCAGGAGGAAGATCAGGAAGACAATACAGGTAACGATCCTCTGTTCTCCCCACAGCTCTCCCTCACCTCCATCCAGTACATGGAGAGCTGCAGGCTGGTACGCTGTGGGAACAAGTACTTTGATGATCACTGTCTGCCGTCCACCATGCATGGGGAGATGGAGGAGCTGGTCAACCTGACCCACAGGGATAACTTCCTGGTTTACCTCCAGTGCTGGGAACTCTGCGAGGCCTATGGACTCATGCTGACAGAGGACGTCCTAATGAGAGGTAGGGGCTCAGAGGCTCGAATCAGGAAAGAGCCCAGGGCTTGAGCTAAGGCTAGTGTGGGTTGGCTTGGCACTGGTCCTTCCCAACATGAACCCAGTCAAGCCACTGCAGCTTGCAGTGGGAACACTAGGAAGGAGGGAAGGAAAGGGAGCCAGCCAGTAGGGCTTGCTGTTAGGTGGGATTTCTAGGACACAGGCCTGGGCTCCTCAGGTGAGAGATCACGGGGCTCTAAGTCCTGGAGCTCTGAGCTTGGTTAGTGGGATGCTCTGACTTCCACATTCATGTGCATATGTACACCCACCTAAATGCACTCATACAAACATGTACACACACACTTATACATACACACATACATGCGCCGACATACACAAACACAGGCACATATATATGGAGACAGATTGGAGACAAGGAGAAAATTGCCATTAAAATGGTGATCAGAATAGTTCAAATTGAGGGCTTGAGTGGCAGAGTGCTTTTGCTTAGCATGCATGAGCCCCTGGGTTCCATACCTTGTGCACACACACTCACAAAATAAATAAGTATAATTTTTTAAAAGTTGGAAGCCAATTTCCCCCTTTTAAAAGCATTCAGTGGGCTTTTGCTAGTGACCCATTGAGCCATCAAGAAGGGGCAGAGTGAAAATACCACTTTTGGGTGAAGTAGCAACTTGTGTTGTTTTTACTTCAATTGGTGTTGTGACAAGGAAAAAAAAGTTGGAAGCCAGTGAGAAGATGGTACAGTGGGTAAAGGTACTCGCCCCCAAACCTGATGACCTGAGTTTAACCCTCAGAATCCACTTAAAGGTAGAGAGGAGAAACCAACTCCACAAAATTGTCCTGACTCCCACACATGCCTTTTGCCACATGCCTTTACTATCGTACCAGTCCAGAAAAATATCTTTTAACTAAGTATGGATTTTTTTAAACACCCTTGTGGGACCCCAATGGAGGGGGCTTTGGATAATGAACCTTGCTTGTTTTCCTTGCTGCTCAGCACTGCTATACCCAGGAGACAAGATTATTTCTCTCAAAGGAGAAGTCCGCCCGATCCGGCAGCCTGGAGGCTATTACAGCAATGAAAAGATTGTCCACAGTCTGCCAGGGTTTGGGACCCAGAACCTCCATAAGCTTGGAGCCAAGAAGACAGACAAGCTGAGTTTCAGGCCTGCCCTTGTCCTGCTGCTGTCCCTTCAAGCTATAGGCACTAGGATGTTGGCATGCATGCAGTGTCATGTTGTGTTAGTGTCCCCACCTAACTAGTCACCTCAGACTGATCAGTCCCAAATGTCACTCTAGTATATGTCTTAGGATCAGGGTCTGCCTCAGCTCCCTCACAGTTACCCTCCTGAAAACAAGCTTATACAATCAGAAGGCCCATGGTTGGTACCCTCATTCTCCGCCAAGAGGCAGGATGTTCTCTGGAAAGAGAACAGAATGCTTCCCTGGGCCCTGGCCCTGACCCTTAGACCAACTCAAGTCCTCTCAAAGTAGCCTTTAGAGGGATCCAAAAATGAGACCCTCTAGATGTGGACCACACAGGAGGTGACAGCATCAGTGGTGATTACAGATGGGAGAAGGAGACTGGCATCCCTGAAGAGGGCTGGAGTTGTCCTGGGGGTAGGAGGAAGGGACCAGCCTAGCTGCCCACTTGAGGTAGTGTGGCAGAATGCCTGGGGCAGGCTTTAGTGGAAGAGTGGAAATCAGACATGCCTCTGGCCAAACAGACAAGGTACTGCACTCTGAGCCTCAGCACCTTCATGAATGAAGTGGACACAGATTTCTACCACACACAGAGAGTGAAAACAAGAGCCACAGGTCACCCTCTGCACTGGCTGGTGCTATACCCTCGAGTGATTTTGGCAGTCTTGAGTGCAGGGGTGGCCCAGGCCCATAGAAAGTACTGTATGTAAAGTGTTGAGCATGAGCCAGGCAAGGGGTGGCTTAGAGGGTGTTCAGAAAACCTTTCTAGTCCTTGGGTGGCTGGCACCAATTCCTAAGCCATGAATCCAGGAAGAGGGTAGGGGTACAAGAAAGGGATTTTTGCTTATACCTGGTCATTCACAGCTGTGAGGGAGAAAGAAAGGTCCCCTAGTTGAAGGGAGGTGATTACCTCTCTCTCACCACCTACGACTAGATTGTAAAAGAGCCAGGGCATGGGGGTGGGGAAGTGGCTCAGTGGTCGAGTGTGTCCTTAGAGTGCTCAACACCCTGGGTTCAATCCCTCACATCAGAAATAAAACCCTCAGAGATTCTGAGACCAGATTCAGGTTTGGTGGGAAAGAACATAGTGATAGATTAACAATGTCTTCCTGGCCCAATGTGTGGAGGGTAAGGCTTTATGTCCCACAGAGCTTGGCCTCTAGCAGAAGAAATGGGAGTCAAATTCAACATCTACTGCTTACTGAACATCTCTCCTAACTACCCTGGGGGCCTCTATCCTGGGAAAAAAGAAAGCCAAGGCCCTTCATCCAGCCAGCCAGGGAATGAGGCCCTGTCTGGCTAAGCCCAGCACATAGGCGTTCCCTGGAGCATGGAAACATAGAGCCAGGGCCTCACCCCAAGAAGAAATTCAAAGTTCTGGCTTAAGACTCAGAAACATACCCTCAAAGGCCCCCAACTGCTCCCCAAAGCCCCATTTTTCTGGAGGTCTCCTCTCCTAACAAAATGTCTCTCCCTTATCTGATAGGAAAATATCAAAGAAACTCAAGAAAATGGACTTTAAGGAGTTCAAGGAATTTGCTGGGTTTGTAGCATCCTGTGTATCTGCCAAGAGGGCAGGGGATGGGAGGGGTGGACTCTCCTCCACCCAGAGGCAGTTCTGGGCCCTCTGCACATTGCCCCAGCTCCTTGCACTGCAGTGAGACTTTATTTTCAAGGCCTAAGGGGCAGCAGAACAGCATTTAGAGTGCTAGGCAGCGAATGCTCTGTGTCTTCCCAGGAAGTTCTCACTAACAAGCCTAAGTGAGTTACTCTAGACATATCAGTTACAGGTGAGGAAACTGACACACTCCCACATCTGTTAAGATGTAGAGAAGGGAGATGAACTCAATGAGGTTGGCTCCAGAGGCGAGACTCCAAACACCATGTTCTAATGCTTCTAGATGTGGCTGGGTTGTGGCTTAGTAATAGGGTAGAGTATGCAAGGTCATGGGTTCCATCCCCAGCAGTACCAAAAAGGGGGGGGGAGGGGAGGGAAGGGAAGGGCCTCTAGAGCAAAGATGGTATAGGCCTGTAAGTTTGAGTTTGAGAGGTAGTTGACTGGGGTCAAGCCAGCACTTGGCCACTTGCTCACTGTGTTTATCTGCCATGGCAACCTTCCCTGTGTCTTCTTTTCCAGGAAGCTGAAGGTGAAGAAGCCCACTAGTCCCCAGCACACCCACCCCAATTACTTCTGGCCAGGTCACCTTCTGGACAAGCTCCGGCTTTATCTGCCTACTGTGGCCAGCGACCGGAGCCTGGCACTCTTCAGTTGTGTCCAACACAAGCACCATGCCTACCCAGCCACCTATCACTCTGATAACTGGTGGCCCATGAAGGATGGGACTTATATGACCCCTGCCTATTATGATGCCACCAAGGTGTATTCTATAAACTAGAGTGGCCCAGGGGTTGCTAGTCCAGTCAGCCTGGACCAGGAGACAGTGTAGCCAAGGCCCAGAGCTGCAGGCATAGAGGTACCAAAATACAAAAGAAACTTCACAAGGATAACCTAGGGCCACTTCTCCTGAAACTGTTGTTCAGTGCCTTGGTTGTGAATGTAAAAGAACACACATGCTGTGTTTGTTGCCCTCTCATGACCTCTGCCCTTTCAAAATAAACAAGGTTGGAGCTGACCTATGGCCCAGCTGTTGTGGTTTTGTGCTCAGGAACTGTGGCCAGGTATTTGGAAAGCTTGAGCCTAGGGGGATGAAACATGCACATTCCCTGGGACAGTTACATCTGCCACCTCTCATCCCAGTGCCCACAGAGAAGTAACAGGCAGTCAGAGTACCCCATCTTCTCCCCCCACCCCCCCGCCACCACCTGCAATGGACTCCATTTCCCAATTTTTGTGGATCTCTGGAAACTGGAGTTATGCTCTCTGGTTCATGGGCCCTCCCTGATTCACCCATTTGACTTTCCCTTCCTGAAATGTACTATGTGACCTGCCGGTTAGCTTCACACTTCTATGAATCCCATCCAACTTTCCTCAGCTGTCAGATAAGCACCACTAGGAAGGGTGGGCTAGCTGCAGACACAGAAGAGTTCCAGTCCCACCCTACTGTGCTTCCCTTTCAGCAGTGTGACCTCAGTGTGACTCCCCTTCACAGCCAGCCACTCAAGGTAGAGTTATCAACACTCTTGTTCTCTTCCCTTTGCATTCCCCATTCAGTCCACACAATACAATTCAGCATCTGTCTCCGTCTACTGGAACCACTGTCAGGATCACCCACGATATCTGTGCTGTGTTTGAGTTGTAGAATCAAGGTTTTGTTTTTTTTTTTTTTTGTGTGTGTGTGTGTGTGTGTGTGTGTGTCCTCCGGGGAACTAGATTTTTCACAATCATCTGAAAAATAAAAGCTAAGCAAAACAAACCAAGAACAACAATTTAAAAACTAAACAATTAGCTGAATGGTTGGAAGTGTGGATTTTGGAGTTAAGTCTCCAAAATTCACTTTCCACATATATCACATGAAGAACAGAATTACCTCATACAATTCTGGTAAACCATGGAAGGTTAGCGAGGATGCTTCATTGTATACATACAGTTGGCCCTCCATATCAATTTCCACATCTGTATTCACAGAGTCAACCAACTGCAAACAAAATATTCGAAAAGAAAATTGCATCTGAATTAAATCTGTATTTTTTTATTTTCTAAGCAATGCTATTGGCCTAGGATTTATTAGTACATTGTACTAGGTGTCATACGTAGCGAGAATTTAAAGTATACAGATGTTGGCAAGCTCTGTACCACTTTCTATTCCAGGGGCTTGGTCATCTGCGTGTTCCAGCGTCCAAACAGGATTCTGCAACGTGGGGACTACATTCCCTTGAAAAATCTAATGAACATAGTTCACCACCTCCTGGCCACCGGGAGGCGCACAAACGCGGGAGGACAAATTTAAAAAAACGGATTTGGCTTCCACTTGAGAAGGAAGTAGTGCCCACCCACCAGGTCTTACCTCAGAAAGAATTCCAAATTTTCTATGCGGTCTCAAGAGAAAGTTAGCTATGTTTCTAGTTCCATTAAAAGATATTAACATATCCTTTATAACACTAGTACACAGGGCGTTTTATTTCCTAGCGTCGTCTCTAGCACCTCTTAATTTTCTTTGGAGGACCCAGAGCCGGAAGCGCTTACCTTTTCCCTGCCAGGACCGGAGGCTCCGTCCCATCAGCCCCTGCGCGCTGCTGTCCCCTCCTTCTTCTTCGGCGCTGCCGGCGGGGTGGCTGCTGTCTCCTGCGCGGTGAGTCTACATCGTTAGCCATCCGCCTCTCCGCAGGGTCCGTGCGGCCCGGTCGCCGGGTAGGGAGGTCTCCGCTTTCGCGCTCGGAGCTGCGGCTCCTGTCGCCGCGGAGGAGTGGGGATGTACGAAGCAGTGGTGGTGTGGGCACGGACCCGGGCCTTTTGCGGCCGGTCGCCCTGCGAAGGCAGCCGTTAGGGGTCAGTCGGCTGCGGCCTGTTTGATCCCACGCGGCACTCGGGGTTCAATCAGGCCGGACCGCGGGGACTTGGAGCCGTTCACCTTGTGGCCGCCGAGCCGCCACTTTCTCGATTGCCTGTTAAACGTCCTGGTAGTGGGCAGGGAGGGCCTCCGGGTTAGGAAGGTGCCCTGGATGGTATCATGGTGCCAGGGGGCGAAGATGCTTGTTAAACATGTGTTCTTTCGGTACTTAAGGTGTGCCGGACAGAGCCGGTCGTCTGTGACGGGAAAGAGGAGTCCGGGCTGTAGAAAAGCTAACGTGGGGTTGGTGCTCTGAGGCGCTCGAGTAACAGACTGTTCACTATTTGGTGACAAGTTAGAACCAGGAGTTGGTTTTTTGTGTTTGAGGGGTACTGCCGAGCAGCAACACTCCGCAGAAATCAAGTTTTCCTTTTATCCAGCATTTATTTTGAACCAGACAATGCAGGTGGGTTAAGTGCCCATTGTCCTGCCTGTTTGCAGTTGAGGAAGGATTGTTTGGGGGTTGAGAAGTGTAGTGATGTGGGATTTACTGCCCCCTAAAAGCTAGAAGGCCTCGGCTGGGTTATGTTACAGGGCAGGTGTTGCCATTTTTGAGGTTCAGATCCCCTTACCTCCTGGGATCGCGTCTGGAGAGTAGCTAGTATTCTGCCAGCTTCGGAAACAGGAGGGAAAGCAAGCCTAGCAGAGGCACCCATTCCATTCCCAGCTTGCTCCGTGGCTGGTGATTGGAAGACACTCTGCAACATCATTCAGGCCCAGGGCACCCTCCTTCTCAAGTTCTCCCCTAACCTGGATCCATCTGTTACAGGCATCATGGCTGCCCTCAGACCACTGGTGAAGCCCAAGATCGTCAAAAAGAGGACCAAGAAGTTCATCCGGCACCAGTCTGATCGATATGTCAAAATTAAGGTGTGTGGTCTTGGGGTGGAAGTGTTAGGGTGAAGAGAGGAGTTCTGATCACATTTCTGGCATGGCCTAGTAGCAGCACCTTGTTAGACTGGTTTGTCAATCGACCAGAGAACTCTGTCCGTGTATTCAGACTTGTAGGGGTTTTTGTCTTTCACTTAATTGTGTGTGGGGGTGTGGTTGTCTGGGCAGACCAGAGGTCTACATTGGGTCTCAATCTCTTCACCTTATTTTCTCAAGTTTTGTTGGTTGCCTGGCTTGGGTTTGGGGTTTTTTTTTTTTTTTAATGTGTATGAGTGTTATGCCTGCATGTAGGCAAGTGCACCTGTGTTGTGCAATGCCCGAGGAGGACAGAAGAGGCTGTTGATCCCCTAGAACTGGAGTTACGGACAGTTGTTAGCTACCATGTGGGTGCTGGGATTCGAACCCTGGTCTTCTGCATGAACAGTCAGCATTCTTAACCACTGAGCCATCTCTCCAGCCCCTGGTTTGGAGTTTTTTTAGACAGGGTCTCACTAGGTAGCTCTGGCTGACCTGGAACTCCTCTTGTGTAGACCAAGTTGGCCTCAAACTCCCAGAGATCAGCCTGCTTTTGCTTCCAGAATGCCGATATTGAAGGTGTATGTCACCACACACCCTGGCAAGTTACTGTTTGTTTGGTTGGTATTTTTGAGATAGGGTCACCCTATAGCTCCAGCTGGCCTGGAGCTGGCTGTGTAGACCAGGCTAGCCTCAAACTCACTTCATCCCCCTGCCCCTGCCTGCTGGCAGAGTGCTGGGATTAAAGGTGTGCGGTACCATGCCTGGCTTCTAACCACATTTTTTTAATGATTTTCTTTTTGTGTGTCTGAGTGTTAGGTCACATGTGTACACTTCCTATGTGCCACAGTGGCCTGGAGAGGAAAGAA
Organism: Nannospalax galili; assembly: GCF_000622305.1. NCBI lineage: Eukaryota > Metazoa > Chordata > Mammalia > Rodentia > Spalacidae > Nannospalax > Nannospalax galili. The sequence goes on along the minus strand of NW_008357033.1, from coordinate 7,114,665 downwards.
GAGAATGTCTATTCCCATGGAACTGTAGTTGTAGATGGCTGAATTGCCATGTGGGTGCTGGAAACTAAACCCATGCCCTCAAGAGCAGCAAGTGCTTTTAACTACCTTATTTTTGAGATAAGGCTTCTCAGTGAACCTAGAGGTCACCTGATGTTTGCCTCCACCTGTCTCCTCCCTGCCCTGGGATTTTAGGCATGTACCACCACACATGGCTTTTTTTTTTTTTTTTTTAATTTAGTTTATGTGTAGGAGTGTATTGTCTGCGTGTAGGTAGGTGCACTTGTGTTGTGCAATGCCTGTGGACGTCAGAAGAGGGTGTCTGATCCTCTGGACCTGGAGTTAGGGATTGTTGTTAGCTGCCATGTGAGTTCTGGGAATTGAACCCCCGTCCTCTGCAGGAACAGCCAGTGCTCTTAATGGCTGAGCCATCTCTCTAGCCCCCAAACAAGGCTTTTATGTAGGTGCTGAGGATCTGAACTCAGATCCTCAGACTTGCTCAGCAAATACTTTACCCACCTAGCCATTTCCCTCAGGTAGACCCCTGCCCCCTTTTTTTTGGTCTTTTTGAGACAGGGTCTCCTTGTAGACCCAGCTGTCCTGGAACTCACTATGTAGACCAGGCTGGCCTCCAACTCACAAAGATCTGCCTGCCTCTGCCTCCCAAGTGCTGGGATTAAAGGCGTGTGCCACCACGCCTGGCCAACCCCTGCCCTTTTTGAGCCCTTATGTAGCCCACAGTGGCTTCAAACTATGTTGTGGAAGAGGACCTTGAACTTATGAGCCCTATCCCCAGCCTTTGGTGTGTGGTTGGTGTTTTTTTTTTTTTTTGAGACAGGGTCTCCCTGTAGCCCCAGCTATCCTGGAACTCACTATGCCAGCCTGGCTTTGAACTCACAGAGATCCACCTGCCTCTGCCTCCCGAGTGCTGGGATTAAAGGCGTGTGTATTTTATGGATGAGAAAACTTGGGTCCTGGGAGCAGTGTACAGACCTATCATCGGAATGTGCACTGTCTCTTATCCCTTCCTGTTCTGCCTCCCTATTGGTTTGGAGAGTGAACATGAGTCTGTTTCTGGTGGTTAGAGCTAAAGAAGGGGGCATCTTGTTTGGCATGAGTGTGGTGCTGTGGTTGGAACCCAGGACTTGTACTTTGTAGTCAAGGATTCTAACATTGAGCCAGAACTTTAAGAGCTTCTCTTTCCTTCCTTCCCTCCTCCCTCCCTCCCTCTTTTTTGAGGCAGGGAGACTAGGCCCAGTTAGCCTGGAACTCACTGTGTATGTAGACTAGGCTGACTTCGGTTTCACAGAAGTTGTCCTGCCTCCGCCTCCCAAGTGATTAAAGGTGTGCACTATTGTACCTGGCAAAGTTTTCCCTGTCAAAATGTACCAAGAAGTAGGAAGTAATGTTACCCTAAGGACAGATTGGCAGTTTGCACAAACCCTAACCCATCTTTGTTTTCTTCAGCGAAACTGGAGGAAACCCAGAGGTATTGACAACAGGGTGCGGAGAAGATTTAAGGGTCAGATCCTGATGCCCAACATTGGGTATGGGAGCAACAAGAAAACAAAGCACATGCTGCCCAGTGGCTTCCGGAAGTTCCTGGTCCACAATGTCAAGGAGCTGGAAGTGCTCCTGATGTGCAACAAGTGAGTTGGGCCCTGGCCTTGGCTTGGAGGGTTGGAGAAGCTGCTATGTTGGCTTGGAATAGACAGTTCTGTGTGAATCGGATTCTGTCTGCCTAAGAAAAGGGAGGATTTGCTTGGTACAGTGGGCAGTGTCCTTTGGGCCATCCTTTCTGGAACGCTGCTCTGTTGATGTGAGAATGAGAGGAAAAAAAGCAAACCTCGGGCATGAGGGATGCTTGATTCTGTGCTGTTACCAGGCTTACAGAGATTAGAGTGGTGGAGAAGCTGCTACCTGTGGCTGGACTTTGGAGCCCAGTGTAAACTGAGGTAGAGAAAAGGAGGAAGGCTGCAGATACAGGTGGAGATGGAGGCTCATGGGGTGTCAGTTCTAGAGGCTTTGAGCAAGTTAGACCCTTTGTGAGCTCTGTGAGATTTCATTATCAGCTCACCTCAAAACCTCATGGAACTGAGGGGAGAAATGTAGTGTTTGGTTAAGAGTACAATGTATTTTTCCTTCTTGGTAATTGGGTCAGTAAGCTGTATTTTCCCAAGTAAATTAGATGGGCCTTGGAGACAGTGATTAATGGTTGTGGGTGCTCAGGCTTTCAGGGATCTGTTGTGGTTGTAGATACTACAGAGGGAGGCAGCATTGGGAATTGAAGTGCTGGGAGTTTCTTTTGGAGATGATGGATGCAGGAACTAATGTGGATGTCAAGCTCCAGCAGGCAGGTGGGTTGGTGGCTAAGTTAGGACAGGCACAGTGCAGTCCTGTGCAGGAGAGAGTTCTGTATTCATTTGTGGGACAATGTTGGGCCCTGTGATCTTTACCCACAAGTTCTGTCTCTGAGCATTTGTCTCCACAGAACTGAGAAGCAGGGAAATGTGAAAGCTATTTGTTGCAGAACCAGTCAGTTAGGAAAATAACTGAAAAGTGATGATTGTAGCTCTAGATGGACAAGGATGTGAGTTTCAGGGTGAAATGGCCCATCTCCAGGTGTAGCCTTGAGTTCATGCTTCGGAAAAAGGATTGTTGAGACTGCTTTTCCCAGTTGGGACTGCTTACTTTGTCAGTCTGCAATCCTGGGTGTAATGTGTGCTCATTAGGACAGTTTGTTCAGTGCATGGTGCACCAGGTCTGCAGGAAATGTTAGATGTGGCCCATTGGGTAACCTAGGCAGTGCTGTTTCTTGAAACACCTGCCACGCACAGCAGTCCCACTAGAAGTCCCTCCAGGCTCAAGCCCCCCTCTGCAGAGTTCTGGATTGGTCAGCCAGAAGGTCTGAAAAGAACTGAGCTGCAGTTGTCCAGCTGCTAAGTGTGGGTGATCACTGGCTCAGTGAAGGTTGAGTGGGTACTTTTGTGGACTAATGCCTTGTCACAACCAGGGACCACTGCAGAGCCTGATAGTTTGGTGGCAGGATTTGAGACCTGTGTGTCCCATTTAGCAAACATTTTCCTCTTTGGTAGTGGGGCCAGACAGGTGTTTCCACCTCCCCAGCCACATTTTCAGGGACATAAAGCTTGGTTTGTCTCTTTCTTACTCAACTGCCCTCTTTCAGATCTTACTGTGCTGAGATAGCGCACAATGTATCTTCCAAGAACCGCAAAGCCATTGTTGAAAGAGCAGCACAGCTGGCCATCAGAATCACCAACCCCAATGCCAGGCTGCGCAGCGAAGAAAACGAATAGATGGCTCACATGTTCCTGTTATTTGTGCTTAAATAAAATAAAACCATAAAACCTGCCATCTTTCCTGGTATTTTCTACCCTTGGTTAGTCATTGATTCTTCACTGATGGCTTGTTGAGGCTGTGAGACCTTGAGCTGGAAGGAGGAGTTATGGGGGGGGACATTAGAACTCAGGTGCCCAGACTAGCCTAAGCAAGCTGCAGATGGCATGGGGGAGAGGGGTGAAAATTTGGCTCTTAGCAGCATAGGCCCTGACATTTCAGGTCCAGGTCAAGGAAAGAAGCAGGAACCTGGAACCCTGGGGGCAGGCTGTGCCCATTTGATCCTACCCCAGCTCTGAGCACGGTCCGAAGTCACTTGACCAAGGAAGTTTGTAGCTCCTTGGACTGACTCCTGCATAGCCTGACTATGGCATAGAGTGACACCAATGGTTCTCTTGAGGACTGAGATTGGTCAGGGAAAGGCCAGGTGGATTTTCCTAACCTAAGAAGCTTAAGGGTATCAATGGTACATGTCCAAAAACAAGAGAGTGACAAATTGCTCTGGGTTTTTGTTCAAGATGGTCTTCCAAGGCTGGCCTCCAATTCTCCACCTT
>NW_008357033.1:7089334-7110598 GCF_000622305.1 Nannospalax galili | reverse complement strand
CCCCTTTTTTTTTTTTTTTTTTTTTTTTGGTCTTTTTGAGAGGAGCTCACTATGTAGACCAGGCTGGCCTTGGACTCCCAGAGATCTCCACCACCACTCCCAGACATTTAGGAGGCAGAGATGGGAGATCAGAAGTTTAAGGTTATCTTGGCTAAGTGGTGAGTTTGAGGCCAGCCTGATCTATACAAGACTGCAAATACAAAACTTAAATTTGGAGTGAACTAATCACTTTCAGGACTTTTGCAGTGCTGGGGGTTTAAAAGGTTTAGTGCATTCTAGACAAGTGCTCTGCCATTGAGCTATATCCAGCTGGTCTCACTTAAGTTACTTACTCTGGCCTTAAACCTGGGAACTATTGAAACATCTAGGTACTGGGTGCTATGTGTGGGAGAAGCAACTTTGAATAACTTCAGATCACAACCACTTTGGCCTGTCATTTGTATTTGAATTTTCAGTACTAAAAAAGATATATTCAAAACTTTAAAGAATTCACAAACTAACTCTAGGCCTGTGTGGTGAGGTTAGAGATGGTTAAACATCAGGCCCAAGCCTGTCCCCATTACCCACCCACCCTCAGGATAAACAACTCAAGAGTTTCTAAAGCATTCTGAATTTCATGCTAAGTATGATTCAGGTTTCTTGGGCCCAGAGCTTGTATGGGCTCTAAACAGCCCCACCCCTGGCCAAACATTTGGAATCCAGAGCAAGTGAAGTATGAAGTCAACCCCTGCCTACGTCCTGTTTCACCTGTGAGCCCACTACAGTGTGCTGAGCAGGACTCCCAAGGGAGGGAGAGTGAAAGGTGGCATTGTGAAAATGACCCTAATTCTCTGAGACTGCTGAATTAATGGGCTGGGGGCCCTAGCAAAGGCACTGAGGCTGACTGGGAAGGACAGGAGAGGCCAAGGCTCGCCAACATGGGAGGGGAGGCCTGTGATTGAGCTAGGGAGGACTAGCTGAGTTCCATGGAATCCACACTGGGGCTGGAAGCCGAATCCTTCTGGATGCTCTCAAAGAGGGCAGTGAGTTCAGGGTTGGATCGGATCTGGGCAGAGAAATCAGCCATGCTGGGGCTTTTTCCCACCTCAGGGATGGTGAGCAGGGCGGCCACTGCCCGCATGGCTGAACGTTTCAGTTCATCCTGCTTCTCAAACTCCTGCTTCACTGAACCAGCCTTGACCTGCAGAAGACAAGGAGAGGTGTCTTTTGCTTAGCCTGGACTGACGATATCCACCATGTGTAAAAAATTATAAATATATGAGACTAGAGAGATAGCTCAGTGTTAAGAGCACTGGCTGCTCTCAGTAGGGGGGACCCAGCTTCGGTTCCCAACACCCACATGGTGGCTAACCATTGCCCTAAACTCCAGTTCCAGGGGATCTGATGCCCTCTCCTGGCCTCCATGGGTATTGCACAACACAGGTGCACTTACACGTAGGCAAAACATGCATAAGTAAAAAAAATTTTGAAGTTGTAAACATAGGTAGATTTCAAACTAATGCCTAATTTCGTTTGATTCACAGCTACACACAGACCCTGCCTCAAAAAAAAAAAAGATGGAGAGAGATCAAGAAAGATAACCGAGGGGTTGGATGGCTCTGCAGTTAAGAGTACTGGCTACTCTTGCAGAGGACCTGGATTTGGTTTCTAGCACCCACATAGCTCAAGCTGCAGGGGATCCAATCCCTTCTCGTTTCCACAGGCATTGAACTCACAGGGGCACTTACATATATGCAGTCAAAACACTCATACACACAAATCTTTTAAAAAAAAAAAAATAAGTCAACCTCTGGCCTCTACAAGCACACAACACATTCACCTGTATTCACACATGCACACACATGAACAAGTACAGCACATACATAGATGACTTCTTTCATTCAACAGGTCTTCATTGGGGCCCTGAGCATGCCAGGCTGTTCCCAGCACTGCAGCTTTCCATAAGGGCTTCACTCCAAGTCCCCTCAAGACCGTGAGACACTCAATGTGAGCAGTGACTCTGCTCTAATTGGCCAATCAATCACAAAAGTCAGACCTAGCTTCCCAACTGGGATCTGAGTGGACTCTGTAGGGAAGCCAGTTGAATGTCACACCCTTGGTACCTCACGACCCAGCACCCAGGCAGTGTTAAATGAAGGAATCCCCTGTGTGAAGCTGGATCTTCAATTTGCCAGCTGTGTAGCCAGTGCAACAGAAGCTTCTAGGGCAAAGGTGGGGAAGAAGGAAGCTGCTGACCCATCACTGCTGTGCACATGGTGCCCAGCAGGTGGTAACCCAGCAGATGCTCTAAGGCTCAAGCCAAGGCAGGACAAGGTCTTAGTGTACCTTGGCTGTGCAGGTGGCTCTGAGCGGTTCCATGAGTCGGTCCACCCTTTGCAGCACAGGTGCAGGACACAGGGTGGCCAGCCGGGCCAGCATGATGAAGGTCAGCATCTGCATGAGAAATGAGACAGAGCTCAGTGAAATGGCGGGAGAACAGAACAGCAGACCCAAGGGAAGAGAACCCTGCAACCAAGTCCAAACCAGCACCAAGTCCCATTGGGACCCTGCCTGAGGCTCTCCCACTCTGAGCCCGTGTCCTCCTCTAGAAGATGTAAATGATGATACTGAGCTTTGCCAGCCACTCTTAGCTGTGCAGGACAGTACTGAGTAATAGGCATTAGGGAGGGGCAGGCAGTGAGGAAGCCACATGGGGCGGGAAGGAGCAGGGGGCCTGTGCTCCAAGTACAGAGCTCACAGTTCCTGCTGACAGTGGCTCAGGAGATGGAACAGTTCAGACTGGCTTGAGAGTGTCCCCCCAAAGTTCATGTACTGGAAGACTGGTCCCTGGTTTAGCAACACAGAGAGGTGATGCGCCTTCGACAGGAGAGTCTGCTTAGGTCGTTGGGCGTGCTCGCCTTGGAAGGGTTAATTAGTTCCCAGAGGAACTGGGTTCCCATGAGAGCAAACTGTAAAAAGAATATGCCTCACTCCACTCTCTTCACCATGTGAGCACTTCTGCATGGCTCCTGTCACTGTGATGCCAACCAATGTGAGGCCACCAGAGCCTAGCAGACTCCAACAACAGACTCAGAACCTCCACATAGTGAGCTAAACAAACCTTTAATAATTCCTAAAGTTTTTTTAATATATTATTTTTATTTGATGTGTATGAGTGTATTGCCTGCATGTATGTGAGTGCACCTGTCGTGCAATGCTGCCGAGGTCAGAAGAGGGTGTCGGATTCCCCTGGAACTGGAGTTAAGGATGGTTTGTAGCTGCCATGTGGGCGCTGGGAATCGGACCCAGGTCCTCTGCAAGAGCAGTCAGTGCTCTTAACCGCTGAGCCATCTCTTCAGCCCCTAATTCCTAAAGTTTTAGTTAATATGTGTGTGTGTTTTACATGAATGCAGGTGCCCTTGGAGGCCAAGGCATCAGATTCCCTGGAGCTGGAGTTACAAGTGGCTGTGAGCTATCTAATATGGGTGCTGAGAACAGAATCTGGGTCCTCTGCAAAAGGAGCATGGGTTTTTAACAACTGAGCCATTTTACCAGCCCCAAACCCTTTCTTATAGCATACCTGCCACAGGTCATTTTGCTATAGCAACAGAAAACAGACTAATACAATAAAAAAGTGTGGGACTGTACCTAGCATTGATAGGATGTTTTCAAAAGGAATCCCTATTTTCAGGTAAAATCTCTTGATTTTTAAAAAACTGTTTACCTACCTACCTACCTATTAAGACAGAGTCTCCTGATAGCCCTGGCTGGCCTGGAAATCACTATGGAGAACAGGCTGGGCTTGATCTCGGAGATCCTTCTGAGTTCCCAGCACTCAGGAGGCAGAGGTGGGCAGATCTCTATGAGATCAAGGCCAGCCTGGCCTCCATAGAGAGTTCTGGGCCAGTTGAGGCTACAAGAAGACCCCATCTCAAAAAGACAACAACAAAAAAGTATGTGCAACCATGTCTGGCTAAGCTTTTTTAAAAATTTATTTTTTATTTTTATGTGTATGAAAGTTTAGCCTGCATGTGCCTAGTGCCTCCAGAAGAGGGCTTTGGATCCCCTGGAACTGGAGTTATTGATGGTTGTAGGTCACGGTGTGGGTGCTGGGAACTGAACCTGGGTCCTCTGCAAGAGCAGCAAGTGCTACCATCTCTTAGTCCCAAATCTCTTTGATTTGTAGTTGTTGATAACACTTAAATCTACACAAAGTAAAAACTGTAAAGTCACCTAAACACGTCAATAGGCCTGGATCTAGCATGCTGGGCGTGCTCCATGAGAAATGTCTGAGACCTGGCTCCCTGTTCTTGACACAAAGTGTTGGCATAGCTGCTTTTGTGGGGTTCCTGGAGTACAGACAAACAAGCTTGGGGCAACTGGCTCCCCTTGCCCTGGGCTAGGCCTGGGTCTGTCAGGGGCTTGTCCTACCCTGATGTCATAGTGATCCTTCAGCCCATCCTCTATGTGGTTTAGAAACTCGCAGATATCCAGCTGGCCCAGGCAGCTCTCAAGCAGTGAGTACATACACTCAAAGGCCACCTTCCGCACATCCAGCCCATCATCCACAGTATGCTTGAAGGGCCCCATCTCCACCTGCAGGAGGGAAGCACACAGGTTTGCAGCCCCGGGGAGCAGAGTTCCTCCCCTAGTTCCTGCAACTCACCCCCACCTACTCTGCACTAAGTCACACCTAGCCCCAAGTCACACCTCATGCTCTCGCCTCAGGCCTCTGCTCAGCCTGCAGTGCCCTTTCTCCTATTCATATCTGCTGAGCAGGCAGTGTCAGGCATCATGGGGAACATCTTACTCAAGCATTAAAAATACCTTAGGAAGATCTGAGGATGTGTCTCATTTGGTTGAGTGCTTGCCTAGCATACATATAGCTTTGGGTTTGATCTCCAGCACCACAAAAACAAAGTGTAGTGGCACATGCCTGTAATTCCAGCACTTGAAAGGAAGAAACAAGAGGATTAGGAATTCAAGGTTATTCTCAGCTATATAGCCTGGACTACATAAGATCCTGTTGCAAGAAAAAAAAACAAGAGAACCTTAGGAAAAAAGTGCTGTTACAATCCCACTCAACATACAAGGAAACTAAGGCTAGAGAGGTTAATTAACATGCTCAGGGACACACAGCTGGTAAATGGCAGAATCGGACTCGGAGACCCAAGTCTCTGAAGCTTTTAACCATGAGATCCTGCTTTTAACAGTAAATTCCTATTCACGCCTCAAAACTCAAATACTTTTCTTTTGAAAACTTTTCCTATCCCTCTAAAGAGAGTTGCTTCCTCCTCAGACCTTTGGGTGGCATGGTATGATGACTTAGCTGTCAATCACCTTGACTTTATGCCCCTTAAACCCTCATCTGCCATCTGGGCTGTCAGTAAATGCTGCTCTCCTGGACACAAGGCTGAGCTCCTTAGTGGCAGAGCCAAGTATGGCTGTGTCCTGGGACTTACTCTGGCTGAATGACAAGAATTGTTGACACAACAGTCCAAATGCTTGGGACCACTGGTTTGTAGACTTGGGTTTTGTTTTTTGCGTTTGGATTTTGGAATATTTACATATCCATAAAGACATCACGGAGATGTCATAACCTAAGTCTAAACACAGAATTCATTTATGTTTCTTAAACACCTTCTACACAGCCAGAGGCATTTTCAGACATTTATAAAGTTGTCTGCATTTTTACTGTGACCTGACCTAAGAGGTCATAGGTAGCATCATGCTTGTGCTCAATACTTTTATGCACTTGGTTTTGGAGACTGGGATGTTCAACCTGACCCTGTGCCAGTGAGCACCATGGCTGTAGTAAGCACTTAGGGGCTTATCCCTCATCCCATGCCATACCAGCCCTGAGGTGCAGACATGGTGATTGTCCTCATTTATCTCTAGGAGAAACAGATTCAGAGGGCACTGAGTGGCCCTGGCTGGGCCACACTCCTGGGAAAGTGAAGGGCATGGTATGATCATGGCCATGTGCCCTTGGCACCTGTGTGGGGAGATTTTATCCTAGTCCTGCTAGCAAAGCACAAGAGGCTCAAGGGGACAACTAACAAGGGGCTGGGTCATGCCAGGCACCCGTGCTATTCTGCACCTCTCGGATGAGATCCCGGCGGATCTTGGTCTCCAGGTAGAGGAGGGGCAGGATCTCATCCAGCAGGTCCCGGACCAGTGAGGGCTTGTTGTGCACGGCTGAGTTGAAGAAGGTGAGTGTGGCCCGGCGTACATTCAGGTCTGGGTCCTGCAGGCTCTCCATGAACTCTGCTGCAGGAACAAAGAGGGACATAGATAGGACACAAAGTCACCTCTGCAGTACACCTTGGTGACCTGAGCAGTGTAGGCTGAGGGGTGGACAGATCCTGAACATCTACTTTATACCAGGCACAGCCACTCTCAAAGTCCACATAAGACTGCCTGGCTTCTCACTATGTGGACAACCTCGATGCCCTATTCAGCAGCACAATATTAGGATTAAGGATGTGACAGTGGCTATGAAGCACAGGGCAGAGTGCCAGCACAGCAGAAAGATTCTGTTTTGTTTTGAGACGGCCTCACTGCACATCCCAGGCTGGCCTTCAATTCAGGTTCTTCCTGCCTAGGTCTCGAGTGCAGGACAGGCGAGTGTCACCTTCCTGAGAATAGGCTTTTTGAACAGTTTACTTTTGAGAACTTTGACCATTTTCTACTTATTCTGGAAGAATGGTGGGAATGGAGCCTAGGGCCTTGCACATACTAAGAAAATGCTCTACCACTGAACCTCAACCAGAAAAAATAACTCCCAGAGTACAGAAACCTGGCAAGCTCCACTACAACCAGGTGACCATCATCAATCACAGGACACATTGCTGTCATAGGACCGTTGGTGTGTCCCACTGGGAGGAACTGCAGTCCCCCAGTAGAGCAGGACTTAATAACACTGGGGACCTTGTGACCCTTTCCACTGTGCCACACTGGCTCCTGTTCTGTCTCAGTGAGAACACAGCAAGGGAGTCCGACAAGTCTTAATCTTCTCTTGAAACTCATCATTTCCTTATCTGTGAAATGGGGCCCATGCTCTCTATCATGTTAGGGCTATGAGAATTAACTATGATGTGTTGTATCAAAGGGCATTACACGCTACCCAATTCAGAGAGCTCAAAAACTGAGGGTCAAACACACTAAGAAAATTTGAGGTGCCTGAAATCCTGGCATTGAGAAGTAAAGGCAGGAGGATCAGGAGTTCAAGGTTATCCTTAGCTACAAAGTAAGTTTGAGTCCAGCTTGGGTTACATGAGACCCTGTCTCAAAAAACAAAACAGAACAACCAAGGCTGGAGAGATGGCTCAGTGGTTAAGAGCACTGACTGCTTTTGCAGAGGACCTGGGCCCAATTCCCAGTGCCTACATGGTGGCTAACAACTGTCCAACTCCAGTTACAGGGGAATTAATTGGACACTCTCTTCTGACCTCCACGAGAATTGCATGCCACAGGTACACTTAAATACAGGCAGGCAATACACTCATACATATTAAATGGAAATAAAATATTAAAAAATTAAAAAAAAATTAGCCAAAGGAAAACAAAAAACAAAACCCAAAAAACCCAACCAAACCACACTATGGCAAAACTGAAACCTACCAGTGGCGGCCCCTAGGCATGGTAGCCACTATAGCTCATCCAGACAGAGGAAGAGTGGCTAGAGCCATAGCTCAGTGATTAGGAGCACTGGCTCCTCTCACACAGGACCTGGGTTCAGTTCCCAGCACCCACATGGTGCTCACAACTGCCTGTAACTCCAGTACCAGGGGATCCGACGCTCTCTTTTGGCCTCTATAGGCATGGCACATGTGGGGCATACATGCAGGCAAACACTGATACACATGAAATAAAAATAAATCTTTGAAGAAAGAAAAAAGGGAAATGAGGTTGGAGGCCAGCCAGGTCAGAGGAAATGAGACTCAGCCATAGGAAGGGGGATGCCAGGCCTATCCAGATTTGGTGGTAACACAGGAATTTGAAGGCAGGTCTCCTCACTTGAGAGTCAGGCCCTGCTGTCCATTACAGGGTGAGTGGCCTTTGAATCTGACTCCCTTGGCTAATTTGTAAGGAGTCCCAGCCAAGCTCCAGGATGGGGTGGAGGGTACTGGCTGTGGCCAAGACAGGAAGTTGGGGAGGCTCACCGATATAACTCTTCAGGAGGGGGTCAATAGGGTGTGGCTGGTCCGAAATGAGGAACTTGACGGCAGTGATGACTGTGCTGCGGGTGTATGGCTGACCTGCAGGATGAGAGGCAACAGTGTAGGGAAGGGGTGGGGTCAAGCTGGAGACCTGTGGCCAGCAAAACACAGAAGTCTACTCCTCCATCGGAGAAACAATCCCCTCCAGGAAGACCATGCAGTCATTCCCCTTAGCAGCTTGCAATCTGCCTAACTCTTCCTTCTGCAGTTGGGGGAGTAAATGGCTGGGTCTTGGGCCCACCCTGCAGGTGTCAATGGAACACCAGGTCCCAGAAGTAAGATCTGCCCATGCCGGGCAGAGTGGCGCACACCTTTAATCCCAGCACTTGGGAGGCAGAGGCAGGTGGATCTCTGTGAGTTCAAGGCCAGCCTGGTCTACACAGTGAGTTCCAGGCCAGCTGGGGCTACAAGGAGACCCTGCCTCAAAAAGACCAAAAAAAAAAGATCTGCCCTTAGGCTGAGACTACACTGGGTGTTTCAGACATTCTCTCAGTTCAACTTCACAATAGTTCTGTTGACACATAATAATAAAATATTCGTTAAAACAACGAATTGTTTTAAGAAGGCATTGTGGTGCTTGACTGTCAAACCAAGGACTCAGAATCTTCATGAGCTCAAGGCTAGCCTGGGCAACAAAGTGAGATTTTTGCCTCAAAAACAAAACAAAGAAATGACTAAGAAAGACCATCAATCTGTTTTCTACACAAGGAAAGAGAGGCTTAGCTCACATTTGAAGCTACACAGCTGACCCAGAATTCTCAGCTAGGTCTCTCCTGAGCCCAAGGTCCCCAGCAGGCAACAAGGGACACTGTGGCAGGCAAGGATATTCCCACAGACCTCAGACCTCCCCCAAGCTCAGTCACAAAGACTTGCTTCATTGCATTTTGCTGCTGGCTTTCTGAGTGGAGTATCTGGAGAAAGGAAGGGGACATGGCTAAGGATGAGGATCCATGTTCAGATCCCCTGAACTGCTTGCTAGGATTCAGTAAACCAAGGCAAGGAAACCACATGGGCAGAAAAGGGAGATGGAGACAAGGATAGGCATGCAAACAGCCATCCAGGAAGTCCTAGAACTTTCTAGAAGCAAGTCACTAATTTGGGCCGAAGGATGTACCTCAGGGGTAGAGCATGTGCTAAGCAGCCCTGAGTTGGGTTCCCAGCACTGCAAAAACAAATTTAGGCCCTCAGCTTCAGAGATTTGGCATGTTAGCTGGTTGTTACCCTGTGCAAGGAAATTGGTGCCTAGAAAAAGCATGGTCCTTCCTCATCTTGAGACTCTATCAAGATTCCACCAATAATGTGACAATGTCTTCAATGCCGTCCATTTGTGGTGAGGGCCAGGCAGCTGCTTCTGCCCAGCCTGACAGCCCAAGTAGGCCTGTGCTGGGACCTATGACAAATCCTGTTTCTCCCTGCTCTGTGGTAAGCAGGACTTGTACCTTGTATTTGTACCTTGTCAGCCACTACACTACTCAAAGCCTGGAGATCTTTTCCTAGGAGCCAGAGCCCACAATTTGCTTGCCTAGCTTCTGAGGGAGGTCTGACAGGATGTGCCCTCCTGACTGCTCCTGATCCTTGCCAAACCTCAAGGGCATGTCACAAAAGCCCTGGATTCCCTAGCATTTGCTCTTTGTACCTTTGCAGCCTCCAGTCCCTCAATGAGCTGCTGCTTCTACACTGTTCTTTTTTATTTTTTAGATAGAATCACATGTACCCCAAGCTGACCTCAAACTCACTATATAGCTGAGAATGACTTGGAATTTTTGGTCTTCCTGCCTCCACCTCCCAAATGCTAAGATTACAGGTGTGTGTCACTATGAACAGGGCTTCGTATATGCTAGGCAAACACAACTGAGCCACATTCCCAGTCCTCAGAGAACTGCTTTAACTTTTGCCTGAAGCATTCAGTGAGTTGTGTGGTTTCAATCTGAAATGCCCTCCATAGGCTCCTGTGTTTTGAACACTTGGTCCCCAGCTGGTGGTGCTGTGTGTTGCGGGGGGTGTTGTACAACATTTGGGACATGGGGTCTGGCTAGTAGAAGTAGGCTGCTGAAGGTGAGCCTTGTCAGAGCTGTGATTCCAGCCTGAGTTGTTTCCTAATTCACCAAGATGTGAACAAGTCACACTGCAAGCTCCTGCTGCCATGGACCAAGCTGCTCCTGCCACCATGCCTTCCTCTCCAAGACTGAATGTTCCCTTTAAACTGAGCCAAAATAGACCTCTCCTCTCTAAAGTTGTTCTGTCACATATTTTATCACAGCAATGAGAAAACTAACACAGCTTGTGTCCCAGCCAGGATTATGAAAATGGCATCATGAAACATATCCCACTTTTGTGTGTGTGTAGCTAGGAATGAAACCCAGGGCCCCGTATAAACTAGGTACACAATGAGCTACAGCCCCATTGCCTTTTCTTTCCTCTCCTCCCCTGCCCCTTTCTTTCTTTCAAGTCTAGGTCTCACTAGGTTACCCAAGCTGGCTTTAAATTTGCTCTGTAACCAGGTAGGCCTTGAGGTCATAATCCTTCTGCCTCAGTCTCCCAAGTAGGTAGGACATTCTAGCTATAGGATTATACGACTATAATCCTAGTGGCATCTGAAACCCTACTGTCTTAGTGTCCTTGGGGGACACATCCCAGGACCTCTGTGGATACTAAGCCAATGATGCCCAAGTCCATTTACAAAACAGTGTGGAGTTTGCACAGAACTTATACATATCCTTCCAGTCTTTTCTACATTCTTTACAATACTTGACATGCCAATAGTTGTTATTCTATATTGTTTAGGCTAAAGGTCTGGTGAGATGGCTCTTGCTATAAAGGCACTTCCTGCCAAGCCTGATGACCTGAGTTCAATCCCTGGGACCTACATAATAAAAGAAAACGACTCCTCCAAGTTGTCCTCTGACCTCAACATGCATGCCATGGTACATGCATGCGTGTGTACATACACACGAAAATGTTTTTTAGAAAAAGGAAATAAAGACAAGTCTGCATGAGTTCAGCACAGAAAATATTTTCTTGGGATATTTTTGATCCAGGTTGGTTAAATCTGTGGTGCAGAAACCTTGAATGAGAGGGATGTTTGAGGTGGAGGCACATCAAAGACTGTTTCCCTCTACCCTAGAAGCCACACAGGAGGAAGGCTGTAAGTCCCAGGAAGTACTTTCTATTTCTGCGTCTGAATGGACAGACATGTGACTCTCATCCCCAGTAAGATGTGTGAATGCTTGGGGGTCAAGTGTCCACTTCCTGCTGGGCCAGCTCTGGCTATACCTGTTCCCTTACCTGCAGCAAGCTGCTTCCGGAATCGAGGCAGGAGGAAAGGAGGGTTCACAAGCACCAGCTTCCCAATGCACTCAGCCACCACACCTCGTGTGCCCTCTTCCGGGCTCTCACAGCGCTGGAAGAGCAGTGCCCAGATGTCCTCTGCATAGGGCTTCAGACTGTCAGGCTGGGAGGCCCCCAGGGCCTCCCTGAGTGCATGCAGCAGCAAGTACTGCCGCCGGGGCTCTGCCTCAATCTGTGCCAGCAGGAAAGGCAGGAAGTCGGGCAGGTTGCCAGCACCCACACGGCCCAGGGCATAGGCAGCTGCAGCCCTCACATCCTCATTGGGAGACCCCAAGGCTTCCAGGAGCACTGCCTTCAGCTCTCTCTGGGGGCCTGGCCCAGCCACCTGGCCCACCTCAGCCAGTGACAGAAAGGCCAAGACTTTGACCCCCGTGCTTGAGTGGGGCGACCTGGCATCACAGACCAGGCGGCTGGCAGTGCCTGCTGCCTCCTGGGGACAGGCAGCTGAGAGGGCTGCCACACACCGAGCCAGTGAGTGGAACACCTGCTTGTGCAGGCCTGGTCCCGCATCCCTAGCCTGGTCATAAACAGGTGCAATGAGCAGGTTGATGAGCTCAGAATACTCCACACATGGGGGGCGGGTCCCCACCAGTGCTTGCAGGAAGCCTTCTGTGGCAGTCAGCACTCCAGTAGGCAACAGGGGTGAGCGCAGCAATCTCAGTAGCTCTGCCAGCACTGGTCCACTGACCTCTATCAGAGAGGCCGGCTGGGCCTGGGTCACTGTGGCAAGGAAGTCTACAGCCAGTTGGGCCACATGCATATCACTCTCACTGACCAGAGCCGGCAGCTCAGCCAGCACAGCCCGTACGGCTGGTGGAGGCAGGCTGAGTCCCTGACTCTGAGCCAGGGCATCTAAGGCAGCAAGTGTGGCCAGCCGCAGTGCCCGCTGATTCTTGCGCAGGAATGATGCCAGGATGGGCAACGCCTCAGCCAGGATGGGCTTCAGGTCAAGTTGCAATGGGGACACAGCCACCAGAGTCAGCGCCTTGACAGCAGGCAGCCGGGTGATCTCATTTCGCAGGCGGTCCAGGAGAAGCAGTAGTGTGGGCTCCAGGTCATCCCCAAGCCGGTCGCCCAGGTGGCCTACAAGGTGGCCCACACAGGAGATGGCCCGCTCCTTCACCTCCTGGTCCAAGTCAGTAGCACGGAGTCGTGCCAGGGTGGCTGTGGACAATTCTCCAACATAGGGCTCAGGATCCAGCATCCGAGGCCTGTTCAGCGGCCACAGAGCCCTCACCAGCTCCTGCAGCACCAGCAAGGCATCAGCTGCCACCTTGTAAAAAGGATCTGCCACGCAGGCCATCACAGGTGGCAGAAGGGTGGGCAGGTGTGGGTGGAAGGCCTCAGCCGGTTCTGTACCTAACAGTCCCTGCAGGAAGGCCAGGGCATCCATCCGAATGGTAGAGGAGCTGGAGTGGTCAGCCAGCGAGAAGACAATGCCTTCAGGTGGGAACAAAGGTTATGGGGTAAAGACCCTGACCCAGCCTGGGGATGTAGTGACCACAGGCATCCACACTGAACCAAAGTAGCCAAAACTCTCACAGAAGTCCCCAGAGGTCACAGCTTGGCCAGAGGCCAAGGCTGAGGGAAACAAGGCCAGGACTTGCTCTCCTTGTAGACAAAGGGGAGGCACTGTGGGCTGTCACTGCACAGGGTTCAACCCAGGATGGTGGCCCAGGCTCTCAGGGAGTAAGGGCTCAATATTGGGCAGGGGTCTGTTTTTCGGAAAAAAGCCCAAAGAGTACACACCAGGTTGTAGCCCAGCCTACCTGACACCAGCATGGGCATGTACTCTGCCAAGCTGCCAGGGAGGACACCTGCCAGCTCGGTGAGGAGGCTGAAGCAGCCTTGTCGGACCCGCACATTCCGATCCTTAAGTTGTCGCTGCAGAGCCTTCATAACCAGGGGCACCTGTGGGCAGGTTGGGTGATCAGGAACCAGGCCAGGAAGCCTCCCCCGAGGAGGACACCAGTGTGGACAGAACACCTCAGTACCCATCACTCTCTGTGCCAGTCACCTGATTCAGATTCCAGACACAGAATGACTACAGCTTCCATCTTGTAAATGTAGACAAGGAACTGGTTCAAAGTGACCCAGGCAGCCTGGCTGTCATCACCATCTCCATGAGAAGTTGAAGCCTTCCTGGTCCCATCACAGGAAGGATACTAACACCACCCAGACCTGCATCTCCAATTTGACTCACGCATCTTCTGCCTGTCTAGTGGCTCAACCTAGGTATCTGCTATGGTTTGGATAAGGTTTGTGCATACAAGGACTCATGATATTGTGAGTTTGGTCCCTGGTGTGGTGGTACTAGGGGTGGGACCTTGAAGAGGTAGAGTTAGTGGACGGTCACTAGAAGGAGTAGTTCTAATGGACAGGGCCACTAACAAGTAAGATCTTAGTCCTTCTCTTTGGTGGCTTCCTGTGTCAGCATCGATCATTTAACTTATACACACTCTTGCCACGATGCTACCCGTCATGACATCACACAGCTAGGCAATCCTCTCTAGGGAAGGGACCGTGCTATTTGGACACTGTGTTTCAAACCTGAGTCAAATAAGCCTCTTTTCTTAGTAGGGACCCAGCCTCTGGCATTTTATTATAATGACAGAAAATACACTACTTACAGCCAATAAGGTCTTTAAACATAAATGTATAGAAGTCTGGTCTAGGGGTTGGAGATGGATCAGTGGTTAAGAGCACTGACTACTCTTGCAGAGGACCTGAGTTCGATTCCCAGCACCTGCATGGCAGCTATGAACTGTCCTTAACTCCAGTTCCAGGGGAATCCGAAGCCCTCTTCTGACCTCTGCAGGACTGCACGACACAGGTGCACACATGCAGGCAATATACTCATACACATAAAATAAAAATTAAAAAAAAAAGAAGTCTGGTCTATACATTTATGTATAGGACACCGGTTCCTCAGTGTCTCCTATCCCAGTAGACCTAGAAGTCAACTGATACCTGCCTGTCTAAGACACATCCAACCCATCATCAACAAGATCCAATGATTCAGCTCAAACCCTACTTTTCAGGCCTGACTATTCCTCTCAATCCCTCTGCTAACACTGAGGAAAAGGTGCCGTCTCTTGTTACCTGGATGCAGTTGCAATGTCCTCCTGTTGGTCCCTAGCTAGGATTCTTGTCCTATTAATAATCCATTCTCCACCCAGCAGCCAGAGAACTTTTCAAAGTGGATCAGATCCTGCCACTCTTCCAGGTTGCTTGCTCTTAGAATGAAAGAACTCGTTCTTGCTCTGGAAGCCCACCTGTATTGTTGCCCATGTGTCCCAAGCAGACCAGGGCTAGGGACTCAATCTGAATGTTCTACTGTGTTCTAGTACCCAGCACCCAGGCCAGGCATTGAGCAGGTGCCCACTCCATACCCCTCAGTAGGGGGAGAGATGGGAAGTGCGGAGGTGGAGGGGCAGGGATGGAGGGGTTATAACCGGGGAGGAGGGAGGGAGAGTGGGAGAGGGCATGGCCCACCTGTGCCCTCAGCATGTTGAGGTTGCTGCCTGTCTGGGTGGGCTCCTCCACAGCCTCCAGCCATCCCTTAGGGGGCCTTGTCTGTCGCAGCAACATGATATAAGCTGTGAAGATGTCTGCCTTGACATTCTCTTCCCGCTCCTTGAAGCGGCGGATAAGCGTGGGCGCCAAGGTATAGTGGAAGTCGGGCAGCAGGTCGGGCCGTGAGCTGATCAAGGCTGTCATGCATTTGGCCGCTGCACGGCGAACCTTCCAGCTCATGTCGTCATCATCACTGTACTCATCTTCACTCTCTGAGCAAGAATAAGACACCTGGAGCCTTGTCTCCCAGCCCAGGGAGGATGGCAGCAGAATCCCTACCCTGGACTTCGCCTTCTGAAAATCACTATTGGCACCTTCCTGGGAATGCCATCCAACCTGAGGTGGGCTAGGAATGGCAAGCCCTTCAATCCACACTCTCATTTCAGCCTCATGGCACCCTTTTGGGGCAGGGGCTGTTCCCCATTGTAGAGAACAGAACTGGAGCCTAGAGACAGGAAGCAGCTTTAGCAAACATTTACAGCCCTTCCTCTGTCTTCAGACCCTTGTCTGACTACAGCAGGGAAAAAGTAGGCTGAGTGTGCTGCCTCAGGCCTGTAATCCAGCACTTGAGAGATGGGGTAGGAGGATCAGGAGTTCAAGACCAGTGTGGGCTACGCAGTAAGACCCTGCCCTCCCTCACAAAAGATAACATGGACCCTATGTCTGCAATGGAGACTCAGAGATGCCATCTTGGGCTCAAGTCACCTCCTGGCTTCAGGCCTGGATGTTTCACTTACTGGGATTTCCAAAGGGAGGCCACCTTCCTGTGGTCTTTTCCCTAACCTAGTCATAGTCTCTCAAGAGTCCTGATTTCGAAGGTATTCAAGCAAAGCAAACGCCAAAGAAAGAATGGGTCTGTATGACCTCCTTCTTTATAGACCCTGAGAGGTAGCAGACCACAAGTCTACCACCCCCTCAGAAACAAAGGGACTGCTGACCCCATTTTTAGATGTCAAGACCAAGGCTCAGAGAGAGTGTAAGAAACTCTCCTAAGGGCACATAGCTAGAAAACTGAAAGCTGAGAACCAGGCCCACCCATCTCACTAGGGGAGACATATGAGGACTGAAGGGTGTGAACCTGACCAGCAGCATCCCTTGGCCCAGGATCTGAGACCGGGAGCTCCTACTGTGCCACTGTTGACAACTGAGACTCCCATGGCACACAAATCAGGGTGAGCCATAATGGGCAGCATCCACTGGTCAGCTCAACAGATATTCCCTCTAATGTACCTGTACCACCCCTGAAGAAGCATCCACAGCTCCTTATTGCTGGCAAGAAAATGTTCAATTCCTGGCTTGGCATTCAAAGCTTCTGGGATGCCCATTTGAATTTGTTTCAAGTCTGCATGAGGTCCTAAGTTGCTTGTCTCCACCTATACTCTCTACCTTAGAGATCTGAGAGATGAAGAGGACTCCAGGAACAGAGGAAAGAAGCCATTGAGCCCATTCTCCACCTGGACCTACCGTCTCTCAGTGCCTATCTTTTCATCTCTGGCTTTCCTGGTTAGGCTAAAAGCATTGTCCTGAAAACCATTTATAAAAATGGTGGCTTGGAGGTAGGTGTCTGTCAGAGCTGGCGCAGGTCCTGGCTACGTCACTTCCTAGTGTTTTCTCTGTTTCCTTATCTGAAATATGATAATCATATCTGAGTTTTTAGGGTCACTATGGGGAACATGAGATCAGAGAACTTAGAATACCAGTGGATGTTTGGTGACAATTAGAGCCATTTTTTGGTACCTGCGGGAGCCTGGTTCTAGAACCCACCCTCAAATACCAGAATCCAATGGCTTAGTATCTGATGACACAGTCACTGTCTACATGCTGAGTGTTGGCACATTTCTCTCCCAAGTACTTTTGATCCTGGTTAGTTCATCCTACAGACACTGGGCTGGATATAATGACACTGCCTTCTTTCCTGAGATCTGTGAAGCCAGAGCATGGGGCTAACTTTGGTCACTGTCCCTTGCTGTTCTCCACAACAGGCTGTCCACCTACCTTGCTCACTGAATTCGCTGTCCTCGGTCTCCATCTGCTCCTCGTCCTCATCACTGTCGTGATTATAGTTGGGGTCATGCTTCATGTACTGGAGGCAGAGGCTGGTCACATTGGGCACATGAGGGCCCATCTCCTTGGGGCACCTGTAGGACAAGGAGGGGAGGTTCTAATGGACCCCAGCAGGGCAGGGTGAGGATGGGATCCCAAAATGAGCCCCAAGGTCTAACTGCTTTGAGGCTGGCATCCTGTCCCCCAACCCTCTCCACTGAGTTACTAGGCCTGTCTTCCAGCACAACCCTGGCACCTACTTCCACAGGAAGGCCTCGAAGGCCTGGAGGCAGGACTCCCGGAGTTCATCGTCATCCAGGTTGCAGAATTCTTCCACTAAGGGCACCAGGCGGTCCAGGTGGGCCCCTGCAAGGCCAAGAGGTCACTGAAGCGGCCAAACCTTCCCCAGGTAACCAATTCATAACACTCAGCCTTACTCTGACCTTGTACTTCTGGCCACACAAGGCAAATTCAACTCAGAGGCTTCATGGGCAAGCTGACTGGGGTCTAGCCTGCTGGCTACCTATGTATAATGGGGCTGTAGGCAACTCACAAGTCTTCCTGACTCAGTCTACTGATCACCAAAGTATAGAGACCAATGAACAACACAATACAGACAGACCTTAGCTTGGGTCCCTGCAGAGTAAGCCCATAGCAGAGTGAGCATGCAGTAAGCAGCATGTGAGGCTGGGCCACTTTTGGGGCTGGGTCTTATTCCCACACTAGCATGTCAGTCACAGATAGAACGAAGGGGGAGTAATGCAAGAAGGGCCCCTGCTGGTCTATCTCTATGTTTTAGAGGATGCACCAGCCCTCTTCCAGCTATGCTCTTCCCACAGCACAAGAATGAACATACTGACCTGGAGACCCCCCAACACCCTTTCTAGACTCTATTCCTGCTCAATCAACCCTGAGCCCTAGTCTAAGCCTGCACAGGCCTCTTTCTCAGATCCATGCTCCCTAGTGTGGTCAAGGAGTGGCTGCTAGCAGAATCCCTTTGGGTGAGAGCCAGGAATTTGGAGGGGCTTGGTCATCCTGATTACCCACATTGCTTTGTTCTAGTATGCAGCCCACTCCACAACTGAGTGACTGTCTGAGACAAAGCAAAGGCCAGAATGGAAAAGGGTGTGTATGTGATGGAAATGCTGGGCATCTTGACTGTGGTGTGGGTTCACAAGTATGCATAAAACCCAAAATTTGCTGGAGTACATATTAAACACTGTGGCTAACTATGGATGTATTATCCTCAATAGTTTAAAAAAACTCAAACCTGGCTCACAGGTTATTAAGGTGTACTTGTTAAAATAGAAGATGGAACACATTTTATATAATGGTTTGATGTCATGATTTGTAACTATCCCTGAACCTCAAGGCCATGGAAGTGACTGACTGAGTCCCTTCCAAGGAAAGTCAGTTTGCACTGACTGAGCCCCCTCCAAGGAAAATCAGTTTGCACTAGGCTAGAGCCCCGCCCATACCCATCAAGCCCCACCCAGCTTTAGCCCTGCCCCGCCCTCTTACCAAGGCGGTGGCCAGCCTGGCGGCCCACACTGCCCAAACACTGGATTAGTGTGCGGATGGCTGCGGGGCTGGCAGGTGCACGGGGGCCAGGCAGCCGGTCTAGCAGGTGGTCAGCCAGCTCCACGAAGAGGTCAGTGTTGCAGGCAGCCGCCAGGTGACCAAGTGCCCCTACAGCACGCTTGCGCACCGCCAGGCGAGGACTGCTTAACTGGGGCAGCAGGCAGTGCAGCAGACTAGCATGGAAGGTGCCTAACGGCGCGCCCAACCTGGGGACAGAGAGGAAGGAATGTGAGGCAAGACACCCAGGCAGGCGGCATCCTCTCTGGGCCTCCTCCTCCAAATTGCCATATGCCAAGGCCCTTGGAAACTGGAGAAGCAGCCCTCCAATATCGAGGAGTGACTAAATGATTTATTACAGGTGGGGAAAGCAGAAAAAGATGGCTTTCTGAAGGCCCCTAGTGAATAGTGCATGGCCTAGAGTTGAATTCAGGTGTCCAGTCTCTCAGCTGGGCTGTGGTGGCCATGGTGGCTCCAATGGGGCTATCCCAAATTCCTGGGAGCCTAGGGTTTGCTTCAGTGCCCCTCCCCCAAGTCCACCCTGCCCATTGAG
This sequence comes from Nannospalax galili, assembly GCF_000622305.1. Classification (NCBI taxonomy): domain Eukaryota; kingdom Metazoa; phylum Chordata; class Mammalia; order Rodentia; family Spalacidae; genus Nannospalax; species Nannospalax galili. The sequence continues at coordinate 7,091,299 of NW_008357033.1, read as the reverse complement.
ACTAGTGTATGTGGACCAACTCTGACATGACTCTTCTAGTGTGGTGGTGAATGCTTTTAATCCCAGCACTTGGGAGGCAGAGGCAGGCAAAATTCTGTGAGTTTGAAGCCAGCCTGGTCTACATATCAAGTTCCCAGCTGGCCTGGAACTTACTATGTAGACCAGACTACAGGGAGCTACAGAGAGAACCTGTCTCAAACAATCAAACAAACAAACAAACAAAAAAACCCATAAAAAAACAAAAGACATGATCATTCTTCTGTTTAATTCTGCCATGGCTCTCCAGTTCCCTCTGGATACCCTGATGATTACGGCATAGGCAAAAGCTGGTCCTTTGCAGCCCCAGCTCCTTCTCTAATCAAACCAACCCTGGGCAAGTTCTACCCTATAGTGTCCTGAGACCTTTTGTTTCCTTAATCTGTTGCCCTCAATGACCTCACCCTCGTGGACCTGTGTCCAGCCCAGACCACTCTGGGGCCATTGCCTATTTACTCATCTATTGTGTGACAAGGTCTCTGCTGGAAGCCAGGCTAACAGGACAGACTGTTCCCAGGATCTGTCCCCATGGAGTTCACAGTTGAGGGGAACCTCCCAGGCACCACAAACTCAACATGCCTAAATATACACACTTGCTCCTGGAATGCCCCCCACTGTAGCCCTCTGTCCATCCCTTGGTTCCTAAAACAGACTTCTGGGATTATCTTCTAGTCTGTGCCTCTGTGGCCCACTCTAGGTTTGGTGGAGTCCACTTCCTTCAGATAGCCCATGGATGCCAAGCCAGGTCTGGGGGCACAGGACTATAACCTCAATTGCCAGGAAGGCTGAAGCAGAAGGAAGTCAAGTTTAAGGCCAGTCAAGCCTGCAGAGTGAGTTTAAGGTTTGCCTGAGCAACTTAAGAGAGCACCTGTCTCAATAAAAAGTAGAGAGGGCTGGAGATGCAGCTCAGTAGTAGAGCACTTGCCTAGAACGTACAAAGCCCTGGCTTCAATCTCACCACAAAATATAAAAATAAAAGAAGTAATTGGCCAGTCCTGCCTGTCTAGGGAAAGAGCAGGGGAAGAAAGAGATCCATCCTTGGGGCTCCTGCCCAGCCCTTCAGCCTCATCCTTCCACATTACCTTCCACAGTCAGCTCACCATGAACAAGCTCTGGGCTCAAGTGTGTCAGAGCCCAGAACAGATGTTGCTCAGGCATGCCATCTGCAGCTGATTCTGTGTATCAGCCCCAGGCTAACAGACTCCAAGCTATTAGAGGGTAGGTGTCCTGTTAACGGGCTCTGTGGTGGTTTGAATGAAAATGTCCTCCATAGGCTCCTAGTATTTGAACATTTCATCCCTAGTTGGTGGTGCTGTTTTTGGAGGGTTTAGGAGATGTGGCCATGCTGGGGGACGCACATTACCGGGGGCAGACTTAGAGAGTTCTTAAGCCTTACAGGGTTTCCTATTGCTCTCTGCTTTTATGCCTGCTTGATGATGTGATTGCTCGGCTTTCTGCTCTGGCCATCTCTGCTTCCAGGCCTGCCACTGTGGACTCTAAACCTCTAGAATCATAAACTCAAATAAACTCTTTTATAAGTTCCCTTGGTAATAAATATTTTATCACAGCAACAGGAAATAAGGAAAGTAACTAATATAGGCTCCTTTTCGTCATCCCTACACTCACATGCTCAAAGTCCCACATTCCTTCCTCCAAATCCAAGACCCTCTTCTCTTCCCATGCCACCTGGGGATCAGAGACAGTTGGACTACAAGCATATATTGTACTACGGACTACTCATCAACCCTGTGGCATGGAATCTACCCGCTTCCTCTGAAACCCCGACTCTGTCACATGGGCTTGAATTCTCCTCAGAGCCTCCCTGCCATGCTGCCTCTGGCCTTAGGGCCTGAACTCTCCTCAGATCCCCTGCTATGCTGTCTTTCCATGACACTAATAAATCTTCTAATTTTTTAAAATTTATTATTA
>NW_008357033.1:7074649-7088592 GCF_000622305.1 Nannospalax galili | reverse complement strand
AAATAATAAAAATTTTAAAGAAGTTTTTATGTATATGAGTATTTTGCCTGCATATATGTAAGTGTACCTATGTGTGCAAAACCTATGGAGGCTAGAAGAGGGTGCTGGATTCCCTGGAGCTGGCCCTGTGGGTCCTGGGAACTGAATCCAAGTCCCCTGCAAGCCTGCAAGACTAGACAGTTCTCTGAGCCATCTCTCCAGCCCTGTTCTTGCTTTTTCTTTTCTTTTTGAGACAGGGTCTCTCTATAGCCCCAACTGGCCTGGAACTTGCTATGTAGACCAGGCTTGACTTGAACTCATAGAGATCTGCCTGCCTCTGCCTCCCCAGTGCTGGAATTAAAGGCGTGCACCACCACACCCGGTGCATTTTATTATTTTTATTTTATGTGTAAGCATCTATTGCCTGCATGTAGGCAAGTGCATCCACGTAGTGCAATGCCCATGGAGGTCAGAAGAGGCTGTCGGATCCCCTGGGACTGGAGCTATGGACAGTTGTTTGCTGCCATGTGGGTGCTGGGATTCAAGCCCAGGTCTTCTGCAAGAACAACCAGTGTTCTCAGCCACTGAGCCATCTCTCCAGCCCAACTCTTCTAATATTTAAAAAAATATTTTATTATTTATTTATTTATTCATTTATTTATTGTCTTTTTGAGACAGGGTCTCCCTGCTGCCACAGCTATGGAGATCAGGCTGGCCTTGATCTCATAGAGATCTGCCTGCCTCTGCCTCCAGAGTGCTAGAATTAAAGGCATGTGCCACCACACCCGGCTTATTTATTATTTTTTTATTTTATGTGTATGAATGTGTTGCCTGCATGTATGTGAGTGCAATGCCCACAGAGGTCAGAATAGGGCATTGGATTCCCTGGAACTGGAGTCAGGGACAGTTGTTAGCTGCCATGTGGATGCTGGGAACCAGTGCTCTTAACCACTGAGCTATCTCTTCAAGCCCCCTTCTAATCTTCTAATCTTTTACCTAAAAGGACACTCACCTCAGTGTCCCCCTTGAGTCTCAAACCCTATACCTTTCATAATCTTCTCCTGCCTCTCCCCTCTATGAGGCGGAATTCCCTTTGCAGTCCCCTGAGTTCTGCCTAGGCCCTCTGAGCCTCAGCTCTAGTCTGCTGTATTATAGCATTCAGAGTTTGCCACCTGCCTGTGAACTCCTCCCTAGGAGCAACACAGGCCCACAGGCCAAATACCAGTCTTCCTGACTTTTCTTGGCTAGAGCAGGAACTCAAGCCATGGGTGATTTTACTGTGTGACCTTGGGCAAGCCACATAACCTCTCAGAGACTGTTCTATAGTGACATTACAGCTTTCTTTTCCAGAGCTGCTGGGTGACTAAGGAGCCCAGAATACAGGGCCTGACCCGCAGACCATGTATCAGAGTCTTGCCTGTCTCCTTCCTTGCCCAGGGCAGCCTTGCTCACCTGCTCAGCATGTCAGAGAGGATGTCCAGGGCTTCCAGCTGTACAGCCACATCCTCCTGCTGGGCGATGGCACTGGTGAGCTGACCTGTGATCTTGCGGCACACATTAATGGCCAGCCCTGAGCCTGCATAGGGCACAAGGTGGGCAGGGTGAGCCTTGGGCTTGGAAAGATAGCCTCCATCTCTGGTCTGCCTGAGCCCACATCCCCTGGAAGTCTGTGGTCCAGGAAAGCCAGGGCTCCAATGGTCCAAGATTTGACCTGAGTCTGAACCAACTACAATAGTCAAACTGATGACTGAGCTGCTGGCTGGTTCACACCCTTTTACCAGGGTGGTGGGAAAGTTAAACACTTCTTTTATCAATTCTTTGCTGTTAGCAGTGGCCAGGTCCCCAGCTCTGACCAATAAAAAAATCTTCTGTGCTGGAGAGATGTCTCAGTGGTTAAGAACACTGGTTGTTCTTGCAGAAGACCTGGGTTCAAATCCCAGCACCCACATGGCAGCTAACAAACTGCCTGTAACTTCAGTTCCAAGGTATCCAACAGCCTCTTCTGACCTCCACAGGCATTGCACAACATGGGTGGACTTCCCTACATGCAGGCAATACACACATACACATAAAATAAAAATAATAAAAAAATACTAAAAAAAAATCTTCTGAAGTCTTCTGGGAAAATGTGTCTTTTCTTATGAAGGGGAGAGAACATGAACAGAGAATGCAACTCTATTAAGATTGAGCTACAAAATGAATTGCTACAGGGCTGCAGAGATGGCTCAGCGGTTGAGCACTGACTGCTTTTGCAGAGGACCCAGGTTCGATTCCCAGCATCCATATGGCAGCTATGAACCATCCTGAACTCCAGTTCCAGGGGAATCCAGAGCCCTCTTCTGACCTCTGCAGCATTGCCTGACACGGGTGCACTCACATACATGCAGGCAATACACTCATACACATGAAAAATAATAAAAATAAATAAATGAATAAAAAATATTAAAAAAAAAAGAATTACTACAAAAATGGGAGTGGCCAGGCTGCAGATTCAGCTTAGTGGCAGAGCACTTGCCTAGTATATACAAATATACAAGCCCCCGTGTTTGATTCCCAGTACCACCAAAAAGAAGAGGAAGAAGAGGAGGAAGAGGAAGAGGAGGAAAGAGCTATCCCTCCAGAGTTATGGCAGGTCTTTAATCTGCCGTGAGTTAGAGTGCCTTACTTGCATCTATGAACACATTCCTAATATCCATGAATGTAAAATGATATGGGTCTGAATTCTGTACCACCAAGGAACCTCAGGTCCTTTAACTTCTCTGAGAACAGTTTTTTGAAGAAGAGTTGGGGTTTAAACACCTTTAATCCTAGCACTTGGGAGGCAGAGGCAGGTGGATCTTTGGGAGTTTGAGGCCAGCCTAGTCTACATAGTGAGTTTCAGGACAGCTGGGGCTACAGGGAGACCCTGTCTCAGAAAGACAAAAAAAAAAAACAAAAAAACTACGAAACAAACAAACTTTAATAAAGGCTTAAACACAGAGCTAAGAGAAAGAGAGGCTCAGAAGAAAGTAAAGCACACCTGAGAACATGGGCGTGGGTTTCTAAAGAGCAATCACCTGATCCGAGTATTTTAAACCTGTAACTGGGATGAAGATTAGCACCCTGCCTGGGAAGCCTGGGTACCTGTGGCTGCGGGAGGCAGCTCTGAGAGAACTGTCTTAAGGCCAATGCCGGCGATGTCCCGGAGCTGTTCCTTGTCTGATCGCATGTTGGCACAGAGGGTATCCACAATGATCTCCACCTGGTACTCCTTCACTTTGCACACCAGGGGACCCAAACTGATAGAGAGATGGAGAGAGAGATGGAGGGAGGGAAGGAGAAGGGTCCTAAAGCCTCAGGCTTAGCCTGAGTCAGGCTGCCCCTTTCTGTCCCCTCATGCTTCTGGAGCCTCCTCAATGGAGGAAAAGGCCTCAGCTCAACAGGGGACCCTCTGCCTTACTAGGAAAAGCAGTATACCCCAACACCTGTGTTCTTCATCTCACCCTGTGGCTCCACAGTACCACAAAACAACCATTTTTGCACCTAAGTGTGTATGTCAGCATTCCCGGAGACTTACTAAATACAGACTGCTGGGCCACCCCAGAGTATCAGCTGCAGGGGGATTTAGGACGGGCCTGTGCCAAGCAGTTTCCACTTGCTGATGCCTATCAAGCTGAGCCCTGGAGCCAGGCTTCTCAGTGGATCACAATCACCTGGGGACTTGTTAGGGCTATAGAACTAACCCAGATCTCTGGGATCAGGGTGTGCAGTGGCACAGAGACCCCAGACAATCTGAACGAACATGGAGGTTTAAAACTAAATCTCTGGGGGGCTAGAGATCCAGTTCCAGAGGATCCAATGTCCTTTTCTGACCTCTGAGGTAGGCATTACATGGATGTGGTACACATAACATATATGCAGGCAAAAACACATAAAAATAAAAAAATAAAAATATTGCTGGGTGTGGTGGTGCACGCCTGTAGTCCCAGCACTCAGGAGGCAGATGCAGGCAGATCTCTGTGAGTTCAAGGCCAGCCTGGTCTACATAGTGAGTTCCAGGACAGCTGGAGCTACAGAGAGACCCTTCTCAAAAAGACAAAAAAATAAATAAAATTAAGTAGATCCCTCGGTCAACTGGTGTGAGGTGTGGTCTGGATATGGATTTAAAAAATTCTCCTGGTTGGGGCTGGAGAGATGGCTTAGAGGTTAAGAACACTGTTCTTGCAAAAGACCCAGGTTCGATTCCCAGCACACACATGGCAGCTAACAACTGTAACTCCAGTTCCAGGGGATCTGACAGCCTCTGCTGTCCTCCAAGGGCCTTGTACAACACGGGTACACTTACAAACACGTAGGCAATACACACATACACATAAAATAAAAATAATAAATAAAATATTTTAAAAAATTTCTCCTGGTCTTTAGTTGTTGAGAAATGGTTTCAAAATATATAGCCCAGGCTGGCCTCAAACCTGGTTTCCTCCTGCCTCAGCCTCCTGAGTGCTGGGATTATAGGCATATGCCATGGTGCTCAGCCCCTGGGTTGAAGGCTCCTGCCCTAATGTGTATCCACACAGAGATTCTGGAGTCTGCCCTCTGGTTCTCCTGCTCTCCTCACTCCTATGCCCTTGAGCTCATACTCTGTGCATGCCTACCTGACCCTCAGCTGCTGGTACCTGTACCTTTGCCTGGAGATATCAGCAACTGAATGCCCCTTCACCCTATACTAGGAACAGCTCTCAGCCAAAGACGAGAACCAGGGGATTAATATCACAGCATCCTCATCCCATGGGTGGGCAACTCCAAGAGAGGCTGTCTTATGCCAGGCCCCAGAGGCCTCTGGTATAGCTAAAAGTTCAACTCATAGCAAGGCATGGTGGTACATATCTAATCCAAGCACTCTCTAAGGAGGCTGAGGCAAGAGATCACCATGAGTTCAAGGCCAGCCTGGGATACATAATGAAACCCTGTCTCAAAAGACCAAAGTAATAATAATAAATTAATGTTAAAAAAATCTCAACTAATCTAAGACAGCCACTTGCTTAGCCATGCCCACTTCACAGGCTTTCTTCTCCCTCCCACCTCCTTTTCCCTACTCCTTCTATGTTTCCTGGATCACCTCCCACATAACCTTATACTTGAACCTGCAGCTCACAGTCTACTTCTGAGAAACTGGAGCTGAGCCACAGTCCAACCCTACTGTGCCCCCAAGAACTGCCCAGTGATTCACACAGGCTGCAGCCCAGGGGCAGGGGCCCTCCCTGCTGCCATTCCATCTACTCCATCCACTTACCACTTGACAGCCAGGTTCTGCACCTCACCGCTCCTGTCCTCCAGCAGCCTCAGCAGTGTCCGCACCACCTTGCGCTCACTTTCTTCATCCAGTTGGATTGAGTCCTTCTGCAGCTCTGACATCAGGTCACTGGTGGCCATGAACCTGGGAGAGAGAGGGAAGGAGGGCTGTCCAGAAGCTGCTAGGCCTTTGTAGACTGGCCACACCATTTCAGAGTTCCTTAGAAGTGGACCTTAGTATAGGGGTTCAAAGGCAAGTGGGTCATTAAAGCTGTGGGCAGGGTTGAGCCACCTCAACTAGACCAGCAGCCACAGGGTGGGAGACTAGAACAAGCGGACAAGCTAAATAAGTGCTCACAACCTGGGGTAGGGGCTCCTTAAGCTGCCATCTATGCAAATGGGAACCTGGACACATTATTTCCCTTCTCTGAGCCTTAGTTAACCTGTATGGAAAATAGGGTTGAGGCACTGGAGAGATGGCTCACAGGTTAAGAGCACTTACTGCTCTTGCAGAGGGCCAAAGTTCGGTTCCCAGCACCCATATCATGGCTAACAACTGTCCATAACTCCAGTTCCAGGAGATCCAATGCCCTCTTCTGGCCTCTGCAGGCAGCTAGCATGCACATGGTACACATGCATACATATATGGAAGTAAAACATTCATATACATAAAATCGATCCATCAAAAAAAAATTTTAAGGGATGAGGGGGCTAGAGAGATGGTTCAGCAGTTAAAAGTACTTGTTGTTCTTGAAGAAGACCTAAGTTCAGTTCCCAGCACCCACAACAGGTAGCTTACAACCACCTGTAACTCAAATTGCAAGGAATTCAATGCTCTCTTCTGGCCTCCATAGGCACCTGCATGCACATGATACACAGAAAAGCAAGCATATGCATACATTAAAATAAATGAAAATTTTTTAAAAAGAAAAAAAAATGGGGGTGAGAAAAGGGCCTGCCTCTGCTCATGGAATTGTGGGTATCCAGGGTGAGCATCCAATAAATGGAGCACTTATGTCATTTATATCTCACAGCAAAGACTGGCTCATGAATGCCAGAGTGTGGGACAGACACCTCATGGCTGAGTCAGGTGTGGGAAACTACCTGTACCAGATAGGTAGAGAGAGACTGGCCCTGTCCACACTTCAGACAACGAACACAGGCCCGGCCCTCTGCAAACATTTGAACCTGAAGTCTGAATCTGAAACACCAGGTGGGCTTGTTCATCACCAATAGCTCCACCTCAAGCCTTAGTCCATAGGTTGAGGTTGTGGCCCAAGAACATGCATTTCCAAGTTCTTCTTGCCCCACTTTTTTTTTTTTGGCTTTGAGACAGGGTCTCCCTATAGCCCCAGCTGGCCTGGAGCTCACTATGTAGACCAGGCTGGCCTTGTACTCAGAGATCCGCCTTCCTCTACCTCCCGAGTGCTGGGATTAAAGACGTGCGCTGCCATACCCAGCAACCCCACTTTCTTCTCTACCTATTAAACTCCTATTCACCTGTCAAGAATCTAACTCAAATGTTCCAGTCTTGGGGATAATTGGTCACTTTGATCCATCCACATACACCTAAATTTTACTGGTTCCCCTGGACAGGATCTTCTCAAGGCACTTTGTACCCCTCCATTATAGCACTTCTCCCCTGTGCAGTGATGAAAGCATGAGAGCATTTCATTAAGCCACTACCAACACACACATACATACATACACACACACACACACATAGGCAGATACATAGACATACACAGGCACACACACACATACATACACATACATGCACACACAGACACACACACATACATACACAGACACACACTCTACATACCCAGCAGGTTCATCTCTAACACTCCATGCTCAGTAAAGAACAACTCTACAGAGGGTCTAGGAGCAGGGTGAGGGCAGGAGGGTGGGAGCAGGAGACAGCTAGTGCAGAACAGACCTTATAGCCAAATCACCATGGGGAAACCTGAACCCAGAAATCAATGCTTATAAAATATGCCTTAGCATTTCAAAAGCCTGAGTTCCTATAGACGCCCCTCTCTTAGAGAAAGAATGACATTGTGGGGGCAGGGAGGGGTGGTAATTTGATGGGTAAGAGCTTCAGCACAGAAGTTGGTTTTAAGTAAATTTACAGGTCTTGACACTTATCAATGGGGATAATTTCAGCCACCTGCTGGCTTAACTCTGAGTCTGTTTTTCCATGACTAAAATATGAATTTTGGGAGAGATGGCTCAGCAATTAAGAGTATTGGCTGTTCTTGCAGAAGTCCCATGTTTGGTTCCCAACACCCACATGGTGGCTAACAACCATCCATACTCCAGTTCCAGGTGATCTGATGCCTTCTTTGGCCTCCATGGGCACTCCATGCATGTGGTGCACTCACATACACGCAGGCAAACACTCATATACATAAAATAAACTCTTTTAAAACATGAATTTTCTTTGTCCTGCTCCCATAGCATCCCTGAAGGTTTTAATAGGACAACTGGCTCTTTCATTTTTAAGATTTATTTTAATTTTATGGGTATGAGTGTTTTTCATGCATGGAAGTACATCATGTACATGCCGGGTGTTGGAATAGGCCATAAGAGGGTGTTAGATCTCCTGGAACTGAAGTTGCAGGCAGTTGTGGGCAGCCATGTAGGTGCTGGGGACTAAAACCAGGTCTCTGCAAGAGCAGCAAATGCTCTCATCTCTCCAGCCCGGAACAATTTGTTCTAATGTGATGCTGATGAGACAAGTAGGCAGAGAGGCTGTATAGCAACTGGGGGCAAATCAGTTCCCAGACAACTCTCCTGGCTACTCAGACTGCACTTGAGTTTCCACAAAAGGATTTGGAAATTTCAGCCAGATCTCTCAAGCGTACTGGTTTTCCCTATCAGTGTCTGAGCCCCACAAAGCTCGGGACCAAGGTTTCCTGTCCCCTGCTTGGGACCTCCAGGAACTGTGGGCCATAGTCTCCTGTCATCTGAGAGGCAACTCTGTTGAAACACCAAGCCACATGGCACCTAGACAGCTGGTTGGGGGACTCAGCCCCCTGGTATTCAGACTTTTAAAAATAGACACCATTCTCATATGCCCAGGGTGGTTTTAAGTGTCCTCAGCCTGCTGGCAGGGACAGGCTGAAAGGGCTTTTCAGGCCCTGGCTGGTATGGCCAACTCCCTCAGACTCTTCCTGACACTGGAGACCCAGGAGACATGTCCCCTCAGCTCTGGCAAGCCATGTGACCTTGGGCAAGCAAAGTCTCCCTCCAGACCTCTGAAGAACAGGAAGAGCCTGGGCCCAAAGAACATTTTCTTAGCGCCTACCTACCCTGTGCCCCTGTACAGGCTCTAAGCCACCAACAGGAGCCTCGAAAGTGACAGAAACAGAGGGAAGTGCCTAGCCCTGCACTTGATGGGTCCAGAGGCATCTTGATGACAACTGAGTGGGAGCAAGCAATGAAGGTGGGGTGCTGGAGGTGCAAGGTCCAGAGAGGCAGGAGGGTGGGGCAGACCTCCAATACACACAGAATCATACCAACGACCATTCATGAAGCACTTACCTGGTATCTAAGCACATCACAACCACCAACAACCAATAGTAGCTAAGGTTCAGAGGGGTGGAGTAACTTGCCCAATATCACAGAGTCAGGAAGTCATGGCAGCCAGGATCGGAAGCAAGGACAAAGGCTCCAAGGACCTACTACCACCATGGGGACCTGAGGATAGGTGTCAAGGAATGGTTTACAGGATAAAAGCTTCAACCCCCATCCATTATGGCTGGATTCAGAGCCTCACTAAGACATCCACCTCTGTGTTAAGACTTGGTCCTGGCTTTGGCATTGCACTTAGACCCTTCATGGCCCTGAACCTCTGTTTCCTTATCTGTAAAAGGGGGGATAAATGTGACAGAAGACTGAGAGTGGGTGTAGAGTTCAGCTAGCTGGGAGGGTACAGAGCTGGTTCTCGGATAATGAGTCAAGTGAGCCTGTTTCCCCTGCAGATGAGGGGCTATACCAGATGTTCCCATCATTCTCTACAATTCTGTTCCTGTGGTTCTAGACCTCTTAGAGTCAAGTGAGCCTGTTTCCCCTGCAGATGAGGGACTGCATCAGATGTTCCCATCATTCTTCACAGCTCTGGTCCTGTGGTTCTAGAATGCTCGGAAAGGGTACAGGAGAAAAGCATAAGGAAGTAGAATCCCCCCCCCCCCCAACCTTTGCCTCCTGCCTGCAAACCAGACTCAGCCAAGCATCCTTCTTGGGAGAGGGAGTAAGAACTGAGGGGCAGGGGAGAAGGGGTAAGGGATGAAGGGAAGAGACCTGGGGAAGAGAGAGATGAGGGTGTGTAAGATGACCAAGAGACGAAGCAGGAGCACGGTTATGGGTAAGGGGGTGGTCTCGGGAATGGAGTGGTCTCTGGAAGGGCTTAGTCCCTGGATTAGGGTCAGAGGCCTATACTGGGGTCCCAAGCAGAGGCCGAGGAGAGATTAGGATGGACGACCTGAGGGCGCCAATGTGGGGGACCGGCAGGCTGGAGGCAGAAGAGGCGGGAAGAGGTCAGGGGCGGAGTCGACGCAGCTGGGCTGCAGCCCGAGGCCAGCGCGGAGGCCTGGGGCTCCCGCAGGGGTCTGCGGGGGCGGGTCAAGGGCGGCCCCGGGTTGTGGTCCCCAGGAAAGAGCCCCGGGCCCCCTCGGACCGCACCTGAAGTCCTTGTCGCTGGACGTCATCTTCTCCAGCAGGCTGGAGATGTGGAAGGTGGCGGTACTCATGCTGGCTGCGCCGCAGGCCGCGGGCCGGAGTGAATATGGCGGCGCGGTCTCCCCTCCCCATTACCACTCCTCTCCCATGCCACGCCCCCTTCTAGAGCCACGCCCCACCTGCCACGCCCCCGCCGCGGGCGCCTCTGGAGTGGACCCGACTGAAATAGCCGCCTCCGGCCGCCTAGGAGGACTCTGCCGCCAGCCAGGGCTGGAGCGCAGCATCAGCTTGCTCATCCCGGAAACAGGGAGCTCACCACCTAGCACCGAAGCACGACTTCTCCCTAGGGCTCCTGTAGCTCCCAACTCTGCCCAGCTCCCAACTCTGCCCAACTGAATGCATGAACACAGTCTCAATCTCAGGCCGATTCAGCTGTTGGAGCCTTGATGCTTCACTTTGAGTCCGAGCTTTCTCATTCTGTAAGCATTCAGGAAACGGGGTCCATTAAGAAAAGTTGGTCAAGTGAGCCTAAGCATCCCTTGCTGGATCCTCTGAGTTCCCATTCTAGCCTAGACTGATGTGGAGGGTACAATCAGTTACACCAGGGGTCCCCAGTCCCTGCCCCACAACCCTCAGAACTTCAGGGCCGGTTTATTTTTTTATTTTTTATTTTTTTTGGTGTTTTTGAGACAGGGTTTCCCTGTAGCCCCAGCTGGCCTGGAACTCACTATGTAGACCAGGCTGGCCTTGAACTCATAGAGATCCGCCTGCCTCTTCCTCCCGAGTGCTGGGATTAAAGGTATGGGCCACCACACCCGGCTTGGTTTCTTTATTTTATAGTAATTCAGTTGTGCCCTGGAAAGCAAAGGGATTTGCCCAGGGCCACACAGCCAATGGATGATGGAGTCAGGATTGACCTCAAATCCCTAATGCCTTGGGCAGCAGCTCTTCCCTAAAACTGACCAGTTTCCTAGTTAGGTGGTGTGTGTGTGTGTGTGTGTGTGTGTGTGTGTGTGTGTCCTTAGGAGTGTTAAACATGGGTCTGGAGTCCCAAGAAAATGACGATATAACTCAAAATATTTTGGGAAGCAAAAAGTTTTACTTCTGCAGAAGGGTGCACAGCGGTTATAAATCCAGCAAGCAACTACAGGGGGGTGAGCTGTGGGGGTGTCCCACTGAGATTTTATTCTTAACACAAAGGGGTCCTGTGCCTCATTCTAAGTGGTCAGAGCTTGACCTCACATTCTTCCATTGTTGGCTAATTCAAAACTGCACAGCTGATAAGCAAAATGCCGCTTTTGAGAGCAGGAAGCAACTTTGAGTACAAACTTTAATCTTAGAAAAATGCTGACTGGGGAGGGAGTTTTGCCAGATGTTTTGACAAATTTCTTTAAAGATGGAACTTTCTTTTGGGGGGAGGCAGGAGGGGTGGTTTGAGACAAGATCTGCCTGTAGCCCCATCTGGCCTGGAACTCGCTATGTAGATCAGGCTGGCCTTGATCTCACAAAGATCCGCCTGTCTCTGCCTCCAAAATGCTGGGATTAAAGGTGTGTGAACCACCACACCTGACTTTTTTTTTTAAAAATTTTTATTTATTTTAATTTTATGTGTATGAGTGTTTTGCTTACATGCACCATGTACATGTAAACTGCAGAGACAAGAGAGGGCGTCAGATCCCCTGGAGCTGGAATCATGGATGGTTGTTAGCCCCCATATGGGTACTGGGAACCAAACCCAGGTTCTCTGGAAGAGCAACTAGTGCTCTTGGCTGCTGAGTTCTCTCTCCAGCTCCTTTAAATTTTTAAAAAATTAATTTTAAGCCGGGCGTGGTGGTGCACACCTTTAATCCCAGCACTTGGGAGGCAGAGGCAGGAGGACCTCTGTGAGTTCAAGGCCAGCCTGGTCTACATAGCGAGTTCCAGGCCAGCTGGGGCTACAGGGAGACCCTGTCTCAAAAAGATTTAAAAAAATTAATTTTATTTATCTGAGTATTTTGTCTGCAATTATGTGTAAATGCATGTATGTGTAAGTGCATAGTTATGCATATGTAACTGCATGTGTTTGTATTTATTAATTTTATTTGTATCATATATATGAGTGTTTTGCCCTGCATGTATATGTACTGCATATATGTGTATGTCGTGCATATTGCATGTATAGTATATAAGTGCACCCATGAATGCAATGCCCATAGAGACCAGGAGAGGGCAACATGTCCCCTGGAAAGGGTGTTGTGTATGGTCCTGGGTCTTCTGCAAGAGCAGCTAGTGCTCCTAACTGCTGAGCCATTTCTCCAGCCCCAAGATGGAACTTGCATAGTCTCATTTAACTTTTTGATAGAAAATACAGTACATTTCATTTACATTTTCCACAGGGCTCTATAAAACTGCTGGATGGGGAAAAGGAGCATGTGCTTTGAAACTTCAAATCTCTGCTAGGTTGCTTCTTGGCTAGGTGGCCTTGGGATAAAGACACAGCCTCTCTCAGCTATTTTTAGTTGCTCTGGAATAGAGAAAAGATATTTATCTTATATGTATCAAAATTTCTGTTTTTGGAACTGCGAATTGCATCACTGAGCCATAACCCCAGTCTGATAAAGGGAGATTGTGGAGGGATTGGGATGGCTTATGCCTGTAATTCTAGAACTCAGGAAGTGATGGCAGTAGGATCAAAAGTTCAAGGCCATCCTCAGTTACATAGTGAGTTTGAGGCCAGCGTGGTCTACACAGTGAGTACTAGTCAAACCAGGGCTGCATAGTAAGACCTTGTCTCAAAAAATATTTTCTTCCATTTATTTGTTTATTTAATTACTTATTCATGGAAGGAGCAGGTAGAGGTTAGAGACAACTTGCAGGAGTCAGTTGTCACCTTCCACCATGCTGGTTGCAGGGATCAAACTCAGGCCATCAGACTAGTAGGCAAGTGCCTCTCCCCACTAGACATCTTGCTGGCCCAGTCTCTGATGTTTTTGATGTTTCCACAGATTTTCCATTTTTATGATGTCCTTAAGTTGGAAACACACAGTAGGGCAGAAGCCTGGTTTCCTCCACTTAATGATATGCTTTGAAGGTTTTTCCATGTCTTTTCCTGGGAATTCAAAACACCCAGTACATCCCCACTCCACCAAACCCCTTACTGTCTCCAAAGACCCACGAGGTATACATTTGGTTCCAGGCAGCTGATTCTGTTGGATGTTGGGAACTTTTGAGAAGTGGGTAGGGACCCAGTTAGACAAGAAGCTAAGGTCTTGTGGTCTTGTGGACATGTCCTTGAGACCCCACCCCTTCTGGTCTCTTGCTTGCTTTGCTTCCTGCCGTGTTGACATTAATTCTGCCACCTGGACATGATGCACTGCAACAAGCCACTTGAACCAATGACTGAGTCCTGTGAAGCCGAGAGCCAAAGTAAACCTTTCCTCCTGTCAGCTGAGTCTGTCTGCTGCAGCAAGCTCACCCATGCGCCCGTGCATGGAAGGCCTCACTCAGAACAGCAAGGACAAGCCCAAGAATGACTTCAGTTCCCGTGCCTGAGAAGCTGCCAGAGGGACCCTGGAGAGGGTCACCTGCAAACCTTTGTTTCCTTGAAATGTAGTCATCCAGTCTGTGGGGGAGGACCAACCCAAACTCCTAGGGCTAGGCTGTGCCTCAGTGGAAGAGCGCTTGGCAGGTGGAGGCAAGGCCCTGGGTACCATCCTAGCACCACAAAAATTAAATAAACACAAGTAAATAAATAAAAAAACAATGAATAAATTCCATCCCAGCACCATAATAGATAAATGGATGGATCCTAGCCAAATCACCTCCACACAAATCATAACAGAGTTCAATTCATTCTCCTACTGTCTGTAGTTTTTGAACAAAGTCTCTTCACTGCTTTTAACTCATTTTAAGGTGTGCTTATCCTAGACAGCTCATTTGTTTTTTGACAGTGCTGGGAATCAAACACAGGCTTTGTATGTGTTAAGCAAACTCTACCACTGGGCTATATCCCTGGCCTTAATCCCTCATTT
>NW_008357033.1:7051183-7074434 GCF_000622305.1 Nannospalax galili | reverse complement strand
CTTCCTTCCTTCCTTCCTTCCTTCCTTCCTTCCTTCCTTCTTTTCTTTCTAGACAGGGTCTCACTATGTAGTCCCAGCTGGCCTAGACCTCACTATGTCGACCAGGCTATCCTCAAACTCACAGAGATCCACCTGCTTCTGTCTCCTGAGTGCTGGAGTTAAAGGGGTATACCACCACACCCAACTTTACCATGCCTGGTTTCCCATTTATTTGGATATTTTAGTTCTTTCGTCAGAGTTTTCAGTTTTCCACATATAGATTTATACATATTTTGTTAAATTTATTCCTAAATTGTGTTCTTTTGGGGTAAAATTATTCTAAATTACATGTATATCAGCTATAATTTGTCATGCATATTCAGGTTAATTGTATACTGTTGATATGTAAGCAAGCAACCAACTGGGATGGAGATGGGTTTATAATTTGAAGCAAGCAAAGTGGGCTCTAGTTTCACCCCACCTTTGGAAATGAATAAGACAAACAGGTTCCTGGGTAAGAATGGCAGGACCCAGACTATAGGGAAGTCAAGGGTCAAAGTGGTAACTGTTCCTTTAGGCAATTTCCTGGACATAGGGAATCATTGAGGCAAGATGATTAGAGATGATATGTTTAAGAGCAACTGTGTCAGCAATCAGCTGAGTTTGAGCCCCCCCTTTGGCTGTGTGATCTGGGGCAAGTGACTCAACCTTTCTGAGCCTCTTTTTCTACTGTTATAAAATGGAAATAGTACCCCATGAAGTAAGGCTCTCAGCAGAGAGGCTGGCACATGGCAAGCGTGACTGTCAGTAGTGGCAGGGATGGAGACAGCTCCACATTGTTGCCTAAAAGCAACCTGAAGAGTTCTTTTCAGAGACTTCTATTCATGCAAACCCAGGATTCTTGACTTGGATATAGAAAAGAATTTCAGAATGAGCTAGTGTGAAACAGTTGGGATTTATTAAAAATAGAAAGTGGGCCACTGGGATAGTTCAGTGGGTAAAGCCAGTAGCCACCACACAGTGCAGTGTGTACCACAGTCAAAGGAACAGTGGCAGCCGTGATGATTCATTTACTGTCTTATTGACTGGGCTAAGGGGTGCTCAGGTAGCTGTGAGGCCATTGTTTTGTTTGTGTATCGGGGGGTATCTGTGAAGCTGGCTCTGGAAGAGACCAGTATTTGCATCCCTAGACAGATTGAACTGATCTACCCTCACCCTGTTGTGGGTGTCAGTCAGTCCCTTGGGGGTCCCAATATGACAAAAATTTGAGATGGAGACTTCATTCATTCTGCTTGGGCTGGAACCACATCTTCTTCTGCCCTTGGATATGGAAATTCCTGGTTCTCAGGCCTCAGGTTTCAGTTTACAGCCTCTTTAGTCATGTGGGGCCATCTCTGAAGATAATCTCTGACTTGGTGGGGAGCAGTGGAGCAAGGTCTCACTATCTAGCCAAGCCTGGCCTTGAAATTTTAATCCTCCTGCCTCCAACTTCAAGTGCTGGGATTGTAAGCATAAATCACCATATTTGCTTGAAAGTGATGTGAGTTCAAGGGGACACTGAGACAAATTATTAGGGGCAAGTTTATCAGAAGAGTTATTAACCATGGACAGTCAACAGTAGGTGGGGTCTCTGGGGAGCGCTCAAGCCCCACTGCCAGAAACAGATAGACAGCATAGCAAGGGCTTGGGCCCAGCACCACAGAGAGACAAGTTGGGCCTCATGAGCCTGCCTGTAGTCAGGCTTTCTTTTCTTGAGCAGGAGGCCAGGAAGAATGGAAGGAAGTGGGGAGCAGAATGTGTGGCTACCAATACTCACTTTGTTGTAAACGTACTTCCCCAGATGAGAAGTCCTGGCACCTAGAAGTCTGTAAGATTCACAGACAGTGTTCTCTGCAGAGTACCTGTCAGTATTTGTGAAAGGGGAGGGCTGTCCTAGGGATTGTGTCCCAAGCAACAATCTGGTCTGGATTCTAACATTACACTAGTCTAAACCTCTTTTTAAAAAAATTACATTGATTGATTGTTGATTGGCAGAGGGAGGTCACCCAAGTGCCATGTGGAGATCAGACAACTTGCAAGTGTCTATTTTCATTTTCTGCTATGCAGGTCATAGGGATTGATGTGAGATGGTTAGCCTTGGCAACAAATACCTTTACTCACTGTACTGGTATGAGTGAGAATGTCCCCCAAAGGCTCCAAGTATTTGAATGCTTGGTCCCCATTTGGTGACTCTGCTTGGAGAGGGTCATTGAACCTTTAGAAGATGTGGCCATGGTAGAGGAAGCACTTGGGGGGTGGGCTTTGAGAGTAGATAACCACATCCCATTCCCCCTGTCGCTCTCTTCTTCTGGGCCTGTTTGAAGATGTGAGGTCTCAGCTTTCTGCTCTAGCTGCCTCCTATATTTTAAAATAATATATATGGGGCTGGAGAGATGGCTCAGTTAAGCGGTTAAGAGCACTGACTGCTTTTGCAGAGGGCCCAGGTTCGACTCCCAGCACCCACATGGTGGCTACAAACCGTCCTTAACTCCAGTTCCAGGGAAATCTGAAGCCCTCTTCTGACTTCTGAGGCATTGCATGATACGGGTGCACTCACATACGTGCAGGCAACACACTCATACACATAAAATAATAAAATATTTTTTAAAAATAAAATATTTATTTATTGTGTGTGAGGGGGTATATGTTTGTGGGTGCCATGGTGCACATGTAGAGGTCATAAGACAACCTACAGAGTCCTCCCTCCACCATGTGGGTTCTAGTTATTGAACTAAGGTCATAAGGTTGGTGGCAGGTGCCCTTACCTGCTGAGCCATCTCATCAGCCCCTATGCCTTATTTTTTCAGACAGGGTCTCCCAATGAATTTAAAGCTCACTAGTTGGCTAGACTGTCTAATGAACACTCAGGATCTTTCTGTCTCCACCTGTCAATATTAGGATTATGGGGGGGTGGAGAGATGGCTCAGTGATTGGGAGTGCAGACTGCTCTTGCAGAGGCCCCGGGTTCGATTCCCAGCACCTACATGGCGTCTGTAACTCCAGTTCAAGGGGATCCAATGCCTTCTTCTGACGTCCACAGACAATGCACAACACAGGTGCACTTACACACATGCAGTCAATATACTCATATATATAAAATAAAAATAAAATATTTTTTTTAAATATTAGGATTATGGGCTTGCTGCCAGGCTTGGCTCATTTTTGCTGTGGATGCTAGGAATTCAAACTCTAGTCCTCATGCTTGAGCAACAAGTGTTTTACCCGCTGAGCCATCTCCCCAGCCTAAACCTCTTTCTATATGGATAGTGGAATACTCTCTTCTGGACATAGCACCAGCCACTGCCATCTGGAAATCAAATCAGCTGTGACTACCTGCATTCAGGAGACCCTCACAAGATCAGGTCTGATGACATCCTTCTAGAAGGAGAGATGTGGAGGCCGTTAGACTCTTCACCAGATAGTCCAGTCACTTCCTTCCTCCCTCCCTCCCAGCACCCTAGCTGTGCTGTGGTCTCAGGAGATGCTGTAGTATATAGGGGGTGGAAGGGTAACTGAAGGAAGGCTTTATGCAGCTTTTAGGAGATAGTCATCCTTGCTGGGGCAGGACTTCGTGGTAATGCAGCTATTTGGGGGTCACGCATGCTCCCATAAATAAGTCCAATAAATTCATTGGTTCGCCTGGCTGGACTTGGGTGGATTCATTTCTTTGGTCTGTCAGCAGTGCCTTTATGTGGAGTGAATCGACATTTTTTCATGTCTCTTTCCACCCTATTGGTTCTTTTCTGTGGAAAGCGCTGACTCATATCGAGATTTTGTCTGTGGAAGGGGGATAGGTGAGGCAGGTGTGGAGGAGCAGGATGTTCACACATGCTCACCCCACAGGTCCTACCTGCCTCTCACACCCACAGGACAGGTGTGTTGTGGGACACCTGCCCAAGCTTGAGCTGTGCTGAGACACCACTCCCAGGGCCAGTCACTTTCTGGAGTTATTGAGAGAAATCTGTGCTAGAAGCAAGACCTGGCCGGTGGAGATGAGCCCTATCCAAACACTGCTTCTCAGTTCTCAAAATACTCTGAAGAGCCTTCTCTTGGCCAGATGGCTCAGCAGGTAAAGGTACTTGCCACCAATGCTGTCTTGGAACTCGCTATGTATACCAGGCTGGCCTTGAATTTGCAGAGATCTACCTGCCTCTGCCTCTTGAGAAAGTTTAAGTACTTTCTCTTGATCTTCCCCTCTCTCGCTTCCTGCTTTTGTCCTCCATCATGCCTTCTGACTTCTCTCCTTCTCTTTGTATTTGTCAGAAAGGTAAACAATCCATAGTCTCCCCCAACTTTTCTTTTTGCTGTGTCACCTCACCCATGTCCTCACCATACCAGGCGCACACTGTCTCTGAGCCCCAACCCAGCCCCTGCTGCTTCTTTATTCCCAGAGATCACTGAATACTTAAAGGGCAGAGCTGTGCCAGCAGATCCAGTGGCTCCATTGGGACCATGAGGACTGAACAGTCCACAGTATCAGATGCCGTAAGGGAACTCACAGAGTCCTGTTGCTTTGCTACTATTCTGAGTCCAAACTGAGAGGCAGGACCCACAGCCCCTAAACTCCCAAAGAACAGTTCTCCCTCTTTGTTCTAGATACCCTAGAATGCAGCCCCAGTGTCTCCCCACTCCTTTGGATTGTAAGCAAGCACCATAGTGCCCTTGGACTCCCGGCTCCCCTGTCAGCATTGGCCAGTCCCACTTCACCTCATCAATATCCCACTCCTGAAATGCTTTATAAGAATTCAGGCAGCTTCGTATCATTAGTCACTATTACAGCCTGCTTAGTCAGCAGATGGTATTGTTTTCATATAACTGCCATGCCACTTTCGTGCCTAACAAAAATAATTTCTGAAATAACTTCATAGTCTGTATTCCAGTTCCCACACGAGGTCAATGGCGGCATTTTCAGTTAGATATCAGAAGAATATGAGACTCCAGAATTCTTCCAAATTTCCCCTGCTGCCCCTGGCCTGGCTCTGGCTGGCAGATGGGGAGTGTATGCCTCCCTCCCCGAGTCCCTGACTCTGGGTAGCCTGAGCCTCTCCCAGATGTGGTCTTCCTCAGCTCAACTTCTGTTTAAATGTCTCTTGCCTGACCTGGACTAGAGAGATGATTCTGCTGTTAAATGTTAAACTCTTGCTGTACAAGAGTAAGGACCAGAGTTCGAATCTCTAGAAGCCATGTAAATGTCAGATGGCTGTGGCAGCCTGCCTGTAATTCCAGCCGCAGACTGCAGAGACAGGGAATTCCCAGAGCAAGATGGCCATATGGCTGAGTTCTGGGTTTGACTGAAAGACCCCACCTCAATGAATAAGATAGAAGAGTGATGGAGAATGATTCCCAACATCAACCTTGGGAATCACACACACACACACACACACACACACACACACACACACACACAGGAAAATAGAAAAAGAAAAAGAAAATGCCCAAACCCTTTCATTGCTTCATCCAGAACATCCTTCCAGAACCACCTGTATTTTAATTTCATTGTTTTGTTTTGAGGCAGGGTCTCCCTGTAGCCCCAGCTGGCCTGGCACTAGCTTGTAAACCAGGCTGGCCTTGATCTCACAGAGATCCACCTGCCTCTTGCCTCTGCAAGCTAGGATTAAAGGTGTGTGCCACCACACCTGGCATTAATTTCATATTTTTAATATTGCATGTTGATATTTATAATTTTAGGTATTACTTTTAAACTCACAACTTTATATTTATTTATTGGGGTGGTGGGAGAAGGGCACACATACTACAGCCCACATGTAGAGGTCAGAGGACAACTTGAGGGACTTGGTTTTTGCCTTCCACCATGTGAATTCTGGGGATCAAATTCAGAATGTCAGACTTGATGGCAAGTGCCCTTACTCACTGACCCACCTTGCTGGCTCACAACTTTACTTAAACTCACAACTTTACTTAAAATAGTTTATTCGGGGGGGCCTGGAAAGATGGCTCAAGCTGTTAAGAGCACTGGCTGTTCTTGCAGAAGACTCGGGTTTGAATCCCAGCACCCACATGGCAGCTAACAACTGTCCATTAACTCCAGTTCCAGGGGATCCAACACCCTCTTTCTGACCTCCACAGGCACTACATGACATGAATGTACTTACATGCATGCAGGCATAACACTCACACACATAAAAATTTTTTAAATAGTAGTTTTTCAAAGAAAGCATCATGTTGCCATTCAAGATGGAAAACCCTATACTATCTGCCCTAAACTAAAAATGGCTATTAAGCCAGGTGTGATGACACATGCCTGTGACTCCAGCACTCTGGAGGCTGAGGCTGGAGGATCCCAAGTTCCAGACTGGCCTTGAGCCACAAAAGAATGAAAATCAGACAAATGATGCCCCCAAAACACATCTGGAAAGCAGAGCAAAGTAATTACATTCTAATGAAGTACCACCCTGCCAACAGTGCGATCCCAGGGCTCACAATAACTTTATTAAAAGAGGCAAACAGCCGGGGTGTGGTGGCACACACTTGTAATGCCAGCTTGAGGGAGACAGAGGCAGGAGGATTGCAGCAAGTTCTGGCCTAGCCAAGGATACATAACAAGGCCTCAAAATAAAATAGAGAAATGAACAAATGTACCTGAGATTTTCCACTTGATTTAATCATTAGTTTTATTTATTTATTTATTTATTTATTTATTATTTATTTATTTATTTATTTATTTATTTATTTTATGTGTATGAGTGTTTTGCCTGCCAGTATCTAAGTGCACCACACGTGTACAATGCCTTCAGAGATCAGAAGAGGGCATTGGATCCCCTGGAACTGGAGTTATTGATGGTTGTTAGCCACCATGTGAGTGCTGGGAATCTAACCTGGGTCCTCTGCAAGAGCAGTCAGTGCTCTTAACTGCTGAGCCATCTCTCCAGCCCCAGAACCTCTTTCTGATGACATAACTGTGGCACCTGATCCTATACTGGCTGTGATGATGCGGGGGGCCAACACAGGAAAGCCCGCTTCTGTGGAGTAAACTAAGTCCTTTCCAAAAACCACTCCTCCACCCTCGTTTTGTAACTTTTTCACTTGCATCTTGCACTGGAATGGCAGAGTTCCTTTAACTTTCTGACTCAAGGTAGCTCTAGGCAAGCTCCCACTGAGGGATAATGGTTGCCCACATGATGGGCATTGGGTGCTGAGTCTCACTCAGACAATTCTGTGGGTTTTGCTTACTAGAGTAGCCACGAAGGCTGCAGAGTCAGGAGCTGCATCAGACTCCCCTGTAAAGCTCAGGCTGCGCTGGGCCTCAGTGTGCTCATGGTAGACCTGGATGAAGGGGTTCAGGAGCCTGACTTCTGAGTCCAGCAAGGAGGTGGGAGTGGCCCTCTTCACTGTTTCCCTGTCTCCTGGGAAGTCATGTGCTGTGGCCTCTGCAGAACTGTGGGATTCAAAGGCACCCAAATGTAATTCTACGATGTGAGTAGAGGACACCTAGGGCCTAGAAAAGCTTACCTCATAGTTTCATAGGGACCCATCATCATTCCTTCCCAATTCTTTATTTTTATTTTTACTTAATTTTTTTTACTTATTTGTGTTTATTTCATATGTATGAATTTTACCCTCATGCATGTAAATGTGTCATATATGGCCATATGCCCACAGAGGCCAGAAGGGAGCATCAGATCTCCTGGAATTGGGTGCTGGGAACCGAACACAGGTCCTTTATAACTGCAACCAGTGCTCTTGACCACTGAGCCATCTCTCCAGCCCATTTATTTATTTATTTATTTATTTATTTATTTATTTATTTATTTATTTATTATCTATTTACTTATTTGTGAGGCAAGGCCTCATGTAGCCCAGGTTGGCTTCAAACTTATTGTGTAGCAGAGGCTGGCCTTCTGAGTGCTAGAATGACAAATGTGCATGAGCATGCCTAGCTTTCCACTCCAATTCTACCTGCAGGTGAAGCCCTAAAGACTTCAGGGCTTATACTGTTCGGGGTCCGAAGAATTCCCTAAATTGACCTCCCGCACACAGAGTCTCAGTGAAAAGAAGCGCTTTATTGAGGCCAACTGGCTGGGGACACAGTCTCGGGAGCTGTACTGTTACCCCGAACAGTGAAAACACATGGCTTTTAAGCATGAAAACCACGAAAACCACAAAGCAGGGGATTTCTATAGAAACCATACACAGAAGAGCCAGGAAAGGATTTGAACAATCTAAGGCTGATTTCCAGAGCTTTTACCTATGCAGCCATTGGCTAGCTTACCTGGAGCAGAATGTTCTTCCTCTTCTGCCCCAGACCATTCCCATAGAAACCATAAACAGATGTACCAGGAAAGGGTTTGAACAGTGGAGGGGATTTCCAGAGTCAGAAAACACTAATTAAATTCATTAGTGTACACACACACACACACACACACACACACACGATAAAGTATAATGGGGTGCTTATTTATTTTTTTTCCAGAGGCTAGGGAGGTGGTCTGAGGGGCACTGGCTTTCATTCCCCCCTTTTGTTTTTTGGAAATCTTGAATCAAATCATTGATTCATATGGGTCGTCTAGGGTGTTGTAATGGGCCCTCACTGATTCATATGTGGCATCTAGGAGATTGTAATGGGCCCTCATAACCATCAGTTGTACAGCGGAGACCCTTTGTTTAACAAACTTGACTAGAGCATTAAAGATACAGGGTCCAAAGGTTAACAGTGCTATGAAGAGTAAGAGGGGATCAGCCAGAGCAGTGATAAGGGTGGTAAGCCAAGGTGACCAGGAGAATAGGGACTTCAACCAGTTATGGGAGGCTTTTCTAAGCTCTTCTTGTTCTAGGAGACTCTGTTTTACCTGAGCCAGGGTGTCCTTAATCACAACTGAATGGTTGGCATAAAAACAATATGTTTCTCCTAGAGCCATACAGAGTCTGCCCTCCTTAAGAAAAAGCAGGTCTAGGCTCCTTCTATTTTGTAGGACTACTTCAGCTAAGGCGTCTACTTGTTGTTCTAAATAGGACGCGGTGGCATGTAATCTCCTGATATCTTTATCAACTTGTTCACTCAAAACCTTTAAGTTCCGGTCACTTGTGACCCATACTGCTGTCCTGATGGCAGCAGACCCAGCTATCCCTGTCCCCATGAGGAAAGGCACTAAAATGGAGGCTGCCACAGCTCTTTGAGGCCGAGAAAGACCCATATGATGTCTTCCAGCATCCCCTTCACAGTAATAAACCTGGGGCATGACATGTACCAGTACACAAAATTCCTGTCTCCCTATGAAATACTGGGGTGCAAACAAGGGGTTAGGCCAGAGGAGCAAGCAAACCAAGTGGAACGGGTGGGGGGCAGCAATCAATTGGGTGTCTCCTATAGACCAGGTGTTTCTGGGTACAGTATAGGATTGATTACAAACCCCGAGGTAGGGAAAAGTAGTCAAAGGATATTATTTTGACATGAAGCACAGTCCCTGGCCCTTCAGATCCCCTAGGGTGAAAGTAGTTTCCCAGGGACATGAAGCAGTGTCATTCAGGGGCACTACTTTTAAACCTTTTCTTTTTGCAGTGAGGGCAAAACCTATGTAGTAGGGTGGTCAGGGATCCAGGCAGAGCCAGCAGTCTTTGGTCATCTCAGGGTTTGTGTTATTTAAATATTGGAAGGTAGCCTTTATGGTATTTATAAGGGGCTCACCCTTTGGAAGGGGAGGGAAATCTTCATCCCTCAGAGGCATCGTCCTCATAGTCAGGAGAATGGTCAGGCTGGGGACCAATTTAGTTGGAGTTTCTGAAGGAGGGGGAGCTGAATCTGGCTTAAGTTCTGCCAAAGGTCCTATGAGTTGAGGCGGTATGGGTTTTGGAAATTTTTGAACTGTAAATAGGGTTCCAGGGTCCATGCCAGATATGTAGGCCCTCAGTCCCCATGTGTGGCCCATGTCCCATTTCTGATCCATAGTAAAGACATCCCATTGTTTTAGGGTTATGATAAGAGGGTTACAAGTCTTGGGGACCATACAAGACCTGTTTTTTTCCAATTGAATATTAATGTATGGATCTTGTTGCTCCAGTGGATACCATGTCAGGGCCCCTGTTTCACATCCCCAGTGTGCACAGAAGTAACTGTCCTTGTCATCACAATCCCAGTGTTCACTGGGCATGTGTAGAAGGCTGTTCCCAAGGCCTTTTCTGCATCTATGGTGCCGGCTCTGCATCCAGTAGCAAGAAGGGATGTTTGTCTGGATGCTCCTGACATTACTATTGCTACTGATCTGCCAAATGATCCCCCATAGACACTGTGGGCCTCCAATTGTTTTGGGGAGCCCAGTGTTGGCCATAAGGAACACATGTCAGTTTTAAATCAGGGAGCAACTTGAGGGCTAGGAGGTGTGACTTCCATAATAGTTTTTCCTGTTTGTGTATCAGATAATCTCCAAATGTAAGTATGGGGTTGGTAAATTCCCTGGGGATTAGTCCCAAGGGGTAGAGCTAAGAAGAGCAGAGTCATAATTACAGTGGAGAAGTAATAGGTGGGTTTTCTTTTACCAGTCGAAGTTTCAGGGGGTCTTCTGGATGGGGTTGGACCTTCCATTTTTCTTGGTCAACCTGGGCAGGCTTGACGTGTGAGTGATGAATCCAGGTGCTCAGTCCATCTACCTTCACTGCTGTGGGAGTCATTAGGATCACCGTGAATGGTCCTTTCCACCAAGGGGCCAATGTCTACTTCTAATGGCATCTTATCCAGACAATGTTGCCAGGTCGGTAAGGATGTGGAGTGGCTGGAGGCAGTTCATACACATGCCGGATCAGGGGGTGGAGGTGCACCTGTACAGCCTGTAGTGCCTTAATAGACTGGAGGATTTCATGATTAGATATTTCATCCAACAGTTCTGACTTTAATCTTGGGACCAGGGGAGGGGGTCTTCCAAAAAGAATCTCAAAAGGAGTTATTCCCTGAATATAGGGGGAGTTTCTAGCCCTGAGGAGGGCAAAAGGGAGGAGGGTCACCCAGTCTGTGCCAGATTCTAAGAGTAATTATTTAAGGTCTCCTTAAGGGTCTGATTCATCCTCTCTACCTGTCCTGAACTCTGGGGATGGTATGCACAATGTAGTTTCCAATCTGTCCCCAGGGCCTTTGCTAAGGCCTGAATTACCTGAGAGATGAACACTGGTCCACTGTCAGATCCTAACACCAGGGGCACACCAAATTGGGGAATGAGTTCATCTAGCAACTTCTTGGCAACTGTGGTTGCCATTTCCTTTTTTGTGGGAAAGGCTTCTACCCATTCTGGAAAAGTGTCTACAAAAGCCAGTAAATATTTATAAGCAAACTGACTGGGCTTTACCTCAGTGAAGTCTACTTCCCAGTGGACTCCAGGGGCAGTTCCTCTTTCACATTTTCCTGAGGATTTATCATTTTTTGGGTAGGCATTAGTCATCTGGCATGCCATGCATCTGGAGGGGATGTCCTGTATAGTAGCTGTTGAGGAAGGAAACTGGAAGCATCTGGTTAGTAATAATCTGATCTTTTCTTTTTCCCATCTGGGTTCCTTCATGAAGTTGGCGAACTAGCATTTCCCCCAGGTGGCAGGAGAGGATGACCTCATCATCTGAAGTATGTTTCCATCCTGAGTTTGTCATCCTCTTCTGTGTATGAAGGCTTTTCAGGTAACGTAGGATCTGGCAGGGCTAAGAGAGCAGGTTCAGATGGGGATTCTGCTATTTCCTTGGCAGCTTGATCTACCTTTTGGTTTCCTTGGGCCTCAGGTGTGTTGTTCTTTTGGTGTCCTGGGCAATGAATGACTGCCACCCTTTTTGGCATCCATATGACTCTTAACAAATCAGTGATCTCTTGTTTGTTTTTGATAGTCTTTCCTTCTGATGTCAGGAGGCCTCTTTCTCAATAGATGGCTCTATGTACACAGTGGCAAAAGTGTACCTACTGTTGGTGTAAATGTTGACAGTCTTACCCTCTCCCAGTCTTAGTGCCCGAATCAAGGCTATCAGTTAGGCCTTTTGTGCAGAGGTTCCCTTGGGCAGGGCTTCCACCCACAAGACATCCTCCTGGGTGACTACTGCCACCCCTTCATATCTGACTCCATCTCTTATGTAACTACTCCTGTGTGTACATCACCAAGTCAGGGTTCTTCCATGGTATGTTGGTGAGATCAGGTCGGCTTCCCTGGACATGGTGCAGCAGTTCAGAGCAGTCGTGATGTACAGCTGTCTCAGACTCAGTCTCAGGGAGCAGGGATGCAGGGTTTAAGGTACCGGTCACTGCATATGTCAGGAGGGGCACATCTAGTAGGAGAGACTGGTAATGAGTTAACCTTGCATTTGTGAGCTAGCGATCAGGCGGTGCTCTCAGCACCCCTTCAATAGCGTGGGAGGTGGTCACAATCAATTGTTGTCCCAAAGTGAGCTTATGAGTGTCCTTAACTAGGACAGTGGCAGCTATGATCTTCAAACAGGCTGGCCATCCAACTGCTACTGAGTCTAATTATTTTTGAGAGGTAGGCTACCAGTCTCTTCCAGGGGCCCAAAGTTTGAGCAAGTACGCCCTTTGCTACACCAAACTGTTCATCTACATAAAGGTAGAAGGGCCTCGAGACATTAGGTAAGACTAGGGCTGGTGCAGAAGTGAGGGCCTGTTTCAGGTTGTCAAAGGCCTGCTGTTGTTCTTCTCACTAGGAAAATGCTGAGGGTCCCCGCCTTGTTACCCAGCATAGAGGCCTGGCCAGCTCTGCAAAACCAGGTATCCATGGGCAACAATATCCAGCTGACAACAGGAATTCTCTGACTTGCCTCTGATTTTGGGGAACAGGGATGTCCAGGACAGCCTTCTTCCTTACAGAGGAGAGCTTGTGCATACCCCCTTCCAATTGAAACCCCAGATACTGTACCTCCTCCTGGCAGATTTGTATCTTTTTAGCTGACACCTTGTACTCCAGGTGTTGAAGTTCCTTCAACAAGTCTGTTGTAGCCTCTAAGCAAGAGGGACGGTCAAAGGTGGTGAGGAACAAATCAACTATGTATTGCAGAAGAGAAACTTGGGGGTGGGCAGTTCGGAACCCTTGGAGGCCTTCATGCAAGGCCTTGTCAAAGATCGGGGAGAGTTCTTAAACCCTTGTGGAAGCCTTGTCCATGTCAGTTGGACAAACCCTTCTTCAGGATCTTGCCATTCAAAGGCAAAGATGGGTTGACTCCCCTTGTCCAAGGGGATACTGAAAAAAGTATCTTTCAAATCCAGGGCAGTATAAATTGTCCTGTCAGGGTCCAGGGAGCTCAGGAGGGTGTAAGGATTTGGCACTGTGGGGTGTATGTCCATGACTCTCTTATTCACCTCTCTCAGATCTTGCACAGGTCTATAGTCATTAGTCCCTGGCTTCTTCATGGGGAGTGTTCCAAGGAGATTGACAGGGGACTAAGATGCCAGATTCCTACAGTCCTTTTAAGTGAACCTGCATAGAGGCTTGTGCTTCAAAAGATATTGGGTATTGTCATACCTGGACTGGGCTAGCAGTGCCTTCCAGAGAAACCATCATGGGTGGTCGGTGGGCTGCAAACCCTGGGAGATTTCCCTCGGCCCAGGCCTGGGGGATCTCCTGCATCAATTTAGCAGTTACAGATGGCAATTGATCCAGAGGGGGCCCTTCATGAAGACGGTGTTTGTCCTCAGCTCATAGGGTGAGAACAAATCCAGTGGTCTCTGCATTGACCTTATCTTTGTCAAAATGGATTGAGGCAACGAGTTTATTTAGCAAGTCCTGGCCCAGCAGTGGGTAAGGAGAGTCAGGGATGACCATGAAGGAATGTTGAATCTGCCCTGGGAGCAAATTGACAGTTCTCTGAGTAGTCACAGGATAAGAGTGGCTCCCACTTTTAGGGTTAGCCGGGGCTTGGGGAAGGGAGATGAGCCCTGACCCCCTCAGTTACTTAATTCCAGTGCCTTTGAGCTCTCTTATGACATCAAGAGCAATATCCCAAATCCAGTGTCCCAACTCCTTGCAGTAGGCATATTTGTCTCTCTTGAGAGGGTCGTTTTTGGGAGGTGGTCCAGTCTGCCAGTTCTGTTTTCCCAGAGAATATTTTCTCAGGGGGTGTTCTCCTTCTCTTAGTGCCAGAGCTCAAGCTAATTTTCAGTTGTGACATTCCTCACATTCCTCCTGGGACCTTTTGGACTATTTCAAGCAATTCAGAGAGACTCTTACCTTCAAAACTGTCTAGCTTCTGTAACTTTTTGTGGACATCAGGCACTGACTGAGTCACAAAGGCTATGTTTATGGCTCGTTGGTTCTCTGATGCCTCAGGGTCAATAGAAGTGTAGGCTCTATAAGCTTCCATAAGCCTTTCCAGAAACTGTGCTGGAGCTTCTGTCTGTCCTTGCAAAACCTGAATGACTTTTGACAAATTTGTGGGCTTTTTGGCAGCAGCCTGGAGACCCCCTCATAAGAACTTGGCGATAGAATTTGAGTGCCTCCCTACCTTCAGAGGTGTTGGGGTCCCATCTGGGGTGGCATTGAGGAAAGGCCTCCTCAATCTCTGCCAGATTCTCAGTGAATTGGCCATTCTCAGACGGCACCCATTTCTGGGCCTCTGAGAGGATCCGGGTACATTCCACAGTGGTAAAGAGAGTGAGGAGGAGTTGCTGGACATCATCCCATGTGGGATGATGAGTAAGGAAAACTGTCTCCAACAATCCAATCAAGGCTTGTGGTTTTTCAGAGAAAGGAGTTTTTTGCAACTTCCAATTATAAAGATCACTAGTTGAGAAGGGACTATAAACAAGAAAACTATGGCCAGAGGCATCTGGTGGGGCCATAGCATGGAGGGGAAGGATGGCAGGAGTTGCCTCAGGCCTATAGGGCTTTCCTGAATGCATGTGTGGAGGGGTGAGGAGCAGGGGGGTGCTTGGGGAGGGAAGAGAGGCTGGGGAAGGAGGAGAGGCTGGGGAAGGAGGAGGAGTGGTTGGGGGACTGTGAGTATGGAGGAGGATCCAAGAGAGGGTCCTCAGCTGAAGGGGGGAGTCCATCGAGGACCCAGAGACAAGAGGGAGGGTTTTGAGGTAGATGGAGATAAATAGGGTCTCAACCAACTGGGAGGTTTGTCCAAAAGGTAAAAGTAAGCCATGACATAAGGAACCTGATCAGGGTGCCCTGGGCTTCCAAAGATCACAGCCTGTAGAGAAGAAAGCTTGTTAATTTCAAAGGACCTGGTAGAGGGACATCCTACCAAAGGACAGCCACTCAAGGGAAGAGAGGGTCTGGAATTTTCCCAAATAGACAGCGTCTCCAGAGATTGCAGCTGCTTTCTGGAAATCTTTAAAATGAGAAAGAATTAGGTCAAGGGGAGTATCTTCAGATGAAGGAGTCTGACCCATAATGGAAAAGAAGAGGATTAATCCAAACAGACCAATGAGAACCAGACAAACAGGAAACAGAGACTTGAAACCAGAACTACTCAAAATAAAAGCGCTGTGCATCGGAGAGTTGCTGCATGTTTGATTGTTGCTGTGGGAGTGACTAGGGTCAATGCCAAATGCCCGAAGGCCACAGACAATCAACCAATCAGATGGAGGGTTGTGGCGTCCCCTGTCCTGCAGCTCAGGGAGTAATACCGCATCCAGTTTCTCCCCCTTGAGCCCCCAGAAGTCCGGACAGTCAGAACAGAAACCAAAACAGACTCACCACGGAAAGAATCAGAACTGAACTCTCCAAGCACCAGACGGAGGACAGAAAAACAGTCCAAGGATCTTTTAGGGAATCCCGGACGAGCCCCCAAAATGTTCAGGGTCTGAAGAATTCCCTAAATTGACCACCCAGACACTGAGTCTCAGAA
Source organism: Nannospalax galili (assembly GCF_000622305.1). Classification (NCBI taxonomy): domain Eukaryota; kingdom Metazoa; phylum Chordata; class Mammalia; order Rodentia; family Spalacidae; genus Nannospalax; species Nannospalax galili. Next base: position 7,058,633 of record NW_008357033.1, on the reverse strand, counting down.
AAAGAAGCACTTTATTGAGGCTAACTGGCTGGGGACACAGTCTTGGGAGCTGTACTGCTACCCTGAGCAGCGAAAACACATAGCTTTTAAGCATGAAAACCACGAAAACCACAAAGCAGGGGATTTCTATAGAAACCATACACAGAAGAGCCAGGAAAGGATTTGAACAATCTAAGGCTGATTTCCAGAGCTTTTACCTATGCAGCCATTGGCTAGCTTACCTGGGGCAGAACGTTCTTCCTCTTCTGCCCCAGACCATTCCCATAGAAACCATAAACAGATGTACCAGGAAAGGGTTTGAACAGTGGAGGGGATTTCCAGAGTCAGGCGGAGGGCAGTTTTTTGTTTTTTTTTCAGAGGCCAGGGAAGGGGTCTGAGGGGCACTCTCCTTCAATACCTGGATATAGTTCCTGGCCTCTCCCTACCCACCTAAAAACTTTTAAAATTTATTATTCCTGGGGGAAAAGGGCACAGGTTGGCAGGCATGGAGGATGGAGGACAACCTTGTGGAGTTGGTTCTCTTCTTGCACATGGGTTCTGGGGAGTGAACTCAGGTCTCCAAACTTGGGTGGCAAGGGCCTTTACTTACTAAGCCATCTCAGCAGCCCTCCCTCCCCACTTTCTTTTTATTTAATTTTTCTGGTATATTTTTAATTGAATTTTTTTGTATTTCATACAAAACATCTTAATCATCTTTATACTCCCTCCCCTATCCACACCCTCCCTTCCCATTTTTTTTTTTGTCTTTTTGAAGCAGGGTCTCCCTGTAGCCCCAGCTGTCCTGGAACTCACTATGTAGACCAGGCTAGCCTTGAACTCACAGAGTTCTGCCTGCCTCTGCCTCCCAAGTGCTGGGACTACAGGCGTGCACCACCATGCCCGGCTTTCACTTTTTTTTTTCTTTTTTAATATTATTGTTCCTATTTTATGTGTAGGAGTGTAAGAGCACCCATCACACAATGCCTGTGGAGGTCAGAAGAAGGCGTTGGATCCCCTGGAACTGGAGTTATGGATAGTTGTTAGCTGCCATGTGGGTGCTGGGAACTGAATCCAGATCCTCTGCAACAGTAGCCACTGCTTTTAACCACTGAACCATCTCTCAAACCCTTCCTCCCCCCTTTCTAATGGCGCTCTGGTCCCCAGGAAAGAGGGATTTCCCTTGACTGTCCCTATGCTCTTTGCTTTAAGGAAAGCCTTTTCCCTTCCTTGAAATCCAGATGCTGATTCCTCTAGGACCAATAGCATATACTTGGCTTCTCTTTTTTCCTTCCCTTTTAGAAAAACAGTATTGGCATTCAAAGGAGGGAGCTGCAGAGAGTTTGGTACCTGAATCCCCAATCTTTTCTTCTGTGTTTTTTGGGGGATTGCAACATCTTGATAAATCACTCAAGTTGGCCTCAATCCTTCTGCCTCAGCCTCCAAGGAGGGATTCCAGGCACATATCAACACATCTGCTTTTGAACCTCCACGTTTTACTGGCTTGTTATCATTGTGTGACCTCAACCAAGTTAGCATTCTTGGGCCCCAGGTCTCCCTGAAGTTTGTTGTGTAGCAGCTGTTCTTGGTCTGGAGGAAGCTACCTCTTTTCCCAAAGCAGGGTCCCTTGGAGGGTGGCCCTTCCCTGGTGCAGTGGCCTGTCTTTCCTGCTTAAGGTCCACCTGTCTTTTCTGACTTTGGTGAGGGCTGGAGCCTCTGACTGCAGCACACACCATGTGGGCTAGGAGAGAGAAGCAGGAAGGACAGCTTCTTCCTCAAAGTGCTGTGAGGGCTGGGGGCAAGGAAGAGGGGGTGGGAGCTGGGTTGTGGTCCTACCTTGGCTCCCAAAGTCCTTGCACACCCACAGGCAAGTCACATTGACCTCTGGGCCTGGGCTTCCTAACCTGTAAAGGAGCTTAAGCCAGACCCTTTAGGAGCTGGAGGCATGGCTCACCTGTAGAACCCCTGCCTAGCATCAGCCAGTGTTGGGCTGGATGGGGGTGTGGCTCAGTAATGCCTTTGCCTCTTTTGCAGGAGGTCTTGCATTCTATTCTCAACCTTGGAAGGTGGGTTGGGGGAGGGTGGGGGAAGCTGTTCAGTCTGCTTCTCTGCTGTGAATAGACAAGAAAACAACTACTCAGCACTTTCAAAGGGTGGCCTGTGGATCAAGGGAAAATATCTGCACAGCACACAGCTGACAAAGAATTCAAGTCTGCCCTATATTAATGAACAATCCTATGTGGTGGTGCATGCCTTCAGTGCCAGCACTGGGAAGGCAGAGGCAGAGGCAGTTGGAGCTCTGTGAATTCAAGGCCAGTCTAATCTACATAGGGAGTTCCAGGCCAGCAGGGGCTACAGGGAGACCCTGTTTCAAACAAAACAAAAGCCTGTAACACAATAGCAAAGGTATGAACTGGTACCTCACCAAAGAGAAAGTAAATAAGCATGGGAACATCATTAGCCATTAAGGAAATGTCTATCATTTAGACAATGGTATCAATCAGAACGGTTACTGGGTTGGGGGTGTGGCTAATGGAACAGGGCTTATATAAGGCCCTCAGTTTGATCCCCAGTGCCACAAAGAGGCAGAGGAGAAAGCTCATGCTCAAAAGGTAGATTTCAGTGGCACAAACAGGAGCTTCTAAGCCTGTGGATCAATTTGGAGTTCCTTCACAGAAGTGTGGGACGGGAGACCCAGACATGTGACCTTGTGAAAAATCATTTTATTTCAATTTTTGCATCTATGAAATGGGTACAATACTCTCTGATTTAGAGGTGTTTTTTTTTTTTTTTTTTTTTTTTTTGACAAGGTCTCACACTATAGCCCAGGTTGGGCTGGAACTCATTGTGTAGACTAGGCTGCCTTCTAATTTGTGGCAGTTCTCCTGCCTCAGCCTCCTGAGGGTTAGAATTACAAGCATGAGTCACTATATGCCCGGCTTTAAGAGTTAAATTAATAGATCCTTTCAGAGGGTGAAGTAGGCTCTGCCTTTCTGGGAGGGTGTGAAAATTGATTCCCCAGGTGTTCACAGTAGGTGAGCCTTCCTGTCTCTCTATACAGGGTATATATGTCAGACCCAAGTATTTGCTGAGGGCTTCTGACAAGCCTCATCCCAAGAACACCAAGACGCAGAAAAACTGGCTGTCACTGGCTTCTTTTACATAAGCATCTTTTCCCTGGGTAGGAGCTGCTTCCTCCATTTTAACAGAGGCTGAGCTGCCTAACTGTTGTCTATAGAGCACACGTGCCTACTGAGTCAGGGTCCTGGCCAGCAGTTTTGGAATGCAGGGAAGCCGGAAGTCAGGCTCAGCTGCTGAGCTGGCTCCCAGGGACTGTCACCTGTGCTCCATGGTGGGAGGTTATGGCATGAATCACCTATACCCTGGACACTGAGGTCACCCAGTGGAGCTGACTTGGGGTGGGGCTCCCTGACTCCTCACACAGGTCTGTCCAGAACTGTGACATTTGTGCCTGTGGAGGTAAGAAATGCCCTGCAGTGATGATGCCCTGCAGTAATGTATCCATCCTGCTCCAGGTAAATACCCAAGCAGGTTCTGCAAGAGGGACAAAGAGGAAAGTGCCTTGTGCCAGAACTAGGGGGTAAACCAAAGATATGGAATAGCTTTGGGGGAGCACTTTCTGTGTGCCAGGTATTTAAACTTTCAGGTACTATAAACCTTCAAACTAGTGAGTTTCACATGAGCAGGCATCAGTGCAGTTGTGTTAAAACACAGACTGAGTCCCACCACTTCTGATTTGGTAGGGCTTTGCATTTCTTTGGGTTTTTTTGTTTGTTTGTTTGTTTTTGGTCTTTCTGAGATAGGGCCTCCCTGTAGCCCCAGCTGGCCTGGAACTCACTATGTAGACCAGGCTGGCCTTGAACTCAGAGATCTGCCTGCCTCTCCCTCCCAAGTGCTGGGGCTACAGGCGTGTGCCATCACACCCTGCAGGGCTTTGCATTTCTAAGAAATTTCTAGATGACTCTGTATCTGCTGGTCTAGTGAGCACATTCTGAGATTAATTTTTGTTTTTTTGGAGACAGAGGTTCTCTATGTAGCCCGGGTTAGCTTGGAACCCATTATCATCTTGGCTTAGCCAGCTGAGTGCTGGGAATATAAATATGTACCACCATACACAGTTTAAGAATACCTAATTTAGTTCAACCTCCTACAACTGCTTAATCTTACAAATCACTAGGGGCAGAAGGCTTCTTTCCTATCGTATCAGCCTATTTTATTTCTAGCAAGTTCTTATTTGGAAGATGGGACTTTTTCTGTGTGTTTGTGTTGAGCTGAAAGCGGATCATCCAGGCTCTCCCCTGTGGCCCATGGACTGCACGGCCTAATCAGAAAAAAGTCATTGGAGGAGGGTGGAGGCTTAACAATTAGTACAAGGACCTCCCTCACCCCCACATTCTCACTCCACACCCTCACCCCCATACCCTCACCCCCACATTTCTGAGACCTGTGGGCTCCACTCAATTAACCCTGTCCAGTAGAGATTATCATGCATTCTATCTGGAAATTGTGTAGCTACTAAATTTTTAAAAATATTTTCTGTCACGCCATCTCCAATGAAGCCCGCGTGAGATCCTCCGTGGGTTGAGGCTGGAACTTCAAGGAAGGTTGCCTCTTGGAATTGGTTGTGATAAGAAACATGCAGTGTACCTGGCACACTCTTACTTGCTATTAACTTTCTAACTGTCACTATATCTTGGGCTTTCTGGGGGCCCAGAAAGTGCCTGGTGTCCTTGGCACCGCTATCACTGCCTTTATTGAAATCCTTTAATCATCCTAGTTCAGATGCACCATTATTAACAAAAGATATTTTAATGAGAGATATTTTAGACATAGTGAGAAGTGATTAAGCAGAGTTAATGCTGGAAAGTCCAGGGAATAATAGATTTTTAGAAGAGAGACATAGATGAGTAAATATAGATAGAAGAAGGGTTTCTTGGTATTCATTACAATTCATGGATAAATTGGCAAGATTAAGACCACCTTGGTGTCTTTTGATAAAAGATCAACAAGAGAGCATTAAAAGGCAACTACAGACAGTAGTTAAGGATTGGAAAAATAGCTGGGAAAGATGGTTTCATAGGTCCCTAACATGGGATGATTTTTTAGGATCTAAGGGGTTAAAGAATGACTTGGAAGCCCGGTGGCCCACTACAAATAAGCAAGGAATGTTATCAAATAGTTAAAAATGAAATATCATGCACAGTTGATATTGAAAGTACTTGGTGGTTTAAGGTCATTCTGACCTTTTTTTGTAATCTTTGCTGTATATATTTCAAACCTTGCAACTGCACAGATTACACTCAGACTTTCATCAAGCTCCTTTGCGTCTGTTTGTCACTCGCTGACTCCTTGTCCACCCTCTCGACGACCCTGTTCCCATCGGACTGAACTGCCCCGGTCTGGGCTGGTCCATTGCAATTTTCATTTATTATTTTTATTTTATGTGTGTATGCATGTATTGCCTACATGTATGTAGTGCACCCATGTCATGCAATGCTTGAGGAGTGCAGAAGAGGGCAGAAGACCCCCTGGAATTGGAGTTATGAATGGTTGTTATCTGCCATGTGGGTGCTGGGAATCAAACCTGGGGCCTCTGTGAAAGCTGCCAGTGCTCTTAACTGCTGAGCCATCTCTTCAGCCCCAACTACTAAAATTTTTAAATTTCCAACAGCTACATTAAAAATAGTGAAAGTTGCCAGGCTGGTGGCACACACCTTTAATCCCAGCACTCGGGAGGCAGAGGTAGGTGGATCTCTGTGAGTTCAAGGCCAGCCTGGTCTACATAGTAAGTTCCAGGCCAGCTGGGGCTACAGGGAGACCCTGTCTCAAAAAGACCAAAAAAAAAAGTGAAAGTTTAGGCATGGTGGCACATACCTTTAATCCCAGCACTTAGGAGGCAGTGGCAGGAGGATTTCTGTGATTTCAAGGCCAGCCTGGTCTACATAGTGAGTTCCAGGTCAGCTAGAACTACAGAGAGACCCTGTCTCAAAAAGACAAAAAAAAAAAGTGAAAGTTTTTTTTTCATTTTGTCTTTTTTTGTTTTTTAAATATTTTATTTATTATTTTTATTTTATGTGTATGAGTGTATTGCCTGCATGTCATGCAGTGCTTTCGAAGGTCAGAAGAGAGCATCAGAGACCCTGGAACTGGAGTTACAGACAGTTGTTAGCTGCCATGTGGGTACTGGGGATCAAACCTGGGTCTTCTGCAAGAACAGTCAGTGTTCTTAACTGCTGCACCACCTCTCCAGCCCTCCCCCACCCTTTTTAAGATTTTATCTTTATTTTATGTGTATGGGTATCTTGCCTGCATGTACGTGTACCTGTGTTGTGCAATGCCTGTGGAGGCCAGAAGAGGACCGCCATATGGGTGCTGGGAACAGAACCTGGGTTCTGTGCAAGAGCAGTCATGCCCAGTGCAAAAAAATAGTGAAAGTTTTAATAACATACTTTATTTAATGCAGTATATCCAACATTAATTCACTTTAACATCATAAATGCTAAAAGAAAAAAGAATGACTTATTCTCTATTTTTTCATCCAGCCTTTGAAATCCAGCATTGCATTTTACACGTCCTGCACATCACATTCTGCTTGCCTCAGTAACCAGTCCTTGGAACACCTGTGGCTGGTAGGCCTGATTTCCTCAGCACACCCATGAACTTCCTGTGAGCCTGACTCCATCTCCCTGAAGTGAGTCACACTGCTGGATGCCTGTCCCACAAGACATCCTCACTGGCTCATCAATTGCATAACCATCAAGTGCTGTATCAGACATGGACTTGACCATGTGATTCCTCATTGTCATCAGGTTCCCATCTAGTTCCTTGGTGTGACTTGAGAGCCCCTTTCTCCCTGGCTTCCCCTTCCTGGATTGTCCAGTCCAGACCCTGCTCATCCAGACCAGAGGCCTCCACTCATGCCACATGAAATGATCTCTGTGTGTCCTCAACACCAGTGGTCAATGGTGCCTCTTGCTTCGAGTGTCCCCTGAGCTAACATTTCAGGTCATTCATTCAACACAACTGACTAAACAGTACAGGCTAGTCACTGTCCTGAGGAAGTCTGAGAAATAAGAGAATAAAAAGTCCTATGGGAAACAGGCTGGGACAGAGAGGTGAAGCTGGGGTGACTGTTCTACTCAGGGTGGTCAGGGAAAGCCCCTGGAAGATAGAGACCTAAGAAGTGAAGGAAGGATCCAGGTGGCTTTCTAGGGGGATAGTGTTGTAGATAGAACAGCCAGTTCAAAGGCTCTGAGAAGGGTGCTTACCTGGGTTATTTGGAGCACATACCAGTGTGGCTCAGGCCAAGGGTGCCGGTGCCAGCCGGCCAAGATGGACAGTACCTGAAAGGGGGAGTGAGGATTGAAAGAAAAGAACAAGAGACAGAAAAGATGCTTGGGAGGACTGACAGTGAATACTGCAGCCCCGGTTTATTTCAGCTCTGCCTTTTTAT
>NW_008357033.1:7013619-7051063 GCF_000622305.1 Nannospalax galili | reverse complement strand
CAACAGCTGTTTTCCCCACCTGTATCTGAGGGTCAAGGAGCGGTCAGATCAAAGGCTTCTTTGATCTTTTTGTTTACCACTGTTGCCTCCAGGTCAGGTATTGTGAGGCTCTCCATATAAACACATTCCTCCTGAATAGGCAGATTAGGTACTGGTATGCATAACACAAACTCAGTAAACAAGGCTGCCACAGCTCAGTGTACATAATAGACTAGCAGCTCCCAACACAAGGGAGAAAGAAAGCCATTGGAGTCAAGGTCTGTGTGAGAAGAGTGGGGCAAATGGCAAAGACCTTTGTGAGAACAAGCTCTGCTGGGGGCTGGGAAGGGTGCTCTGCAGTGGGGATGGAGTTGGACAGGCTGCCCTATTGAGAGTAATTCAGAGAACAGGAACAAGGAAGAGTGATGGTGCTGCTTAGACCCACATGGTGGCTGTGGTCATGGATGAGGGGCAGGATTTGGGACACATTGGAGGCAGGCCAGCAGGCCTTCCAGTATAGGTTAGATATGTACTAGGCATGAGAGACCAGTCAAGGGTAACTCTGAGAGCTTGGCTCGAGCTTAGGGTCTGAGTGGCCCCTTTGCCAGGAAGCCCCCCTGGCAGCTCCCAGCTCCTGGTCTTGCCTGTCTCCTCCATGCTTGCTAGGTGACTGATGAGCAAGTGCAAGGCAGAGGCAGCCCTGTGTGAAGTCACCCCTGGTTTTCCATTTGTTCTAGACATGTGGCTGCTCTCCTGACCTGCTTCTAGCTTTGGCCCAATTTCTTCCACAGGGGAAACACTGTCCCAGCTTTCAGCTGGTCTCAGGCTCCTCAGCACCTGACTCCTTTGCACCAGTCCAGCCTGAGCCTCCAGGGGCAGCAAGCATGGCAGTGTCTTTCAACTTGCAGGGCAGGTCAAGACAATTGGCTGAATCATGGGTGAATCAGCCTCCCCAGCAATGGGGTGGCACCAAGACACACCCCCAATTCCTCCCTTCCCAGAGCTTGGTACAACTCAGGGTAACCCAATAGACTCAGCATCACTGCCTCTGAGACCTCAAGGGTACAGTGATCCTGTGGGATGCAGGGGTGTATCTATCTCCATCTGTCCTTCCTGGGGTTTTGGAGGAAGAGGCAAGTCAGTCAGGAAGGCCTGGGGGCTGATAGCACCTCAGGAAGGAATGCCACCGCACCCGGGTGAGCCAGTGGGGCCCAGGGGTAACGTCACAGCTGCCACGCCCTTTGCTGTCAGGAGTACTGTGGCCTGTCCTTCTTCTGCCTGGCCACATTCACACAGTCTGCACAAGCTTGCCTTGCTGCTCACATGAGCCCAGGGACCTCAGGTAATGGGACATGGGACCGGGCAAGGCGGGGGGATGGGGTGGGGTGTGTGTGGCTTTTAAGGGGATCAGGAAATGGCTAGTCTTAGGCTTGATACTGTATGAGTCTTTGGTGGGCCTGGGTTGAAATCCCAGCTCTGCATCTTCCTCACTGGCTGGGGCCCCTGGGTCTCCATCATGGATAAAGTTTGGGGGAGGATGACAAGTATTTACCGCCTATGGTTTTGACTCTTCCACCAGCCTAGAACTGCTCATTGTCCATGACCACCTCCGACTCTATTGCTGGGTTCCTGTGGGACTTTCAGAAAACCCCTTGATCTCACTGAGCGTCAGTTTCCCTATTTGGAGATGAAGGGTCTGGCTAGGTCTTTATAGGTGCTTCTCACCTTGTTATGATGGAAACCAGGGCCTTAAGAATGTGAAGGGTTCCTCTCCAGAGGTCCCAGCCTCTGCCCTGGCTTAAGTCAGATAAACATACCATCTGCTCTCCTAGAGGAGGAAACCCTCCTGGACCCCAGTCAGGCTGAGAGACTCAGGAGGACCCAGACTGAAAGGCACTTGAGGTAGAAAAATGCTGAGGGAGGATTAGAGGCAGGCCCTGCAGCCAGGCAGAGCCTCCTATCTAGTGGAAGAAGCATCTGGCAGACCTTAGGGAGCCTCACCTAGTCTTCTAGGAGCCCTTCCCAGGATAGCCATCCTTACCCTGAGGCCTCTGCCTAGGGCATCCTGGTCTTCAAGCCTCCAGCCTGTCTTTTTTCTTTTCTTTTCTTTTCTTTTTTCTTTTCTTTTTTGAGATAGGGTTTCCCAGTAGCCCCAGCTGGCCTGGAACTCTCTATGTAGACCAGGCTGGCCCTGAACTTACAGAGATCCACCTGCCTCTGCCTTCCAAGTGCTGGGATTAAAGGTGTGTGCCACCACACCTGGCTACCAGCCAGTCTTTTAAAGGGGACAGTAAGGCTATTATGGCCCAGAATGCTTACTGTTCTGCTCTGTTTAGAAACTACCCAGAGAATTCAGAGCCCTCATTAGAGGTCAAGAGTGTGTGTTAGGGAAGCACAGTCAACAATAATATGCGGGGTGTATTGTTTAGGGCCCAAAGCAAACAGACCTATAAGAAATAGACTCTCCTGGCTCTGACAGAACTCAGTGACCTGGGCTCTAAAATCCTCCCTAAGCTGCCTTCTCAGCTACCTCTTGCATATACAATAACCCCTGTGATATTCTGATTCTCTCTCTCTCTCTCTCTCTCTCTCTCTCTCTCTCTCTCTCTCTCTCCCTCCCACCCCCTTCAATCCCAAAATATCTTTAGATATCTTTAGTAAACCATATGTGACAACACATACCTGTAGTCCCAGTACTCAAGAGGTGGGATCAGGACAATCAGGGGTTCAAAGTTATCCTCAGGCACATAGTTAAGTTCAAAGCCAACCTGGGCCACATGAAACCCTGTTTTATCCCCTACTGTCCCCAAATGAAAACTATTTGCAGATGAATTTAAATGCCATAACCTTTGACTCTTTACAGGGGAGGAGTCAGTAGATTTCATATATTCATTGACTTGCACAACTGTGACTCTCAATTTTAAGTACTTACCTTTGTTTCCAAATATTTTATTTTTTATTTTTTTAATTCAAAGCACTTTTCCGAAGATAGAGCTCATGTGCCCCAGCAGGCAGCTTCTACTCACCCCCGACTCCAAGAACTAATCACCTTGCTCCTATGGATGTGGCTGGGCATTTCAAATTTTGAAAAATTGGTGCACGCCTTTAATCCCAGCACTCGGGAAGCAGAGGCAGGCAGATCTCTGTGAGTTCTACAGAGAGACCCTGTCTCAAAAAGACCATAAAAAAAAAAAAAAAAAAAAAGAAAAATTACATTTATTTATTTGTGTGTGTATGTGTATGTATGTGGACACACCTGTGCCATGATATGAGTATGGTGGTCAGAGGACCACTTGTGGGGTCAGTTCTCTCCTTCTACCATGTGGATCCTGGGGATTGAATTCAGGTGTTCAGGCTTGAAATCAAGCACCTTTTACTAGCTGGCCCATAGCTGGGCATTGCATAATATATGGAGTCATACCATATGTGGTCCTGTCTGACCTCTTCCACTCAGCATATGTTGTCAGTACTCACCCACATTGCAGTGTGGGTCATTCTTCCTTCCCCTGGATTGCTGAAATTCCCATGTGTTTATGCCACATTGTGTGTTTCCATCCACCACCTTGTGAACATTGGGGTTGTTGCTACTTTTTGACTATTTTGAATGATGCTTCACAAGCATTGTGTGCAGGTCTCTGTGGATACAGGTTTTCTGTTTTATACAAACATATATATGTATATGTATATATATATAAATAGTATGTACATATGTATATATGTATGTATGTATGTATGTATGTACACTTGCCATGGCATTCATGTGGTGATTGGAGGACAACTTGCTGGAGTTGGTTCTTTCTTTCTATTATGTGGATCCTGGCAATCAAACTTAGATCATCAGGTTTGGTTGCAAGTGTCTTAACTCACTAAGCCATCTCATTGGCCCAGTGTCCGATTCTTATGAATATATTAGGAGTGGAATCCTGGCTCAGCTGGTGACTATGGTTAGCATTTTGAGGGACCACCAAACTGTTCTCCAGAGTCGCAGCACCATTTTATATTCCCATTGAAACATATGAAGATTCTAACTTCTCCTCATTCTTGTCAGCACTTGTTACTGTCTTATTTTAACCATGCTAGTGGCTGTGAAGTGGAATCTCACTGTGGTTTTGCTTTGCGTTTCCCTAATGAATAATGATATGGAGTTCCATTGGTCATTTGTTTGAGAAACATCTGTTCATATCCTCTGCCCACTTTTACACTGGGTCATTTTATTGTTGAGTGGTTGGTATGGGCATGCCTCCTTGTCTATGAGAGGATTGGAGGTCGGAGGAAGCCGTGCAATGTGCCTGTGGTCTCGAAATAAGTGTGGAGTTCGAGGTGGGGCTCAGTCCAGGTTTGTCCCATGTTCAAAAGTAGACAAGCATGTGCTCTGGGTTCCTCCTTGCTGGGGTGTTGTTGAGAGAGAGAGAGAGAGAGAGAGAGAGAGAGAGAGAGAGAAACAGACAGAAGAGAAGACAGGTACAGACAGACAGAACCAGGGAGAAACAAGTGGTGGGACAGGGAGAGAAGAGACACAAGCTAAGTCTGCAGACAGGCAAGCAGCTGGTATGACACCCAGCTAGATCAGCCGGGGCATGCCTTTGAAGAAGCTCTGTTTTTAGTTTCTTCCCCAACAGCCTTCAGATTTATCTTTGGAATTTCAATAGAGGGCATATTCTCCTTTAGTTTTCCTTAGTTGAGTTTTTTTGGTTATTGTTTATTTTCTTCTGTTTTTGATACGGAGTCTCCCTGTAGCCCCAACTGGCCTGAAACTAGCTATGTAGACCAGGCTAGCCTTGATCTCACAGAGATCTACCTGCCAGTGCCTCCTGAGTGCTGAGATTAAAGGTATGTGCCACCATATCTGCCCTAGTTGCTTTCTTTTTAAAATTTTTATTTATTATTGTTATCATTATTATCTATTATCTATTATTATTATTATTGTGTGTGTGTGTGTGAGAGAGAGAGAGAGAGAGAAGGGAGAGAGCAAGCTCCTATGGAGGTCAGAGGACAACATTGTCAAGTCAGGTCTCTCCTACCCTCTCCTAGCTTTACATGGGTTCCAGGGGTCAAATTCAGGTTGTCAGGCTTTCACAGTAAGTGCTTTTACCTGCTGAGCCATCTCACCAGCCCTCTCCTTTAGTTGTTTTTTTTTTTTTTTTTTTTTTGGTCCTTGATATGGGTCAAATTCTGATTAGAGTGAAAAACCCAAAACAGGAATAGCATTCCCTAGTGTTAACTTAGCTCTAAGGATCTGGAAAGCAACAGCGGTCCAACTGGTTTTTGTTGCTGTCTTCTTTTTCTAAGATATTATTTATTTTTACTTTGTATGTGTGAGTGTTTTGCCTATATGTATGTAAGTGCACCACATGTGCACCCGGTGCCTGCAGAGGCCAGAAGAGGGTGTCAGATCCCCTGGAACTGGAGTTAAAGACAGTTTTTAGTGGTCATGTGGATGCTGGGAACTAAACCTAGGTCTTCTGGAAGAGCAGCCAGTGTTCTTAATCATTGAGCCATCTCTCCAGTCCCTGTTGTCTTTTTGAGATAGAGTTTTGCTGTGTAATTCAGGCTGGTCTCAAACTTGCAATCCTCCTTCTTCAGCCTCCTGAGTGCTGGAATTATGGATGTTTGTCACCATCCATGGTCCTGCCCAATTTTTAGTTGTATGCTTATCTCAAGAGAAAGGTTAAAATGAGGTTTATCTAGGTGACAGAGTGCTTGCCTAGCATGCATAAGGCCCTGAGCTCCACCCTTATCACAGAGCAAAATGATAAAAGAAGTAAAGGGAAGATGAGGGCAGAAGAGGGGAGAGGAAAAGGAGAAAGAAAAGAGAAAGATGCTTTGGGAACCTCTAGCACATCCATATGCATGCAGTTACTAGTTACGGGTGCTCCCCATTTTAGAATAATACCTCTAAAAATATTTAACCTATAATGCTTCAAATCAGGGAGTGTGGAATTTGGGCCTCTTCATTGGCTAGTGATGTATAGCCCAGTACTCCCTGACAGCACTGGGTAGGGCATGAGCCCCAGATTCCCATCAGCCATGCATTAGAGAGGGGAGACATCCAGCAGTCTGTGTGCTGTGTGGTTGAGCTAATGAGTGGTCAGTTCGATATATTAATGCATTTTCAACTTACCTTTAGCTTACAATGTGTTTTTCAGACCCAACCCCACTGTAAGCCAATGAGTGCTCATGTCTATGTATGAGGTACCACGTGCTCACATCCCAAGGCCTGATACCACAGGGAGTAAACTTTGCTGTGGATAGAGGGTGAAGACCCACCTGTCTGACAGTTTTCTTGCTACTGGTCCAGCAAGTAGTTGTGCGGTGAGAGCCCCTCCAATCATTGTGCTCAACATGGTGACAAGGCTGGAAAAGGACTGGGATAGGCACAGGGACTGGGTGCATTTTTCCTGTTCTCCTGTTCTTCCATGATTAGCACTATCTCCAGTCGAGGTTTCTTTGCAGTGTTTTCTCTGAAGGTTTTCTCTGAAGCCACTTGTCCACACTTGAGGCTGATTCAGTGATGGCTGTTTAGACTGAGCCTCACATTCATCCAATGGGGCTGCATCCTTCCCTGCATTGTGGGGCTCCCCACTGGCCTTGAGCACCCTGCATAGGGCCTTGTGTGCACTGCCTAATGTGGGCTGAGGGTGCACATCAGGGCTGCGCAAGTGCTCTTAGCTGTTTTTTGGAACAATTTAGTAGTGAGGGAACTGGAGAGACAGCTCAGTAAAAACACTTGCTGTGCAAGTGTGAGGACCACAGCTCAGATCTCCAGATCCAACATAAAAGCTGGGTGGGCATGGTGGCCTACCCATAATTCCAGCCTTAGAAGGCAGAGATAAGGAATCCCAGAGAAAGCTATTAGTGAGACTGGTCATATTGGTGAGCTCTGGGTTTGATTTTGAGACGCTGCTTTAATGAATAAGGTGGAAGAGGGATGGAGGATGATTCCTGATATCGACCTTGGGCCTCCACATTCACACCCACACTCACACCCACACATATATGAGCCCATACATATATACATATGCACCACACACACACACACACACACACACACACACACACACACACAAGAAAATGGAAGAAAAATTAGTTTAAAAAAATGAGGGCCAGGCGTGGTGGCACACGCCTTTAATCCCAGCACTCGGGAGCAGAGGCAGGTGGATCTCTGTGAGTTCAAGGTCAGCCTGGTCTACATAGTGAGTTCCAGGACAGCTGGGACTACAGGAAGACCCTGTCTCAAAAAAACCAAAAAAAAAAAAACCAAAAAAAAAAAAAAACCAGACCATTTGCTCCTGCACTCTGGAGAGGTTTATTTGAGAAACTAAGATTCTGAGCTAAGGACCTGGTCATCATCTGCTGTGGCTCATGAGCTTGTCATGCCACATGACTATGCTCAGGGACACCCCAAAGCAGTTCTGAGAGAATTTATATAATGAGTACGAAACTGCCCTGGTGATACCCACAGCCCCCTGACTGTTGGGGATCCTGCCCCAACACAGGAGCTGGGGAAAGGGAGATGAGCTGTCTGCGCATTACCCGCAGCCTTCCCGGGAGACAATCAGACGCAACAGGGAGCCAGTCAAGCAGGAACTCGTTTATTGCAGGCATTACAGGGCTTATGAAGGCAAAAACCACAAAGGAAAATCCCCTCCCCAACCAAGTGTCCAATCATATTAAAGGTGAACTTTAGCATGCGGTCTCCTCTCCATAGCACAGCATTGTGTTCACGGGGTGATCACGCACTGCCAAGATGCATGGAAAGGACAGGAGCCAGTTAGTGATTCTTCAAAACAAGTCTGGCCATGTTCCAGCTGTTTCCTCTAGGCACCAAACAAGTCTGATCACGCCTGACCGTTTCCTCTAAGCACCATCCTGCCTCGCCCCTTGCCTCAGGCCCCTGCATCTCTCCCCCTACTTTGTTTTAAAAGTGAGGTTCCTTAAGGATAGCCCCTGGGGACAGGGTGCACCATCCCCATCCCCCTCCGCTGCTATGGCCTCCCTGTCTTAGGTTGCCTCTCCTCAGGCGCTGAAGTTGCCTGTCCTTGGGTAACCATGATTGCCCTCATGGCCCCTGTCTTGGGTTCATCAGTCTGGGAGGGTCTTACCCATCATTGGGACCAGCCATGCCCTTTTGTGGTTAATATATGGGGGTCTATCCCATAAGGGGGCAAAGCAACCTGGGCACTCAGGCTAGCTCAAGCATCCATGCCTGGATTTGTCTTGAGGAGGGGCCCAAGGGGGATTGGGTGGCCACAGCAAGTTGGACCAGGACTTTCTTCATCCGTTTCTGTCTTTTGATAATCAAGCAGAGACACCTGAGGAGAACAAAAGCTAGCACAAGCATTAGAAACATGTTCCCATAGGCGAGTAACCCGGTTGGGTTCAAGAACCCCTTGATATGCTCCCATACCTTACTAAAAAAGGAGGAGTCCATTGATAGGACCAGGGTTTGGGTATAATTTAGAGCAATAATCTAATTGGTCAGCAATATGGAAGGGGTGAGACAAAGTGACCTAAAGCAAGGGTCACAAGCTAGCAGAACCATGTCTTTGGTAATTGCCAGCTCTTCACTTAAGAGAAGGGCAAGAGTATAGGTGGGGAAGGGACCAAGACCCAGAGGTCCTTGGCTTTTATCTGACAGATGGCTAGCAGGAGAAGGAATACCATTATTGACAGATTTTGGTCAGCCATCTATTGATCAGATCTTGAATAATGATGGTAACAATAAAGATGATGACGGCCAGGGCAGCAGCGGTGAGCACGGCACTAAAAGCCTTCCATCCAAAATACTCCATCCTGTAAGACATAGAAATCCTCCTCAAAGGGCTGTTACCTTTGGGACAGGGTTATTCCTGCATCTTTAGATTCCTTGCAGGTACCCAGATGGGTTGGGGTTCATCCGTGGGAAAGATGCATCCAAACCCCCTGCCCATAGTAAGGAGCGGGTCGGGTCCTCACCATTGTCCCATTACTGGATCCTTCCATCTGACCCGTACCTCTGGTCTTTGCTTCTGATGACCCCAATGTTTTTGGAATCAAGATTCCAATTGACCTTTTTGAAAGTTGAGAATATTAATGGTAAATAAGGCAGAACCTAACTGTTGGTGGGGGCTTACTCCCCCTTTTTGTTTTTGTAATTGGGTCTTTAGGTCCTGATGGTTATGTTCTATGATATCTTGGCCCTGGGGGTTATAGGGGATCCCCTTATTATGGTGGATTCCCCATAAAGAGAAGAAGTCCTGTAAGCTTTTACTTATGAAGCATGGTCCATTGTCAGTTTTAATCCTTTGAGGAGGAAGTGAGACTGAGCATGTTTAGACTTTTCTCCTGTATGGGCGGTAGCCCAACAGGCATGTGGGTAGCCCAACAGGCATGTGAGAATGTGTCAATAGACATGAAAACATACTTGAGTTTTCCAAAAGGAACGTAATGTGTGACATCTGTCTGCCAAAGACAGGCTTCAGCCCCCTAGGGTTTACCCCTGGTTGTTGAAGGGGTGGCACCTGTAGAAAGGGTTGACAAGACTTACAGGTATGTACAATTTTTCTTAGGTCCTTGATAGGGACTTGAGGGAACCTCTTATGGAGTCCCCACCAATTTACATGGGTATGATTATGCAGGTGTTGAGCTTTCTCCAGGCCTGCTGATAGGATATGGGTAGAAACCATTATGTCTGCCTCTGCGTTGCCCTGGGAGAGGAACCCAGGCAGTCCTTGGTGGCCCCTAAGGTGTTGTAAGAAAATGGGGGCCCTTCTTTCTGTTAACAGTGTTCGAACCTGGATCATTGGGGGGGTAATAGGGTTGTCATCTAGCTGAATATGAGAATTTAATAATCCCGGGAGAAGGCTGACTACATATAGGCTGTCAGAGAACAAGTTCATGGGGTCATCTGCTTTGGATAAGGCTAGGGCAATGGCCATGAGTTCTTTAAATTGAGCAGAGCCCTTGCAAGTGTGAACGTATGTTTTTGGTTCTGTTCCTGCCGCCAGGTAAATTACTACAGTGGCTCCAAATTTCCTCCCTCAGTAAACACATTATATGCTTCCATCAGAGAATTTTTGACAAAAATCCTGGGGGCCCCCCAGTGGAGGGTGCAAAAGGAGGTTACCCATTTGTGAGGGCCATAATGACAGTCCAACTTTCCCATAAATCCCTCCAAGGCTATGGCCATTTGGCTGTTGTTTCTGCAGAGCCATTCAAAGTCCTTTAGCTGATAAGGGATAATAATCTTGTGGGGGCCAATGCCATAATGTCTCAGGGCTATATCCTGTCCTTTCTCAATTAGGTCAGCCAACTGGTCCGTGGGTGTATACACCTATGGAGTGCCCCCTAGGGAGGTATGCACCCATTGAAGGGGCCTCCCCCTTTGTGTGAGGACAGATGTCATCAGGGCCTTGCTGGGGAGCACCCATAGTTCGAGGTCCTTTCCAGGCATATAGCGGGCCAGTTGGGCTTGGTCCAGGGTCTCCTGGACCCCCTGTAAAATGTCTAGGTATTGCAGGTTCAGATGGATTATCTCTGATGGCTGTTTACCTACTAACAATTGGAACAGAGGCTCCAGTGTCTCAGTAGAGATGGGCATCCAGGACCATAGCCAATTAATCTCCCCCAATAGTTTTTGAAGTTCTGTCAGGGTCATATTAGGTTTAATAGCCAGTTGTGGCTTTAAGGGACTCACCCCCTCCATGAACAGTGTAGTCCCCAGAATCTTAAAGGGAGCAACAGTCTGTATTTTGTCAGCAGATACTTGAAGCCCTCTCCCCTGGAGGCATTTTTGAGTGAATTTTTGAGTGGCCCTATATAGTTCTTGTAATTGGTGGGGACTTGGTGCCCCAAAATTATATCATCCATGTAGGCATATGTAGTAGCATGTGGCAAAGATTCTGTTGGGCTCAAGAGAGCCCTCATGTAGCTCTGACAGAAAGCTGGGCTATTGGCCATGCCTTGGGGCAAGACTGTCCATTCGTACCTTTCATCAGGTGTGCTAAAGTTGATGGAAGGCACAGAAAAGGCGAACTTCTTGCAGTCTTGGGGTTGTAGGGGGATAGAGAAAAAGCAGTCTTTGATATATGTAACTATGAGAAATAGATCTGAGGAGATAGCAGGTATCCAGGGCAGTCCCCTCAAGGGGACTCCTTCCAGCGTCATTCTGGTGTTGACCTTGCAGAGGTCCTTCAGCATCCTCCATTGGCCAGATGACTTTTTATGACAAAAACAGGGGTGTTCCAAGGGCTCATGGAGGGGTGGATATGTCCCAGCATACGTTGTTCCTGTATAATATGCTTCAAAGCCTGGAGCTTTGTCTTGGGCAAGGGCCGCTGTTCCACCCAAACCAGGCTCCCTGGGGACCACCGGATTGCAGGAACTTGAGGAAGAGTGGCCTCTAGGATTGGGGGTGGCCCAGGGAGACTCGGACTCCTCCCCCCTGTAGTTTGAGAGACGGTCAAGGGGGTGTCTAACTTTGTTCATTTCCTCATCATCGAGGAGCCCTTCGATAAACTCCCTGTTGTCTGTGGTCACAAAAACATCCGGCCCCCCCAAGAGATCTCTCCTGAAGAGGTTGTAGGAAAGCCCCTCAGCCACCAAAGGTCTGATCTCTCCCTTAGTACCATCTGGGTCCTGCCAACAGAGCCAGTTTTTAAGCTCCCATGATGGCATGGTGCTGCCAACACCCATCACCTGTGGTCCAGGCTCGAGGGGCCATCTTCCAGGGACTTCTTTCCTCAGGATGGTCCTATCTGCCCCAGTGTCAATAATGCCCTGGAACCTTCACCCATCTATCAAGATGTCTATCTTAGGGCGGAGCCCCGGGATGATAGGGATCGTCCAGTGGGCGATGGGCCCTCCAGGGCCTGTGCGCCCTCCCCCTTTTGGTGATGGGGCTGGGGGTTGACCCAAACCTAGTTTAAAGGTTTGCCCTCCACATCATACCTGGACTGGCAGTCCTTTTTCCAATGAAACCCCTTGCGGCAGCATGGGCATGGGGACCTGGGCTTGTCCTCCTCCACCTTGAGAGGGACTTTCCCTTGCGGGCAGTCTCTCTTTAGGTGCCCAAGCTGGCCGCACCCAAAACATCTCTGGTCCTCAGCCCTGGGGTGCCTATCCTGCAACCCAAGGCCTGTGAGGGCTTCTCTAAAGACTGTAGCTAGAGCTTCTGTCTGTATTTTGAGGACTGCAGCCATAGCCTCGGTTGCCTTTGTTTTGGTCCCTATGTCCTTTGAGGCCACGATCCAGCTGCTCATGTAATGGTCCTTTAACCCCGTGCAGGCGACCCTATGGTCGGCATTCATACTGTCCCATACTAGTATTTTTATGAACTGTTCTCTGAGTGGCCTGGGGGAAACTTTCTCTTTAGACTCTTTTCAACCCTATCTATAAACTCATGTAATGGCTCCCCTGAGCTTTGATGGATTCCCGATATGGGCAGCTCCATAGGGCCTGTATCCAACTTATGCCAGGCTTTGAGGCCAAGGGCCCTGACCTGTTCTGTATATGGTGGCAGAAATGCTGCCTGCTGGGCACCCATGGCAAAGGCATCCATGGTCCCTGTCAGTGTGCTGAAAGTGATAGGGATGGGGGGTTGGCGGCAGTTATTTTCTGCCTGGACCCAACATTCCTCTTGGTATAGTGCCACCCATTTAATAAACAAGGGGCTGGGGAGGACTGCCTTGGCTAGATCCATCCAGTGTTTGGCCATACAGGGTTGATATACCAAGCCCTGGAGAAGGGTGTCAACCCAGGGGGACCCGGGGCCGTCCTCAGCCACTGCCTTCTTTAATTCTTTAAGATCTTTAGCCTCCCAAGGGTACCAGGCGGCCAGGTGCTGGGGTCCAGGGTTGATGTTTATGACAAAAGCCTGGACCAGTCCCATAGGAGCGGAGAGATCTGATGACTAGATCACCCCCCCAAGGTTCCTTTCCCTCATGCTCATCCTGATGGCCCGGGGTCCCCCCTTTATCTTCCCCATTCTCACCACCCCCCCTTTCTAGATCTCTCCATAGTATGCGCTTCACTTTCAACCAGCCAGGCACTGGGGTCCAGGGTTGATGTTTATGGGGAAAACCTGGACCAGTCCTGCTGCAGTGGAGGGCTCCTCTCCCTCATGTTCATCCCGACTGCCCAGGGTCCCACCTTTTTCTCCCCAACTCTCGTCACCCCCCCTTTCCAGATCTCTCCATAGCATGTGCTTTAGTTTCACTTTTGACCTTTGGGCTCTCTCCTCATCAAACGCGACCCATTGGTCTTCGCCTGGGGGTCAGATAGGGTTGAAAATATGACTTAAGGGCTGAGATCATGGGGTAAAACCCCAAGGGTGTTTCCTCCCCTCTATTGATCTCTGCCTTGTGAGCCAGTTGTTCAAGCCAGTCCCAGGTAGCCCACTGGAATAAATTGCTGGCGGGCAGCCAGGGAGCGAGTTGCAGGGCGGCCTCCCAGACCTTCTTTGACAAGGAATCAGGCTGTTCTAACCCCCTGGATCTCAGTATATGTCTCAGTGCCGTGAGACTTCCCTTGGTACTCACCCAATTAGCACTGGCGATCAGCTCCTGTAGCGGGTCCGAGTGGTCTTCGGGCCCCACATTGGGCGCCAGATGTCAGGGATCCTGCCCCGACACAGGAGCCGGGGAAAGGGAGATGAGCTGTCCGCCCATTACCTGCAGCCTCCCTGGGAGACAATCAGACACAACAGGGAGCCAGTCAAGCAGGAACTCATTTATTGCAGGTGTTACAGGGCTTATGAAGGCAAAAACCACAAAGGAAAATCCCCTCCCCAACCAAGTGTCCAATCATATTAAAGGTGAACTTTAGCATGCGGTCTCCTCTCCATAGCACAGCATTGTGTTCACGGGGTGATCACGCACTGCCAAGATGCATGGAAAGGACAGGAGCCAGTTAGTGATTCTTCAAAACAAGTCTGGCCATGTTCCAGCTGTTTCCTCTAGGCACCAAACAAGTCTGATCACGCCTGACCGTTTCCTCTAAGCACCATCCTGCCTCGCCCCTTGCCTCAGGCCCCTGCATCTCTCCCCCTACTTTGTTTTAAAAGTGAGGTTCCTTAAGGATAGCCCCTGGGGACAGGGTGCACCATCCCCATCCCCCTCCGCTGCTATGGCCTCCCTGTCTTAGGTTGCCTCTCCTCAGGCGCTGAAGTTGCCTGTCCTTGGGTAACCATGATTGCCCTCATGGCCCCTGTCTTGGGTTCATCAGTCTGGGAGGAGTATAGGCGGGGAAGGGACCAAGGCCCAGAGGTCCTTAGCTTTTATCTGACAGATGGCTAGCAGGAGAAGGAATACCATTATTGACAGATTTTGGTCAGCCATCTATTGATCAGATCTTGAATAATGATGGTAATGATAAAGATGATGATGGCCAGGGCAGCAGCAGTGAGCACGGCAATGAAAGCCTTCCATCCAAAATACTCCATCCTGTAAGACATAGAAATCCTCCTCAAAGGGCTGTTACCTTTGGGACAGGGTTATTCCTGCATCTTTAGATTCCTTGCAGGTACCCAGATGGCTTGGGATCCATCCGTGGGAAAGACACATCCAAACCCCCTGCCCATAGTAAGGAGCTGGTCGGGTCCTCGCCATTATCCTGCTACTGAATCCTTCCATCTGACCCATACCTCTGGTCTTTGCTCCTGATGCACCCAATGTTTTGGGAATCGAGATTCCAAATGACCTTTTTGAAAATTGAGGATATTGATGGTAAATGAGGCCGAACCTAGCTGCTGGTGGGGGCTTACTCCCCCTTTTTGTTTTTGTAATTGGGCCTTTAAGTCCTGATGGTTACTTTCTATGATAGCTTGGCCCTGGGGGTTATAGGGATCCCTGTGTTATGGTGGATTCCCCATAAAGAGAAGAAGTCCTGTAAGCTTTTACTTATGAAGCATGGTCCATTGACAGTTTTAATCCTTTGAGGTAATCCCAGCGTAGTGAAGCACTGGAGGAAGTAAAACTTAGCATGTTTAGACTTTTCTCCTGTATAGGCGGTAGTCCAGCAGGCATGTGAGAATGTGTCAATAGACACGAAAACATGCTTGAGTTTTCCAAAAGGAGCGTAATGTGTGACATCTGTCTGCCAAAGAGAGTTAGGCTTCAGCCCCCTAGGGTTTACCCCTGGTTGTTGGAGGGGTGGCACCTGTAGAAAGGGTTGACAAGACTTACAGGTATGGATTACTGGCATGGGCCACCCCCCCTAGCTTTTTTTTTTTTTTTTTTGGTCTTTTTGAGCCAGGGTCTCCTTGTAGCCCTAGATGTCCTGGATTCACTATGAAGACCAGGCTGGCCTCGAACTCACAGAGATCCGCCTGCCTCTGCCTCCCAAGTGCTGGGATTAAAGGCGGGCGCCACCACACCTAGCCTCACACCTGACTTTTTAAAAAAGATTTTACTGGCCTGGAACTCACTATGTAGACCAGACTGGCCTTGAACTCACAGAAATCTGCCTGCCTCTGCCTCCCAAGTGCTTGGACTATAGGCATGTGCCACCATGCCTGGCTTTACTTATCTTTATTTTATGTGTTGCCTGCCTCTGCCTCCCAAGTGCTGGGATTAAAGGCGGGCGCCACCACACCTAGCCTCACACCTGACTTTTTAAAAAAGATTTTACTGGCCTGGAACTCACTATGTAGACCAGACTGGCCTTGAACTCACAGAAATCTGCCTGCCTCTGCCTCCCAAGTGCTTGGACTATAGGCATGTGCCACCATGCCTGGCTTTACTTATCTTTATTTTATGTGTATGAACGTTTTGCCTAAATGTAAGTATACCATGTGTGTACAATGCCCATGGAAGCCAGAAGAGGGTGTCAGATCCCCTAGAACTGGAGTTATGGTTGTTAGCCTCCACGTGGGTTCATGGAACTGAACCTGGGTCCTCTGGAAGAGCAGTCAATGCTTAAAGTGCTGAACCACCTTTCCAGCCCCCCACACCTGGCTTTTTACATAGGTTCTGCGTTTCAGATTCAGGTCTTCATGTTTGCAAGGTGAGCACTTTCCTGACTGAGCTATCTCCCAGCCCTCTTTCAGCTCTAAAGTTCAGGACTTCATGCTTCTTTTGTTTGTTTGTGTTTGTTTGTTTGTTTGGTCTTTTTGAGATAGGGTCTTCCTATAGCCCCAGCTGACCTGGAACTCACTATGTAGACCAGGTTGGCCTTGAACTCACAGAGATCTGTCTGCCTCTGCCTCCCAAGTGCTGGGACTACAGGCGTGTACCACCATGCCCAGCTTGACTTCATGCTTCTTTTAATGGAGCTCTTTCTTAAGCCAAAGGCTAGGCTAGAGCAGGGAGTGGGAAACATGTGATTCCTACTCACAGGAGCTCAGTAACTTTTTAAGTTTGACCCTCACAACAGCCCTTGCAACATAGTGACACTAACCATCTCCCTTGGGGGAAACTGAGGCTTGCAGAGGTAGTGATTTGCCAAAATGGCAGACCGGAGGACATGGGCTCTGTAAGGTCCCTTGCCTGAGTGATTTGATACAGACCTTGTCTGTGAAGAACCAGGCAAAGGTATGAGAGCCTTGTGTGCTCTTCAGTCCACAGCCCTGCTGAGCTCCAAAGCCCCATGGTGACACTTGACATTGTTTGTGCAGAAGGAAAGGGACATAAAGGAGGCAAGTGATCCATGCACTGGCTTAGCAGAGATGGCAGTGGTTCTCAGGCTATGCCAGGACCAACCCTAAGCATGGGCTGATGACTCAGTTTCCTCTCTAGCCCTTACCCTGCCATCCCTGCTTTGAGGCAGACTCTGAAGGCACCTATTCAATGTACTGGTCACACCCCAGATTCTGCTGCTGGTAAAAAGGCCTTTGTTGTTGTGGTCTTGGATTCCCACAGTTTACGTTTGGTTCAGTGGTTCCAATTGATGGCTCTGGGAGGCAGGCACTGTCTACAATGGGCAGTGACTATGTGCAGGTCTAGACCCCAGTATCATCAGGGCATTTTCTAGAACTGTGTAGAAGGCACAGGACTGCAACTGGGAACAAGAACTGGGCTCATGTATAGTCTGGGGAAGAACTGGATGAAATAAAATGGAGCTTTTTCTCCTGACAGGTTCTGTCATGCCTGAGTCCCAAGGTTCTTTGTAACTGAATAGATTAACCTTGAAGGCTTTATCCAAAAGGGAGTGTTCCTGTGCTAGAATGTTGGAGGTGGAAGACACTGCAGAGTACAGCCCAGTTTCTGCAAATGGGGAAGCTAAGTCCAGAACAATCTAGCTGTGATTGGAGAGGGGAGGCTAGAAATAAGCCAGCCATGTGGGTGAGGTTCTGGTGGCCTGAGTGGACCACAGTCTGTCTACAAATGATGAACAATTAGATAGCCACATCCTAACTCTAACCTTGCTCCTGATACTAGATCTCTGAATTAAAACTTCCAAAGAGTGTCAGGAATTCATAGTTACCATGCTCCCAGGAAATTGGGTCATTAGTAAACTTGGGAGACATTGTGTGTATAGAAGGGAAGGTGTTTATGTTTTAAGTGCCAATAGTCTAGGCTAGGCTCTCTAGTTTAATTCATAGTGCTCTGGAGGACAGAGATCAACACTCCATTGTGTAGGTGGGGAAACTGAAACTAGCAGAGCCTGGCAGGAGGGACAGGGATAAGAACCCAGCAATGAACAGTTCTGAAGCCTGCTCCCTTTCCAAGGCCTCATGGGAGGGAACAGAGGACTAGATCTTCTGGGGACTTCTCAGGCTTTGACTGGCTTAGGGAGGAAGAAATGCCTTTGATACTTCCTGACCTTGGAACTTGGGGTCCCAGGGGTATCCTGGGTGCAGAGAGGAAATCTGGTGGGCTAGGGAGATGGCTTGCTATCCACACATGAGGACTTGTGTTCAGATCTCCAGCACTCATGGGGCCTGGAGAGATGGGTCAGTGGTTAAGAACACTGGCTGCTCTCACAGAGGACCTGGGTTGAAGTCCCAGCACCTGCATGGTGGCTAACAACTGTCTGTAATTCCAGTTCCAGGGGATCTGACACCCTCTTTTGACCCCTATGGGCATTGCACGACACAGGTGCACCTACCTACATGCAGGCAATACACTCATATACATAAAATAAAAATAATAAATAAAAGTATTTTTTAAAAAGCTGAGCTTGGTGGCATGTAACCCCAGTGCTGAGGATGTGGAGACAGGCAGACCCTGGGAACTTGTTGGTCAACCAGTCTAGCCAAATTGGCAAGCACTAGTTTTAGTGAAAGACTCTGTCTCAAAAACAAAATGGAGAGGGATAGATGTCATCAGTCTCTGGCTTCTATACATGCATGTATGGGCAAGCACATCTGCACACCAGAGAGAGAGAGAGAGAGAGAGAGAGAGAGAGAGAGAGAGAGAGAGAGAGAGAATATGAATCTGGCTTTGGAAGAAGGTTCAACAGTCACAGGGCTGCGGTTCTGGGGTACTGATCAGATAGGTGGGAAAATAGTCCTCAATGGTGTTCATGTCTGGATGCCCAGAAACTGTAGGTTAAATTGATGGCAATGGGGATTTAAATTTGCATGTGGGCCAAGTGTGGTGGGACATACCTTTAGTTCCAGCTACTCTGGAGTCTGAGGCAGGAGGATTGTTTGAGTCCAGGAGTTCTGATCTATAGGGGTTGCTCTGGGCCCCAGGCGTGGGGTGTGTGGGTATCTCGAGGTCCCCGCCACACCTGGTGAGTCGCGGCGTGGGTCTGGCTCTGGCCGCGCCTCTCTGGGAGCTGCGGCGGTTGTCCGGCAGGCTTTTCAGCCACTTCGGGTCCTGCGTGTCTGCTGCTCAGGTGCTGAAAGTTCCTCTGCTGCTGGAGCGTTGTCCAGCCGAATCCCGCCCTTAATTCACCCATGTACTTCCCTCAGGAAGCGAGGTCCACTGGCCATTGGACCACGCGGGAAGAGTACGAGGACGGCGAAAGCTAAGAATGTCCACAAGTCGGTAACGGAGGAGTGCGCCCCCCGGAGAGGCTAGGTCGTAGGTAGTAAGACACAAGACTCAAGACTCGGCTTAGTCTGTGTTACAGCTTTATTGAGTGTCTCTGCTCTCAGTGATTCAGCAGCTCTGTGACCCAGCTCTCTGTGACCCAGCTCTCTTTTATTGAGAGAAAGACTGGGATATTTATACCATGGGGGTAGTGGTAAAAGCTTTGGCTGTTAGATACTTTGTGAGGCGCATTCTATTTACATATGGAAGTGGGTTTCTGCCGTGCCGCCAGACTGCTGACTACCTGAAAAATTACACAGGAAAAGCATGGTATCTTCCAGAGCCAGAGGCCATGTTTATGTGAGCATTTGTGGCGGGCACTTCAAAAGGAGAGTCAGGAAAGATGCCGGGAAGGCACTCTGCTATGAAAGGAGCCCCAGCACATAACCCCGAGCTGCATGAGCTGTCTGGACGTGAAGGGGTTTCTACTTTGCATAACAGAGGTCCCCAACACTGATCTGTAGTGTGCTATGCCAACTGGGTGTATGCACCAAGCCCTGCATCGATATGGTCATCTCTCAGGGCCAGGGAACCACCAGGTTGCCTAAGAAGGGGTGAGCTAGTCCAGGTTGGAATGGAGCAGGTCAAAGCTCCAGTGCCAGTCAGTAGTGTGATCACACCTGTGAATAGTCACTGTACTCCAGCCTGGCCAACATAGTGAGAACCCTTTCTCTAAATAAAAGACACAGCAAAACAACAACAAGAGTCCTTAAAAATAGATGACAGGGCATCAAGTGGCCATCAGAGCAAGACCATGTGAAGACCTGAGCTGACACTGTAAGTCCTGAAGAAAGGTCACGTTGGGGAGACTGGAGCAGGGGTGGGCAACATAGGGTGGGGAATGGGGACAGAGGGTGAGAGGTGGGGACAGGGATGGAGGACACGACTCTAGACAATAGAAAACATGGGAAACAAAAAAGAAGCTTGGCATGGTGGTGCATGCCTGTAATCGTAGCAGTTGGGATGTAGAAGCAGGAGAAGCAAGAAATTCAAGGCTAGCCCTGGTGACATAGCAAGTTCAAGACCAGCCTGGGTTTAGAATAAGAAAACAAAAGAAAAAGAAAGTTTTTATGACAACTTCCAGAGAGGAATGCAGCCCTCTCTATATCTGGATTTTAGCTTAAAAAGAACCATGCTGTACCCAGCCTGCCTGTGCCCATTCTCCCATGCATACAAGTAAATAAATAAAAAATATTTTTTTCATTTTTTGAGATAGGGTCTCCTTGTAGCCCCAGCTGGCCTGGAACTCACTATATCGATCAGGTTGGCTTCAAACTCATAGAGATCTATCTGCCTCTGCCTCCTGAGTGCTGGGATTAAAGGCATGCTCCATCACCCACCCTGTTAAAGATATTTTTTTAAGTAAAATGAGAACTGGGAATGTGGACTCAGTGGAGAGCTTGCCCAGCATGCTGAGGCCCTGGGTTCAATCCCAAGCACCCAAAAAAAGAAAAGTCCATCTTGGTCCTCTGACTTTGCATTGAACTACTTAAATGTGTAGAAATTTCTTAGAGCAGCAATAGAAAATACATGAGGGGCTGAGCCAGGTCTAAGGTGGTGCGAGCTTGTGAAGTCTGTATTTGTTCTTCCTCCGTTTCTGGCCTCCGTTTCCTAAACTCCTTGACACCTCCAAGGTGATGCATCTTTGTAAAAACCCACAAGGACAGGGTATCTGAGCACCTGGACAGAGCCTGCAGGCTCCGCGCCTTCCCTGATACCTCTACCTGTGTACCTGCCACCTATGGCCTTCGTGTACAACAGTCATATGGGAAACAACAGTCAGGGCCAGGATCCCTGAGCATGTCTTGTTTCTGGACTGAGTGGAGCTTGTGACCCTGGCTGTACCACAGTCCTGTTTTGCTCAGAGGCATCCCCAGTCCTGTACTCACCATCCTTCCCCTTCAAGTTACCAGGAGTGGCATTTTTAGGGAGGGTGGGGCTGCACAGAACAAGGAGCTGGATGAGGAGCAGCTGCTGAAGAGGGCTGGAGGAGGCAGACTAGCACCCACCGGCTGAGGACTTTGTGTCACACTCATCACAAATCAGACTCCCTGGGCAGGCTTCAGCTGATCTGGGTAAGGAGTGTGGCTACTCTGGAGCTGCCATGGAGAAGGGTCCTGAATCTGGGTCTGCCTAGTGAAGCTGTGCTGGGAACCTGGCTGTGCTTGTTAGCATGCTATGGGAACATGGGAATCTGAAGGAAATTGAGAGTACTAGATTGCCCTGGGCTCTGCACTTGGCCTTGAGCCTCAGTCAGGAAGGGCTAGGCACTTTGCAAGTCAGGCCTGAGATGTCCACTGGAGTCTGGATTTCCTCAAAGCAAAATCCTGTGTGATTAGCAAGTCAGTGCCAGGAGGGCGAGAACATTAGTGTCCTCCCTCTGTCTGCTCTGGGCACCCCCAGCTGCTGTTTCTGCTTCCATGCCACACTCCCCTCCCATCCTGGGCTTGTTTAGCTTGTCTGCCCTGTGTTTGCAGTCCCCTGGCACATTCTACATGGTTTACTGTTCAGGAAAGCTGGCCTCTATCCTGGCATTCAAGGCTAGGACAATTTTTTCCCGCCTCAATGGTTCTGATCCCTCTGTGAGAAACAAGACCCTCCCTCTATAGTAAGGAATTCAAGAGACTTCAAGTAGTGAAATCGAGGCAATTTTATTTTCATTTCTGTGGAACCAGGCTCTAGCTCAAACAAAGGCGAAAATGGCTGATGGGCCAATTTGTTGTGAAGCAGTGTTTTTTATAGTCCTAATTGAAGTTCCCTGCCCCCTCTGCTCCCTATTGGCTAGGAACTTTGGGGAGGCACAATCTTCCCAGTCGTCTAATATAACCTCACCTCAAATTCCCCATCCTGTGTGTTCAGTTTACATTTAGTCTTGGTTCTGCACTCTGAGGACATAGAGCCTTATCTATGTACATCCTGGGCCTCAAGACTCCCTCCTCCTCCCTGAAACCTGGGCTCAGTCACAGAGCAGACGGCATTTCCAACCTAATATAAACCAAAAGTATCTAGGCAAGCAGGCACCAGCTGCAAGGGAAGATAGGGGCCCGGTGCCTCCTGCTTATTTGTTTATCATTTTTATTTTATGTGTATGAATATATTGCCTGCATGTATATAAGTGCACCTGTGCTATGCAATACCCACAGAGGTCAGAAGAGGGTGTCAAATTCCCTTGGAACTGGAGTTACAGATGGTTGTTAACTGCCATGTGGATGCTGGGAGCTGAACCTGGGTCCTCTAGAAGACCAGCCAGGACTCTTAACTACTAAGCCATCTCTCTAGCCTCCTCCTGCTTATTTGTGATCTGGTGAACTTAAGTCTATCTAAGGCTCCTCTGGTATTGGAAACAGATCATTTATATTTCACTTGTTACACCTTCAACTGCCCACTGCTACTCATTGCTTTCATCCAGGGGTGTGTCCATGACTCTAAGCCAGTGCTCTGTCACCAAGCTGACTCCTAGCCTCTTCTCCACCAAACCCTTTCCCACATTTCCTTAGCCACAATCCTACTTGCTTCAGCCTAGCCTTGTCTCTAAGCAGCCTGGTAACTGTCTGGGTCTATCTGTGCTGGCTGTCAGAGAATACCAGAGACCAGGTGGTGTACCCAGAAAAGGAATTTCTTCTCAGTCTGGTGGCTGGTGAGTCCGAGGTCTGTGAGGCAGCTTCTGGTGAAGGCTTTGTGTTGCACCACCCTCTGGTCAAAACCAGAAAGGGCAAGAGAGAAAGAGGATGAGCGAGCAAGGCAGGGTTGGGCTTGCTTTGTTTTTGTTTTGTTGTTTTTATTGTTTGTTTGATTGAGACATGTTTTCATGTAGCCCAGGCTGGCTTCCAATTCTCTCTAGCCAAGAATAACCCTAAACTCCTGAATCTCTTGCTTCCATCTCCCCAGGGCTGGGTTGACCTGCATGTCTAGTTTATATGATGCTGGGAATGAACCCAAGGCCTTGTGTGTGCTAGGCAAGCACTCTACCAGCTGAGCCTCCTCCTCAGCCCTGTTTTTTTGTTTCTTGATTCAGGTCTTGCTATGTAGCCTTGGCTAGCCTTGAACTTGCAGCAATCTGCCTGCCTCAGCCTCCCAAGTGCTGGAATTACAGGCATGTCTCACCATGCCCAGCTTGAACTTGGCTTTTTATAAGTTAATACACTGGCTAGGGAAGACGCCTCAGGGTCTGATCACCTCCCACAAGGCTCTGCCTTTTACATTGTTGCTTTGAGATGAAGTTTCCCACATATAAACTGTGGCAAATACATTCAGGCCACAGCAGTGGCCTTGTACTGATTCCTATATTCATGGGCCTTAGTTTTCCCATCTGTGAAACAGAATCTTCTGCTGCCTCCCTCCTGGATGGTGTGATGGTGGAATGGAGGGAGCAAACTGTGAAGCTGAGATGGCTCAGTGTGGTTATCAGCTCCTCCCTGGACCCTGGCAGGCCTGTGACTGCTGGAGCTCTGCATGGAAGGGAAATCCAGTCCAGTGAGGCATGCATGCACAAATGCCCTGGACACACTGTGACTCAGCTGTGCTGAGAATTTTGGAAAAAAATGCCAAAGAGTGAGACATGCCGTGTCCCTGTAAGCTCAGCCTCAGAGGAGGGGTCACCTGAGGAGCTAGAAGCCTCTAACCAGAGGGCAGATGGGGAAGTAGTAGTGAGTTTCTCTGTAGGGTAGGGATTGGGTCTAAGTCTATCAACTGGAGACCTTGGACAGGTCATTTTGTCTACCTGAGCCTCAGTTCTCTCCTGTGTAAAATAAAACTTGTAAGGGTTAAATAAGATTGAAAAACTGGACGTCATGGTATATGCTTGTAGTTTTGGCACTCAGGAAGCTGAGACAGGTGTATTACTGTGAGTTTGGGACCAGCCTGAGGTACATAGTAAGACCCTAACTAAACAAAACAAAAAAACAAATAAGATGCAACTAGGGTCTGTAGGTATTACTCAGTGGTAGAGAGCCTGCCTGGCATCCTCAGAGCCCTGGGTTTGATCCCTGGCATGGCAACCAAACCAAACACGATCATTCGGGTAACACACGGTGTTCTCCTTCCCGTTTTTTGTTTTCTTCTCTTTGGCTCAGCTCCCCACAGTCCATTTCAGCCCAAAGAAAATCATATGGTTTTGTTTCTGTGGTGCTGGTGAGGAGCCCAGGGCCTTGCCCATTCTACCACGAAGCCACACCCTGCCTAGGTCATGGCCTCTGAACTTGAGGTGAAAGAGGCTCCTCCCAGCAAGCTCTGTGTGGTCCTGGACACTTCTCAGTGAACTTGTGTGTTAGGTTATGTCCTGCAGGCATAATCTTGGCTGTGAAATTTTAACAACTGTTATGAATCCTTTCTTGTAGCAGAAAAATGGATGGAGGAGGATGGAGCAAGAATACTAGAAGAGGAAGGGCCACCCTAGCAGGTTCCATCTGCTCCTCCTGATGGGACAGCAGCTCCAAACTGCCCAGGAAAGCAGGATGGGATGTACACATGCAGTCCCAGTTTTTCGGAGGGGAGGGTTACTTGAGCTCAGGAGCATAAGACCAGCCTGGGTAACATTGCAAAACCCTGTCTCAGTGGAAATAAACAAAGCAGCCTAAAAATCAGCCTGCAAAATTTCTAGTGCTAAGGGCACTCACTGTGGGTGCCCCAGTGGCTACATCTAAGCCAGGTTTCATAACACAATGTGGACTGATTGTGGCTTCTTCCCTGGGGCTAATGGTGGGCCTGGGAGGAGGTGCCAGCTTCACTCCTGTCTCCCAGCTGGGACTGAGCAGCATCCCTTGCACAACTCCAGATGAGCCATGTGTGCCTGGGCAAGTTTCTTTGCTTCTCTGTGCCTCTGTATTCTTACTGGAACATGGAAATGACCATAGTGAGCCTTCACTGGGTTGTGGTGACTGTTAGAATGTTGTCCAACAGGTAGTGAGCCCTGGGAATTGCTTGTTCTTAATCATCGCTGTCATCATTTTTGCTCTGTGCCCAGCCCTGTACAGGGAATGGTGTCAAAGACATGACTCAGCCCCAAGCCCCTTCCTTGGATACGTTCATGATCTAGTGGCAAAAACAAACCCCGGGCATGTCAGGCCCTCTGCTGAGCCCTGAGCAGAGGCCTGAAAACAGGTGTGTGGAATTCATTCATGAGCACATGTCTTATTTCTTTCAAATGTGTGCCATGTGTTCTTTACGTCGGTGACAGCTGTGTATACACCCATATGTTTGCATTTCTTCCCCCAGAGCTACTAAACATTTCTTAGCATACTACCTCATACATCACATATGTTCATGTATATTGGCAAGGGTGTAGTCACATGGCTACACCCAACTTCAAGGGATTCTGGGAGATGTAGTCTCCAGCTGGTGGTTTTGTGCCCATCTAAATTCAGATTTGTTGAGCCCAGCCCTACCAGGTATTTCTCCTAAAAGAGCACCTGCTCACCAGGAATAGCCGGTTTTGGATTTCCCAGTGTTCCACCTAAGATGCACCTTTGGTGACCTCTAGTGACAGCTCCTCAGGAGCTCAAGAAAGCACTCTGTGCTGTTCCCAAAGGAACACAGTTCTCAAGTCCTGGCCTCAAATTCACCACTTGAATCCATAAATATTCTAGCCTGCCTGCACAGTGTCCTGAACCAATATTTTCAAGTGCATTAAATAGTTTGAGCTCTAGAGTCCCAACTTGAGCAAGACCTTCCACTTCTTTGGTATTCAGTTTCCCCTCAGAGAGCATGGAGAGGATAAAGCTCACCTTTTGCAAAGGCGTGTTGTAAAGGTCAAGTGAGGCAATCTTTGGGGGAAGATCTTTGTTGTCTGGAAGTGATGATCCACCAATGGTTTGTCACCAGCTGCAGAGGGAATCATGGACACATGCCCTTGTTAAACATTTGACACGATGCTGATACGAGGTGGCATGTTGTATTTTTAATAAGGAAGCTTGGTTGTTTAGTTATGACAAAAGTGATACTGTCAGACATGGTAGAGCATACTTATACTGCCAGCAACTTGGGATACTGAGGTAGAAGGACGTTTGTGTGGCTAACCTGGCAACTTACAAGACCCTGTCTCAATGTAAAAAAGTAAAACGGGGGGGGGGGGAGCTGGAGAGATGACTAAGTAGTTAAGAGCAATTGCTGTCTGAAGCTTCAGAAGAAGCTTCCCAGCACTCAGGAAGCTCACAACCTCCTATAATGCCAGTTCCAAGGGAGCCAATGCCCTGTTATGGTCTCTGCCAGCATCTGCACACATGTGGGTGCGTACATAACTCAGTGAAAGTGCTTGCTTACTATATGTCAAGCCCTGGGTTCAATCTTCACTATCACACATACACAACACCCCCCCACACACACACATCAGATATAGTAAGTTGCTCAGGCCTGTAATCCAGGAGGATTGCCGTGAGTTTGAGGCCAACCTGGGCTACATAGCAAGATCCTATTTCAAAAAACAAATCTAGAATGAAACAAAAGGCAATACTGTTTTTTTGTTTGTTTGTTTTTGTCTTTCTGAAACAGGGTCTCCTTGTAGTCCCAGCTGGCCTGGAACTCATTATGTAGACCAGGCTGGCCTTGAAATCACAAAGATCTGCCTCCTCTGTCTCCCAAGTACTGGGATTAAAGGCATGTGCCACCATGCCCAGCTTGGCAATTTCCTTTGAATTTAGGAACTATAAGATAAAAAATAAGAAACTAAAAATCCATATAGTACCACACAGAGATAATAATTTAATGTCTTGACAGAGCTCTGACAATCCTCAATTCATAGTGATTTTTCCTCCAAAACAGGGTCTCACTATTTACATAACCCTAGCTGACCTAGAACTCACTATTGTAGACCAGGCTGACCTGGAACTCATAGACAGTTCCTCTACCTCATTGGTGCTGAGGTAAGAGGTGTATGCCACCATGCTTGGTTGTTTGTCCTTTCTGTATTCATTTGAATGCTCTCTATATTAAGGAGACTAACTAATGTGAAGTTAAAAACACTACTGTTCTTCCTCCAGGGAAAGCCATGGAGGCTTCAGGATCCTCTTCTCAGTCTCAAGACAGCAGTCAACTCCACGGCGAAACAGAAGGTCTAGACCATATGTTTGCTTTTTCAGATCCTCTGGGCACAGCCTGTGGGGAGGTGGGTCTAGCATGGACGAATGGGACAGACGAAGACCCTGCTTGGTTTGTGCAGTGTGATGGCCACATTGCAGCTGCCTCAGGGAAGGGACTTTTGCACTTGTGCACACGCACATGTGTGTCTTCCAATCTGTCCCCTGTGCTTTCTGGCTGAGCAAATGCTCAGTTGCTTCTCAAGAACTTTCTGGGGCTTGTGTTGGAAGTAGGGAGAGTTCCCAGATGGTGGGGTTTCCTGTGGCCTCTGCATGAAGGATGGGAAAGTTTAGGGCTTGATTACATCCCGTCTTCCCTGTGATTTGCAGAGAATCCTGAACTAGCACCTGCTCTGAGCCTAGTGGTCTTTGGGCAGGGCAGGGGACTTAGAAACCTCTTTTTCTAGGTCTGTATTGAGAGAAATTTTTGCCTTGGACTGTCTTTGAACCCTTGGGGTCTCTGAGAAACTTGGTCCCTGGTGCCCTCCATTGACTTAGGATGTTCAGGAGAGCAGTCCTCCCTCTTGGCTTGCTGAGTGCTCCTTGGGGAGGCTGAGTTGGTGCCTGGAATGGGAGTGGCCGGAAGCACTCATCATCTTGCCTGTGTGCACCTCCAGATGGAGAGACTGAGTTTCACAAGCAAGATGGGAAGGTCTGGGAGCGATATGACAGAGACAAGTCCTCCTCTTCCTCCTCCTCCTCTTCCTCCTCATCATCTTCCTCTTCCTCCTCAGGTATATCAAACATTCTTAGGACTGGGTGTGCCTCAGTGATATACTGCTTTCTTCATAGATTCCTGGGTCCCATCTCTAGCACCACACATACAAAATTTCATACATTAAAAAGTCTTAGTGCCTAGCACATAGTAAAAGCGCTAAAACAACTTACTGTTACAATATCCCTGGTCCCAGTTTACCCTTCTTATGATCATCTTTGTGCAAAAGGTTTTTACCTTTGAGTTTTTGTGTAAATCATATTGATCTCTCACAAGTGCTCTAGTAGCTAAAACCAATGATGTCTCCCGTGGGCTCTTATTTACTAATTATCAGATTATCTACTAGGAAACAACAATGTTCTTTTGCTTTTACTTTTTTTTTTGTTTGTTTGTTTTTTTGAGACAGGGTCTCCCGTAGCCCCAGCCTGGAATTCACTACGTAGACCAGGTCTCAATTTTACAGAAATCCTCCCAAATGCTGGAATTAAAGGCATGCACCACCACACCTAGCTACTTTTCCTCTTTTAGTTAAAAGTGTAGGGCTAAGTTTATAGCAACAGCAGCTGCAGCATTGAAGCTGGCATTTACTGAATGCTTACGGTGTGCCAGGTATGTTCCAAGAACTTTGCATATAAGAACTCAATTGTCACAGGACCCCCATTGAGGAAGATATTCACCTTAGTCCCAGTTTACAGTGACACAGGCACAGAGAAGCTGTGGGGCCTGCTGTAAGAGGGCTCAGAGGGCTCAGGAATGAACTTGAGAGTACCTGAAGGCTTTCTAGGACTGGGGAGTATAAGGAGTGTGCTTTTCCTCTGCTTAACCCAAACTTCTGCACTATGATGTTTTACATTGTGGGCTTGAGCTTATGATTTTATTTGTTGAAAGATTCCTATGCTTGGGCTGAGGGTGTAACACAGTTGGTAGGGTGCTTGCCTAGCATTCATGAAGCTGTGGGTTCCACCCCCAGCGCTGCATAAACCAGGCATGCAGCAAGTGCTCATAACCTCAGCACTCAGGAGGTAGAGGCAGGAGGATCAAAAGTTCAAGGACATTCTTAGCCAGCCTGAAGAAAGAAAGATTCCCAGGCTGAATCAATCAATCAATCAATCAATCAATCAGTCAGTCAGTCAGTCAGTCAATCAATCAATCAATCAATCAATCAAAGCCTAGCATGGTGGTATACATTTGTAAGCCCAACATTTGGCCATTTGGAAGGCGGAGGCAAGAAGACTAGTCTGGGCCACATAGTGAAACTGCCTCAAGCAAACAAAAACAAAACAAAACTAACAACAACAACAACAAAAAGACCCTGTAAACCAGGTTGGAGACATGGTTCAGTGGTTAAGAGCACTGGCTGCTCTTGCAGAGGACCTGGATTTGATTCCCAGTACCCAAATGGCGGTTAACAACCATCTGTAACTCCAGTTCCGAGGGATCCAAACCCTCTTCTGGCACTGCATGAAATGGGTGCACTTACATCCATGCAGGCATAACATTCATGCACATAAAGTAAAAATAAATAAATAAAAATTTAAAAATAAATAAACTGCAAACCCCAAACTTATATTATTAGTAAACTAAAACTAATTGTCAATTTCAGGTTGATAGAGCTTGTCTCTGACTGATAGAATTTGGGATGTTTTGCTTTATTTTTATATTGTTGGATATTTTGCAATAAAAATTCTTTTTTAATAATATACCCAAAATATGTTTATTGGGATGGTTTCCCACTTAATTCAGGGTGCTTCTGGTTCTTTTTGAGGGCTTGCTTTCCACCTGTTGGCTGACAAAACACAGGGAGCAGCCAACACAGCAGACTGCACATGACTGAAGACTGGGATGTTATAGTATTCTGGACATTTCACATCCGTGAAGTAGGAACTGGGGCTCTGCACCAGGTGCTTTGTCTCGTGTTTCCTCTTTTCTTTGGAGAAGAAGGAAGGCGATCCTTTGCAAGAGGCATGTTTTCGTAGGGAGGCCGTAACCACCAGAAAATGTTTTTTCCATTCATGTGTATTTGTAAAATATAGAAAAGAAGGAAATAACTGAATGTGGTGGCCCATGCCTGTGGTCCCAGCACTCAGGAGCTAGAGACAGGAGGATTGCAGCAAGTTGAAGTCAGTCTGATCCAATAGTAAGTTCCAGAGAGATAAGGTCACTCAAAATCTTATTGCCTGGGGATGGAGAGATGGCTCAGTGGTTATGAGCACTGGTTGCCTCTTCCTCTATGTCAGTTGAAATTACATGAACACTGACTTTGAAGCACAGTT
This sequence comes from Nannospalax galili, assembly GCF_000622305.1. NCBI lineage: Eukaryota > Metazoa > Chordata > Mammalia > Rodentia > Spalacidae > Nannospalax > Nannospalax galili. The sequence continues at coordinate 7,021,071 of NW_008357033.1, read as the reverse complement.
AACTTGATTTCCTGGAATTTTTTAATGGATCCACTATTGACTAGGAGGTCCCTAAGGATATTAAGGGAACTCATCTGGTGCTGTCATGGTAGTTCTGGGAAACTAACATGTGAATCCTCTGGCCTGGGAGCCAGAAACTCCTGGTTCTGAATTCTTAGAATGCTGACTGGTCTGAGAATACAGACAACTCAGCCATGCTTTAAGTCCCATCAGGCTCCTGTTCCTGGCTGGGCAGCCTGACACCATGGAAGACCCAGGCTATGACCTTGAGGAGCTCACCGGGTTGGAGAGAAAAGCATCCCACAGCCCCCTGGCTGCTGACTCAGGCACAGACAGTTGGTACCATAGACACCCCAGGCAGGGAAAACAAGACCAGTGAGGGTCTGAGCAACCAGAATAAGCTTTCTATAGGATGTGTGACATCACCTTAGATTCATAATAAGTGAGACAAGTGGGAGGGTGTTCCAGGTGAGTAAGACACAGAGCAGACACAGGGGTCACATGATGTCATGGGGATAGAGATGACTCAGCCTTGTGCTTGGTGGAATCTCCATAAGACATATACTTCATGGAATTTTGCCTCCTCTTCACGAAATCCTCCTGGAGTAGCTGAGGCAGCAACAGAAATAGGATGGCGACACAAAGCCCACAGAAGCACTTAACACAGTCAGAGGCAGGATCCCTAACCCTTACTCAGGCAGAGGTCCTTCCTCCACAAAGATGGGAGTGCTGAGAACCACCAGAGGGAGCATGATCCTGGCTCCTCCCAGGCTGAGGTCCTACAGCTTGTGTTTGTTCCCCACAGAGAGCAGTGATGAGGACCAGCACCCCAGAGCTCCAGGGAAACGCTGTCGGAGCTCCCACAGGGACAGCTCTCATGGTAGGCAGCAGGTCTTCCCTTCCCTTTGCCTTCTCAGCTCATGGCTGAGTTTCTCAATGAAGCTGTGTAAAGATGTTTCTCACGGCCTTATTTATATCAGGATGAACAGGAAATAGCTAATATCCCACAATAGTCAGGCAGAAGCATGAAACTGCACTATGAGCCCTGGCTGGCCTCAAACTCACAGAGATTCACCTGCCTCTGCCTCCCACCCAAGTGCTGAGATTAAGGGCATGTGCCACCATATGTGGTTTATTTTTTCTTTTTAAAAAACTGTCCTATCCGTGGAGCTAAAGAGATGGCTCAGAGGTTAAGAGCACGTACTTCTCTTCCAGAAGACCCAAGTTCAGTTCTCAGTACCCATGTTGGACAGCTCAGAACTGCCTGTAAGTTCAGTTTCAGGGATCCAATACTGGCCTCCAGGGACACTTTACACACATGTGCACATATCCACACACAGATACAAACATATACATATAATTTAAAAAATTTTAAATGTCCTATCTTAAAAATATAATAAGCATGTTTTGCTTTCATAGCCAGGAGAAAATCATTTTTTCAAAAATAAATTTTGTAGAAAGAAAAGAGTACCAGGGAAGAAATGGGAATTAATCAATGAACATCTAGTCCAGAGCCTGGTACATGCAAAGCTCATAACATGACAAAGCGTTGCCCATGACCCTGGAGTTGAACCTGGGCAGTATTTCTAAAGGTGCAAATAGCTGGGGGATCTGAAGATATATCTCAGTGTGGTGGAGTCTGCACTTAGCGTACAGCATCAAAGCAAACAAAAAACCAGGAATCCAGGTTTTATACAGACAGTGGAATCACCACGTACTATCTAACTTTGGTAGAATAACTGAACTTTATTCTTGCCTTCCTCACCCCAGCCTCACCCCTATTCTGGAGATCAAATCAGTATCTCACACATGCTAGGCAAGCTCTCTACCACTAAGCTATTCCCTGAACCCTAATTGAGCCTCGGTTGCAGAGATGTACCGATACTTTCTCCATATTCTTTCTGTGAGGATCAAATGAAACATGAAATATAAATTACTGTTGGCACATCATAACAACTCAATAAATGTCAACTATAATTGACCTTGACTGAACCCCAGGTCCTGTCAGACCTGCAGTTCCTTCTTAGTTAAGGAAACGTGGTTACATCTAGGGGTCAGGGACTGGGAGGCTGAGGAAAGCTGTTTTGCCCCCTGAAGGCCCTCAATCACCCCCAGGTCAAGGGCGCTGATCCTTTTTGAAGGCTTCAGATTTGGGGAGATGGAGGTAGGACACTGTCTGAGGAGAGCTAACCAAAGGGATTTTTTTCTCCCAGGTGCTGAGCATGGGGAACCAGAGGTGCTGAAGGACGAGCTTGAGGTCTATGGAGGTAACTGTCCACTGACTCTGGAGAAAGGATCATGAGGGCTTAGGGCCCTGTGGGTAGAGTAAGGGCATGGAGGTCTCAGGATCTGAGAAGTCCCACACAGATACAGAAGTGGTAGTGAAGCTACCAGTGCGATTGAGGGGCAGGGTGTCTTCTACCATGGTGAGACTATCTTAAAGGACAGTTTGCCTTCTCTGCTGACTTTAATCTTGACTTTGGGAATGGTCTTGACAGGTCACTCAACACAACTGGACCTCAGTTCACCATCAGCAAATAGATCAGAGTGTGATCTGTTCTGCTCTCTTGTAATACTGCACTGTTTAAGCATGCAAGGCAATACTGAGGATCAGTTCATGAACTGTTTCCAAGTACCACATATGACAGTGAAGAGGGGTGGATAGCATGGTACTATTGTTTCTGGTCTTTGGGCTGAGATCAAGTGTAAATAATGTGGTACTTTGATCAGCAGCTCTCTAATGAAGTAGGAGAGTTTACAGGAATAACCCAGTTGATGTATCAAAGAGCCCCACAGATACACACTACCCAGGAAGAAAGCCAGAGCTAGGCTGGGCATGGTGGCGCACGCCTTTAATCCCAGCACTGGGGAGGCAGAGGCAGGTGAATCTCCATGAGTTCAAGGCCAGTCTGGTCTACATAGCAAGTTCCAGGACAGCTGGGGCTATAGGGAGACCCTGTCTCAAACAAACAAGCAAGCCAGGACTCCCAAAGTCCGCTTAGTCTCCCAGTTCCTGATAATGACCCAGTGAAACAGCAGAAAACATACATACTCAGAGGAGGAAGACCTGTAAACCACATTTTGGAATATGACTCATGACTGCCTCTTAGCTACTGGCTTTGTGAGTGATCTTTATATTGTTTGATTTGCTTATCTGAATTTATTTACATATTTATTTATTTATTTATTTATACTTTTTTTGGGTCTTTTTTTGAAGCAGGGTCTCCCTGTAGCCCCAGCTGTCCTGGAACTCACTATGTAGACCAGGCTGACCTTGAACTCACAGAGATCTGCCTGCCTCTGCCTCCCAAGTGCTGGGACTACAGACGTGCGCCACCACGCCCGGCTATACTTATTTTTTTGAGATGGTCTCACTATGTAACTCTGGCTGACCTGGAACTTGCTATGTAGACCAGGCTGACCTGAAAGTCACAGAGATCTGCCTGCCTGTCTCCCAAGTGCTGGGATTAAAAGCGTGCACAACTATGCCCAGCCATTTATTTATTTTACTGCTAGAGATTGAACCCAAGGCTGATTGATTTCTTTGTTGTTGTTGTTGTTATTTTGTTTTAAATAAAAAGAACTATTTAGTTTAGAAAGATGTTTTGAGCTGGAGGTATAGCCCTGGGTTCAATCCCTAGGACCAAAATCAGAAAAAGAAAACTGTTTAGTTTCTCAGTTTAAGAAAGGTTTCACTGAATGTAAATAATGTGTTATGTTTGCATGTGTTCAGAAACTTTTTCTCTTCTTAGAAGTAACTCCCTCTGAATTTGGTTGTGTACACCTTTAATCCCAGTATTCAGAGGCAGAGTCAGGTGGATATCTGTGTCTTACACAGATAGACTAGGCTAGCCTAGTCTCCAGAACAAGTTTCAGGCCAGTTAGGGCTACATAATATGACCCTGTCTCAAAACAAAACAACAAAAAAAAGTACCTTCCATTCCTTGTCATGCGGAGAACCCCAACCAGGCCTGTATCACTTCCCATTAGATGTTGCACATTCACCTTGTTTGCGTCTCATTTCCTGCTCTTACTATGTTTTGCACACTCAGCACTGACCAGCTTTTGTGGCTTTGCAGGTATATTCCCTGTTTGCATATACACATAAAGACAAGAACAGTTTTCTGTGTGGAAGTTCATTGCCATGGTCTTCTTGCCTCCTTCTGTGTTTGTGTCCTGGGCTTCCCTGAAGGACAAACAGGAGATAATACAGAACTTGACCTGTGGTTGGTATCCCTAAGGATCCTGTCTGCCCTTCCCTGCAGGGAGGTGACAGGCTAGGACAGAGGTCAACAGGGAATAATACCAAGGACAGGACATGAAGGGAAGCTGTAGCTCGGGGTTCAGCTCATCCTTAGTAGCCCAGTCAAATGACTCAGCCATCTGGTGAGAACACAGCTTGTCTCCTGTATGCTTAGGATCTGGCAGTAAGGGCCAGATGGCAGGTGCCCTCTCCTGCATTCAGATAGGTTTGAGCAGGCACAGGTTATAAACACTTGTGTGCGTATATGTACATGTGTGGGGATATGTGTATATGTGCTTGTGTATGTGGGAAGAAGTGCTTTTATCTAGTTAGGGGGTTGTTGTTTGGTTTGGTTTTAATTTTTATTGTTGGTTTGGAGGATATAGCTCAGTGGCTAAAGCACATGCACAGTACGTTTGAGGTCCTGGTTTGATCCAAGACCACACACACACACACACACACACACACACACACACACACTCAGGCATGATTATTACTGTTAATAAGTTTCATCAATTTTATGGTTAGTATTTTTCAACTCCTGATTTCCTTGAAATGAGGCTGCATCTTAAAATTACAAGGAAGCAGGCAGATCTCTGTGAGTTTGAGGCCAGCGTGGTCTACTTAGCAAATTCTAGGCCAGACAAGGCTACATAGTGAGACCTTGTCTCGAAGAAAGAAAGAAGGAAAGGAAGGAAGGAAGGAAACAAAACAAATAAATAAAACAAACAAAGCCCCCCCAGTTCTGTCCTGAATATGTATAGACATTTTTTGGGGGGGGCGCTTTTTGAGACAGGGTCTCCCTGTATCCCCAGCTGTCCTGGAACTCACTATGTAGACCAGGCTAGCCTTGAACTCACAGAGATCCACCTGCCTCTGCCTCCCAAGTGCGGCTTTTTTTTTTTCTGGAGACAAGGTCTCATTGTATATCCTTGGCTGGCCTGGAACTTGTTATGTAGACGAGGCTGGTCCCAAATTCACAGATTCCCCTGCCTCTGCCCTTCAAATGCTGGGATTAAAGGTTTGCACCACCACACAGATTTGACAACATTGTGTCAGATATTGTAAGTATTCTAGATCATATACCATATACATGAAGTACAAGTAGGTAATATGAAAATACTACACCATTTTACTCTCCATGAAACTTTGGTGTCCATGGATTTTAGTATCCAGGGAAGCCCTAGAATCAAGTCCCCATGGACACATGGAATGACTACACAAGGACTGCTAGCCTTTTCTAAAAATGGGAAGATTTTTGTTAAAGGCTGACCTCATAGGTACTGAAAGACTGTTAAACAGGGCAGGCACTCAAGTAGCAGCTTTCTGTGGCTTGGGGTGGGGCTGACTGCCTGTAGGTGGAACAGGAACCTTCCATCTTATTCCCACCCCCATCAGATCCACTTTCCACTCTAGAGCTTTTCCCCAGGACAGCACCATCTTATGTATGCTCACTAATTCTCCTTCCCTGTAGGTCCTTCTGGGGAACTGGTACTCACTGGGGAGTCAGGTGAGTGTCCAGGTAGGGGAGGGAGTCAGGGACGCTGGGGTTGAGTGAGATCTTGGCATTGCCCTTCCCCTGGGACACTCTCAGGGGCATAGCTGTGGAAGACGGAACTTCAAGGTCACCTGGGGACCTGCCTAGGTGAGCATGAGGGAAAAAGGCCTGGGGGAGAAGCAAGGTGATTTCCATCAGCAAGGAAAGATTCCTTGGAGCTGGAGACTTCAACTAGGACCTTTTCCTCAGTCACCTTTGACCTTCCCCGGGGTGGAGATGTGCAGGAAGGACCTCTGGCCAGCCTGGGCACTAACACTGAGTTTCTTATTTCCAGGACTCCGAAGAAGAGGCTCTGGCTCTGGAAGTGGTAAATATACAAGCTCAGATGGCAGTAGAAGGCTGCCTGAGTTCCAGAGGGGACCACAGATGGCATGAGAGGGTTTGGCCAGTTCCATCAGGGATGCCAACATCGCATAATTCAGAAAGGAGGCGCCATCACAGGGGAAATGGAAGGGAGAGCAGAGCCAGGCCTGTGGAGGGATGAAGGAGTTATCAGGGGTCCTGGGGACAGCTACCCACATGTTAAAGGCCCTACTTGGCTGTTCCTGTTGTGAGTACACTGTGACTTGCAGAAAAGTATCTAGCGACTAAGTCTCTGAGTGGGGAGGGGCAAGCCACCTGCCATCTTCGTCAAGGTTAAAAGCACGTCTCTCTTTCCCTCATTCCTAAGGAGAAGTGGAGACCTCTCAGTTAACAAGACTGAACATAAAGAAAGATGGTAAGGAAATCATGTTCTAGAGCTGTGCCCACCTGGCTGGTCCAGACCTTTGTGGGTGCAAGGAGGCTGGTGGCTAGAATAATAGTAACCTTATCTGTCATGTCCCCTGTAGTTTGCAAACTTCTCAGCTGGGTGGGAAGACAGACAATGATGCCCATCTTTTCATGTAGAAATCTTTTTTTTTTGTTGTTGTTAAGATGGTAAGGAAATCATGTTCTAGAGCTGTGCCCACCTGGCTGGTCCAGACCTTTGTGGGTGCAAGGAGGCTGGTGGCTAGAATAATAGTAACCTTATCTGTCATGTCCCCTGTAGTTTGCAAACTTCTCAGCTGGGTGGGAAGACAGACAATGATGCCCATCTTTTCATGTAGAAATCTTTTTTTTTTGTTGTTGTTGTTCTTTTTGAGACAGGGTCTCCCTGTAACCCCAACTGGCCTGGAACTCACTATGTATACCAGACTGGCCTTCAACTCAAAGAGATCTGCCTGCCTCTGCCTCCCAAGTGCTGGGATTAAAGGTGTGCACCACCACGCCCAGTGGGAGGGTAGTCTTACAGCTATCAAAGGACATGTCCTGAGCTTGATGCCCAGTCCTGTGCTCCTTCTTTAGTGCATGAAATCACAGAGTGATAGATGCCTCTCATGCCCTGTGGCCAGATGTGTCCAGGCTGTGGGAACTCGTGAGGTTTCATTAGCAGATAAGAGCCACAGGGCCGCCTCTGCTCCAAACCTGGAACCCATGAGATTTCCTGGAAGACCATAAGGGAGAGGAGACCATGGTATTTTGGTTTTGTTTTTTAAAGATTTAAATTTTTTTAAAAATTATGTATATGCATGCATGTTTGTATGTAGGTATGTGTATATGAGTGTAGGTGCCCATGGGGGCCAGAAGAGGGTGTCAGATCTCTTGAGCTAGCGTTACAGTGTAAAAATTG